>NC_090933.1:1088786798-1089097831 GCF_040938575.1 Ambystoma mexicanum
TGGATACACTGCAGGAGCTGATGGGCAATGCCTTAATCAGCCATGGAGTTGGAGAGCAGGTGTTAGTAACTCAGCAGACAGATTGTGCGTCTGAGGTGGCGGGCAGGCCACAGACTGACGTAAAGAGGGTGAAGGTGGTGATAATATAGGACACACAAGACACATTGTGGAGGAGACAGAGGGGTTCTCCCAGTAGATCACTCAGGAGGAAGAAGAAACTGGGGCCTCTGCTGCTATGCCCGACCTGCAGAAGGAGCAAAGCAGGCACAGCTGTCAATTGTCAGGTTTTAGGGGTCCCATTCGACAGCCTGACCTATGATAGTGTCCAGGCCATCATGTGATTAGTTTAGCTTGCCAGAGGGAGACACTCTGGAGGGGGATGAAGGCACTGTGAAATACAACCTATCCAAACTGCCAGTCAAGCGAGATGTACCCTGGAAGGTTTAGGCATTGAGAACCACAGCAATACAAACACACATCAATTGGAGACAAAGTCTGATTTAGTTCTAGGGCATTTACTTTCACTTTCTAAAACCCCTTTCCACGCAATTTTCCAGTAGTGGAGATGGCAATGAGGAAGTGTCTGCAGGATCTGCACAGGAGGGCACACCTGATGCCCCCAGACACAGTGACAGAAGCAGCAATCCTGATCTGAGTCTGCCATCTGTGCATACTGCACAAGTGGCACCATCCAGTAGCAGGGCCTTGTTGCCACCACCAGCATCACAGTTTGTTGATGGTGATGGTAGCCTTGTGTGTGTGGCACTAATTGGGCACGACAGCATTAGTCGGGGAGAGCTGGACGCCACAGCAGTTGAGATTGTCGTTGAGAGGCGCTTGCTCCAGTCTGTCTGAACTTCATTAGGTGACTGACTGGGAACTAGCCAAGTGGGTAGGGAAAGGGAAGATTGAGTGTCTTCCCTCAGACTCTGATCTGGAGGGATAATCTGTGATAAATTGGATTCTGCCTCGCAGGAGTACACGATGAACAGGGATAAAATGGCCCACTCAGCCCTCACCCTACAAACCAAAACAGAATGCAATCATAAAACAGGGAAAATCAAGCAATGTACCTCCTTTGCCTTTTGTGGTAAGGAAGGCAGAGGGAATGTTATACTCTCAAAAGGGGAGCGAAGGTGAACCAGTAATGACCCAAACAATACAGTATTACAGTCCAAAATAAAGGGCATGTCCAATCAAGGTTCTATAAAATTATAAACAATGCAATAAACACACCATCTGCAAGTAGAACGAAAAGAGATTGTTATACAAAAGCCCACCCCAAAAAAAAAGAACAGAGGAGATGCAACAGACTGGAGAAAGTAGTACTCTGAGCGTAATTCGAGGGGTGGTAGGTAAGGTACTACCATGAAAAAGGATATTGGGCTGAAAGAAGGTATGATTGTGACCTAACCAGTATCTAGTGTCCCAGTGGACCATGGAGGCAGTACAGTGTCACAGTACCCGGGGTCAAATGATGATGCGAGCTAATCATGCTTAGTCGGGCACGTAGGATGGTGGAGGCCCTGGCAGCAGGAGGGCATCAATTAAGGTCGAATACAGGTGCTATGTGTGGTCGAACGGCTTTGGTTCAACGATGCAGGTCGGGGCAGTCTCAAGAACGCTTCAGAGTTGGTCAGGCCGAGTCTAGCTTTGGCCACTGGGAGAGGTCGCCGAGTGACAATCCAGTCTGTCAAGTTGACAGGCAGCGGTTGTTGAAGTGGTGATTGAGGGGGTGTCGATGTGCAATCAATGAGGCAGCGGTTCTTGGGCTAGCTGAGCCGAGCCATGGTTGTTACCCCCGGTAAGAGTTGATGAGCCACCCTCCAGAGCTTTGGCTCAGTTTCCAGCATTGATAATTCGCTTCAGGCCTAACAGGTGACATGCCTTGCTAGGACATGATGCAGAGCCGAGCTGGTTTAGATGCAGTGCAATAGTTCGGCTGGTTGGAGGAATGCAGACACCAGCGTCAGCGCCTTCCCTTCTGTTCAGGATGCAGGGAACTTGGAGCAACCGGTTTAGTGTGGGAGAACAGGGAGCTTCAGCTGGTCTGCCCCTCCGATTGCTGTGAGGCCTTCCCAAAGGACTGGAGGAGAGGATATTCCAGTGCAGGGTCTGCACTTAAATCCATTGCAGAAGGGTCAGTCCTGGCCCACAGCTCTGGTCACTCCCAATGTTCCCTGAAAGTGGTTAGGGGAAGATAGAACTTGGGTCTTGAACAGCTCCTTTCTCACCACCGCTGCAGGGCTTTGAACAGTGCAACCGCCCCGAAGGAAGTCCCGTTAAATATATTCAGAAAGTCTCTTCGGCCTTAAAGGATCCTTGAGGAACTGAGGGAAATCTGCTGAAGGGGTGTGTGACTCCTTCTTTTAATGGCATAAGTCCTCAGGTGATTGGTCTTAAGCTAGCCTGCTTTAGGGGACTCATCCCTGCTCCAGGCTGCATTGGACTTTGCACTGTTCATCTTGCACTCAAAGTACTTTGCTCCAGAGGAAGTAGAGGAGACGTGACAGGGAAAGGAAACAGCTAGAACAGTATGGTGGAAGGCTTCTTCTAGTGGCCAAAGCACTCCTTCCTATCCTACTCCTGCCCCCTTCCCTCCTACTGACCTTTGGATATGCAGCACCCTGGTGTGAGGCTGCACCTCCTGAATGGGTGTTCTACTTTGATACCTAGGCCCAGAACAGGTGCCTGCTGGGCGGCTGTCTCAAGGTTAATCAAAGAGAGGCTGTGTCGTCTGGCTTTCTGTCCTGCCGTGTGGCAGTATCGGCCCAACTGACCCGAATACAGATTCCCTTCCACAGCAGAGCTGACGCACAGGAGTGCACGCATGGGCAAGGTCAATTTGGATGTGGCAGCCATAGTCGTAAGTAATCGCCATGCGCTATGCCTAAACTCATGCATAGCTTATTCTTAGAGATTACCCTGCCACCAGTATGGGGTACTCATGATCATCGTAGTCTGTGTACAGGGGGCATATCTTGAATGTCACCCCTGTGCTGCAGTGACTTTGCTGTCACTACAATGCTGAAGGGGTATTCTTGTGACCTTTCAACCTGCTCTGCCCCACGAGCAGAGCGGGTGCTGCAGATCAAGCTACTGATGCAGCAGGGCCCAAGCGCACTATGCTTTTGGCATGGAGTTGCGACAAAGGGATCTGGTTAGCAGTTTACTCCTTTGGAGAAGGAATCACTTGCATCATTTCATGTACTAATAAAACTTTAAAAAGCCATGGCTTTGTACCCTTGCAAATTAGCAATTCCTCACTTGCCCCCAAGCCAAAAACATTGAGACTAGCCCTTCTAAGAGGCTTAGTCATCCTCCTAGCGAAAGTACCCACTGATGCCATCTGCATCACAGTGCTAATCCCCGGTTTGTGTTGGATGTCCATGTCCAATCCCTATGGGGGCATGATCCAATGCAGTAACTTGGGGTTCTCTCCCTGCATAGCGATAAGCCACTCAGAGGTCCGTGGTCAGTTTGGACAGTGAAGTGAGACCCACAAATGTAGGTCTTCAGCTTGCATATTGTCCAAACTACCACAAACGCCTCCTTTGAAATGGTGGCCCAGTTATGCTCTCACTTGATCAAGCGCCAATTTAGGTATGCACAACTTTGTTCAATTAAATTGCGCTAACACTGCACCAATGCTAAATTCACAAGCGTCTGTCTATATGACTTTTCAAGCTTTGGAAGGACGACTGATAGGCAGGGGTCGAGAATGCCTTTTTTACGGCAGCTTCTTCGATAGTACGCTGTTCAGGGGAAGGGCAAGAGTTCCATATCACTTAATCAAAGGCTGGTAAGGCCATTCCCCTTAATGAAGGGCCCAGGAAGGCCCTCATTTGAGTCTGGTTGGTAGGGACACCATAGTATATAAACACCTGGACTTTGACTGGTGAGGCTGTTTCTTTCCACCACCTACCTGGTGCCGTAAGGGGTAAGAAACAGTCCGTTACAGTACCATGTGTTTTCTGCCATTTGGATGCCTTGATAATCAAGCCAGCCTTCCACATAACTTGAAGCACATGTTCTAGGTGGGATAGATGGTCTTCCCAGGGGTTGCTGAATATGGCATTGGCATTGAGGTATGCGCCAGTGAAGTCTTCCAGCCCTATTAGGACCTGGTTTACCATCCTCTGGACAGTGGCATGGGCATTCTTTAGTCCCAACGATATAACAGTGAACTGATAATGCTTGTCTGGGATGGAGAATGCAGACCTCTCTGTTGTCAGAAAGACCTGCTAGTGCAGTGAGGTCGAAGGTACTCATTAACTGAACAGCATCTAACTGGTTGATGAGCTTGTCTGATCGAGGGATGGGGCATGCATCTGTCTTCATGACAGAGATGAGCCCCGGAATGTCCACGCAAAAGTGGCCCTCGGTCTTCCCACTAGTGGACATTTTAGGGGCCAGTACCACCAGGCTAGCCCAGGGGTTTCAGGAGGCTCAAAAACCACCAAGGCCAACATCCTGGTGACCTCCTACTTAATGGTATCTTTGACCTTGTCAGACATCCAGTGAATCCTACTCTTCACTGGCTGACTGGCTCTGGTGTCAATGTCATGGATACACTAATCGATCTTCCAAGGAGTCAGGGAGAACATGCCCGTGTACCGATCCAACAAGTGCTGACAGTCTCGACTGTGCTGTTAAGTGAGGTCTGGAGTGAGTTGAATGACCTTGAGAGACCTGTTGTGGGCTTTGTGTGTAACAAGTCGGGGAGGCGATCCGTCTCCTCTGTCTCATCCGTGACCCAAGCCATCACCAAGTCATCCCGGTTTGGGTTTTAGCTGGTTGACATGAAAGATCTGATGTGTCTGCCTCTGGGTCTTTCTGCTAATGAGGTAGTTAACCTCACTGACTCTTTCTAGCATCACGTAGCGCCCAGTCCATTTGTCGTGTAAGGCACTGGGCCTGATGGGTTGCATGATCTAGACCATCTGGCTTTGCAAGCACTGTGTCATGGTGGCCTTCAGGTTCTGGGTGCTTTGTTCCCTGTACTTGGCCACCTGGGATCGGAGGTCCAGCACATAGTCAACTAGGTTGTCACATCAGGCTTAGTGCACCCTAACGGGATGGCCAAACAGGAACCTGAAGGGCCTGAACCCGACACTGCTCGGTGGGACCTCCCTGTAGGAGAACAGGAGGCAAAACAGGATAATATCCCATTTTCTCCTGAGTGGCTCTTCCAAGCCACCTATCATGCTCTTGTGGGTCTTGTTGAACTGCTCAACAAGCCCATTGGTTTGCGAATGAAAGTCTGTGGAGAAGCTATAGGTGCCTCCATGCTTATATATTTATTTTATTCATTTGTTGAGTATTTGTAAGGTGTCTATACAGCAAGTGTTTCCAGGTGCAACAAGGCAAAAAGGGGAAGGAACAGGGAAAATAAACAAAACAACAATAACAGTCCTACTAGGTTTGTGACATATGGATCGTACAAGCGCAGTAACGAGAAATGCAAGAAAAGGGGTAGGATTGGCACAGGGGCTAGGAAAGTGCAGAGGGAAGCCCAGTTGGGTAAGTGCAGAGGGGTGCCGGAGGTGAGGGCCACTTACTAAGTGCGAAGATGGGGGGGGTTAGACACATGGGGTATGCTAATCTGGGAGGGGGCCTGACGGGAAGTGCTGGCAGGGGGAGTGCTAGTATAGACCGCTCAAGGAGGGCCTGGTAGCCTGTAAGACTCATAGGGGGCCAGGCCGCCAGTCGTAGCGGCAGAAGTGGAATTAGCAAGGAAGGGACAGAGGGAAAGAGGTTTAGAATAGCAGGGTCTTGAAAAGGAGAGACTGTAGGGATCCTATGAGGACCTGCTGCTTTACCCCCCTTCACTGATTTGATGACCCTGACAATCTCCACAAGAGGTACTATCAATCTAGTAGTGCAACCGTCTAATTTCTCCTCAGAATCACTCTGCATACAACCATCCTGTTCACCCCATATAAGGTTGAGCAACGGCTCTACCAAGCGTCAGAGGTAATGCTGCACGGAATAGTCATATCCCCATTGACCTCTGTAACAGAAGCCAACTTCCAAAAATTTGCTAGAATCCCCATTATCAAGAGCTTCTCCTATGTCGGCCCATCGCATTCTTAAATGCATCTCTTTTTTTCCTTTTTATGGGCGTTTTATATTGCATACGTCTAGCTCCCAGCAAAGATGTATCCATAGGTGAAGCTGTAGACCGGCAATCCACCAAACACTGCCTAGCCTGGGCACGTTCAGAATCGTACCAACCGACCTTTGCTAATGTGTGTCTTTTTAGCGCGGATCTTGGGTAGCTTGCAAGAGGTGAAATACCTATGCTAATCTTCCCAAAAATCGGAAAGAACCCCATGGTCATTAGAGCCTGGGCTGCAAATGTTTTCATTATATGGAGGCTTGTCGTATAAAGATCCGGGATGATATCCTGTTTTAAATTATTCACACACTTTACTCCTTCCCTTGCATGTCCCAGCACAGCTTTAGTTGGTAAGGGGGACGGTAGGTGAAGGAAGAATTATTGGGGGGCGAGAGGGAGCTTGATAACAGTTGGTGGTCACTTTCATGTCTATCAAGGATCTTGAACTTGGCTATAAATCTCCAAGCCCCCAGTGAAACAAGGATACAGTCGATCAAGGAAGAACTTTTTGAACCAAAAAACAGGTGGGCTGCAGGTTGATCTTCACAAAAACACCCATTACACGCCCCCCCTTGATCAGAGTGCAAAAAATAAATGGGCTGTTTAAACTGCCAGCTTATGGGTTTGCTCCGGCTGGGCAGCTGACCAACGGTGTATACCACGCTGCATCTTGGTCATCCAACATCCATTCCAGATCAACTACGGGTTCAATTTGTAGATCAAAGTCACCTGCAACCACTATATTGGTTTTATCCCACATTGCCTTCATATATACGTATATGAAATTGGATCCCCTGTTGGAAATGACTTCCTTAGGGAATCCCGCAGGAGATAATATCCTGATGAGAACCTTTGCGACCACAGTGGCCGTGATGCTCCTCAGGAGGACAGCCTCGAAGTACTAAGTGGGATGGTGGACCATGACCAAGATATACTGGTTTCCAGAGCAGTTTTGAGTATCCAAAAGACCCAAAATGTCCATACTTATTCCCTTGAATGGCCGCCCAACCATGCGCAGTGAAATTAGGGGGGCCTTGGTGGCTCCTCTCGCCTTACCAGAGGCTTAGTAAGTGTGGCAGGAACGGATAAATGTTTTTATATTTGACACCATCTGGGGCCAGTAGAAATGGGCCGAAAGCCGGTCAGCTGTTTTCGTCATCCGAAGGTGACCTGCCAACGAAATGCTGTGATTCAGGTCCAACAGGAACCTTCTATAGCACTGGGGAACAACCAAACGGCAGCTGGCTCCTGCCTCAGAAGTCTTGGGATCACTGTACAGGAGTCTGTTCTCCCAGTACACCTTGTAAACAGAAGGGGCTTTCCCCTGGGATTGCTTCTCTGAGTGCTCACGCAGATTTTCCAAAGTCGGACAGTCGTGCTGCACCTTGCAAAAATCAGCCTGGCCCAGGACCCCAACAAAATCATTTAATATGGGGAGACATGTGGGGTCTGAATCTACTGTGTCCACCATCTCAGGTTCAGGTTCTATGCCTGTAGGCAACCATGAATTCACTATGTCAGGTGCTGCAGCAGGCATTTCAGTGGGCACTACACCCTCTGTGGCAGGAGAAGGTGTCTCTGTGGACTATGGATCTGGACTGGCTAGTACCAACGGAACCGGTCTCATGCCATTGTCTGCTGGAAAAAGCCCCCGAGCCCATGGCCACCAGGGCCGAGGTGCAAGAAGAGCCCCTGCTCAGGGAGAACCCGCAGCACTTCATTATTTTCCCATCAAGTACCATAACATCTGGCAGATGTACAAGAAGGCAGAAGCCTCTTTGTGGATGGCAGAAGAGGTGAGTCGCCATGACGTTATTTTCACTGACCAGGTGAGTGCCCAGAGCTCCCGTGCCCAGCGCCACCCGCGTTCGCCATTTTTTAAAAATATCCATGCTTTAACAGCGTGGCAAACGCCATTCCCACATGTGATTCCCCTCTCCCATGCCCGCTTTATGGATACAAAGAGCCCGCCTCCCTCCCTCCCCACGGACCTGATTGGTTCCTTAACTCCCTGGTAAACACAGGCCTAATGACCTGAGGGCCGGACCGTGATCCGCACCACAACCACCATTTGCAGTGACCAGGTGAGTGCCAAGAGCTCCCGCGCCCAGCGCCACCCGCATTCGCCCTTTTTTTAAAATATCCATGCTTTAACAGCACAGAAAATGCCATTCCCATGTGTGGTTCCCCTCTCCCATGCTCGCTTCCTGGATACACAGAGCCTGCCTCCCTCCACCCGGACCTGATTGGCGCAGCTCACCTTATAATGGACACCCAGGGCAGCCCTCTGCCAGGCAGCCCCTTAGGCTAAAGGCCCCAATGCCAAGGGCGGCTCCTACATTGGCGGCTACAAAGAGTGTCTGCAGGTGTCCGCAGGGGAAGCCAGTGAAGCCAGCAGTTTACAGACACCAACAAAAACTGTAAGTGTGGCATGGGAGGGGTGTAGAGCAATTACTCTACTCCAGAAAGCCCCCGCCACTCTACCTTACCCTCCTATAACATAGACTGCCATATACTTACACCAGGCATACTTAGAAAGATTTCTGACCACCAGCCTGAACCTATTCATGACGGGATTGTAAATGGTGCCTTGCATTACATACTAACATACTTGTCAATGTTAGCAAGTGTCACACTTAGAATTGTGAACATTATCCTGCGTTGGATCTGGATAGGATTGAGAATATTAACATGTGCCACACATAGATAATGTTGTGAATGTTAGCATCTATCACACTTAGATAGAATTGTGAACATTAGCCTGCGTTGCATCTAGATAGGATTGTGAATGTTAGCATGTGCCACACTTGGATAGAATTGTGAACATTAGCCTGCGTTGCATCTAGATAGGATTGTGAATGTTAGCATCTGCCACACTTAGATAGAATTGTGAACATTAGCCTGCGTTGCATCTAGATAGGATTGTGAATGTTAGCATGTGCCACACTTGGATAGAATTGTGAACATTAGCCTGCGTTGCATCTAGATAGGATTGTGAATGTTAGCATGCCCAAACTCAGATGGAACTGTGAATGTTAGCATCTGCCACACTTGGATAGAATTGTGAACATTAGCCTGCATCACATCTAGATGGGATTGTGAATGTTAGCATGTGCCACACTTGGATAGAATTGTGAACATTAGCCTGCGTCGTATCTAGATGGGATTTTGAATGTTAGCATGCCCACAATTAGATAGAATTGTGAACATTAGCCTGCGTCGCATCTAGATAGGATTGTGAATGTTAGCATCTGCCACACTTAGATAGAACTTGAATGTTAGCATGTGCCACACTTAGAATTGTGAACATTAGCCTACGTCACATCTAGATAGGATTGTGAATATTGACATGCGCCACACATAGATAATATTGTAAATGTTAGCATGTGCCACTCTTAGATGGAATTATGAAGATTACCAAGTGCAACACTTGAAAAGAATTGGGAATGTTAGCATGTCCCACACCTAGATAGAATTGTGAAAATTAACCTGCGCCACATCTAGATAGGACTGTGAAGGTTGGCATTCCACACTTGGACAGAACTGTGAATGTTAGCATGTTAAATGTCATATAACCCACTAACCAATATAAGCTCAAACTCTCTGCATACTTATCTCACACAACCATCTATCGCACAACAAGCTGCACGCATTTCACCACACTGCAATAACACATAAACCGCACCAAGAGCACACGCGGACTGACATTGATCCAATACTCGCACCAAAGCTCAGCACCCGGTGTATACCGAGTTGAAGCTGCCAACAGAACACCACTCCTCCCATTATCCTACTCCCGCTTCACCTTACTAACCCATCCAACCTTCTCGTTTACAGATCCGCCAGAGCGCCTTGGGACCAACTCTGTTGGTGACGGTGCACAGTACAAATACCTTTAACATTTAACATTCAACATTGAACTAACTGCGGCTGGCTTGGGTCTACCCTAGCAGGCGGTATCTACCTCCCTTTGTTTCTGGTCTCTGCAGTTAAAGCAGCCTTGAGGGGCTGTGAGTGTGGACACTGCAGTGCTAATGGTGCCCTCACTTCTCCTTTCTGCCAGAGCGGACAATGTAGGTGATAGGGTTCTCCCCTCTGAATTTTGGTGCCCTTCTTGACAAGAGCGTGCAATCCTTTGTCTTTATGCTCTTTCAGTTTATGTTTCTGTACCCCTTTATCATCTGGTTTGGATACATTAACCACTGCCTTTTTCTGGATACGGGTAGCCAGAAACCGATCGGCCGCCTTTGCAAGCTTCTGAGGGTCTGTGATATTCTTGTCCACTAAATGCTGCGTTTCTCCATCTTGCATTGCAATCAGATTAACATGCCCATGAATGTGTGTATTACCTATGACCCAACAACTCAGATATTTCAGGGACTGATGCAGAATTGCCTCAAAGAAAAGACTCTCCTTCTCAGTGATCTCTCTAAAGCTCTTGAGGTACTGTTCTGGGGTCTTGCAGAACTTCTGGCGGACTGTGTCCTTCATCTTAGAATAGATTGGCCTCTCTTCTGGGTCAACTGAATAATGACATCAGTTCCAACCGCCAGTAGATGACTCATAGGGGCTGCGCCCCACAGCTCTTCTTCCAACTTCTGGAGACGGAAAGCTAACTCCAGCTTTTTGAACCAGTTGAAAAATATCCTTCCACTCCTCATACGGTTGGATTAAGTCCTTGGGGAGGTGGCACCTAGGCTTTTCTTGGGAGCCACCGCTAGATATACTTCCTTCTCCACTGGAAGCTTTGGTAGCTTCTTTCTGGTTCTCAAGCTCCTTCTTACGTACATCACAAAGTCACTTTGCTTTATCTCGGCCAAGAAATAATTTCTGACATCACTGAGCTGCCAGGACTGTTTTGAGTACACTGAAGTGACCTGGCCCAAATAGGCCCCATGCTCAGAACATTTCTGAAACGTGTATAACTAGTTTACAGGTTGTTCGCCGTTGAATATTTTTCATTGATTTTTAATGGACATTGTATGATAATTTAGGATTTGAAATATGAAATGAGAATGAGTATTTGGAATTACTTAGGAATTTGTGTCTTGTAGCTGTGAGAGATACTGAGTATTGTGAATCATGAGGTGCAAATATCTTTGTACCACGTATGCCCTGTGAAAAACTCTGTACTCGTTGCAACTTCTATATCTGAGGAGAATATTTAAATTTTGGAAATAGTGGAACTCCTCATTGACATAGGAGGATTATGTGATTACATGTCCAGCGCACGGTCATTACCCAACTTCATGGTCTCAATAGGCTTTGTAAGGAACCTACTCTGATTCAGACTAAATTGAACGTTTGCTAATTAACCTTCAATGTTGAAGATTTCATTATTATAACTCTGTCATTGTCATCATCTCCCTCCCGGTCGTCATATTTTTTGGAGGAAGGAGGTAGGAATATTGATTCTTTGGTACATTATGCAATCCCAAGGCATTCTTATCAGGGAGTTGGAGGGGAATGTTTATATTCCCATTGAACCAAATTACCACCAAATTCATAATTTGGTGGTAATCCCACCACAGGAATACCAGGGTGGCAAGGTGGTGTAAATCCAGATCTTTGAAGTCCATAGGGCTCCATGCGGATTTTGGCAGAATTACCACAAGCGGTAATTCTGCTGCAGTAATTCTGTTGATTTCCGGCAGTAAAGTGGAGGATTCACCATCCTCCACTTTCCCTCCAAACTGAGTTCAGCGCTGCAGTGAGAATGGTGGTAATTCCATGACTGTCAAGAAAAGTGGCCATAACAGAATTACGACATCTTTTTACCACATATTGGAGCTGGTAATAAGGCCAAATGTGTTGACATCTAAGTGATGAAAAGCAGACCCAGGCAAACCTGACATGTGACTGACTTGACTAGTCTGACAGGCAACCTTACAGTTTCCCACTTTAACTTAACTAATTGGATCCATTTCAGAAGAATGAAAGTGGGAGTTCTTCTTACCCAGATTCAAACCTGGGAACTGCAGTAGTTGCATTCATCTACTAAGATAACTTGCTGTGAACTTTACTGTGCTGTACCACATGGCTAACATTCACAGATGTGCAGGACTCCATTTGCACTTGCTCAACGGCATCCAGCCTCAGATGATGCCTCCCATCCCTAACTTTTCTCTCCGTTCCTCAAGCCTTTCAAGTTATTTTGTGTTTGTTTTTTCCCACAAATAAATCCAAAGATTAACCAATTTCTCCCACTCTTCCCTGAAGATGTATGACTCTTAAAGTAGATCCAGGCTGGAAAACAAATCTGAAGGAACTCACAAATCTACCCGAATCTCACTAGGAGATTTGCAGGAGCCTGCTGATCACTTTTGAGAAAGTTTGCACAGGTCTACCCATAACTATAAAATTGAACTTATTTAAATGTTTCAGCAAATGCTCCCATCAGTAGTGAGTAAACTGTGCTGCACCCATCAGAACAAACATGATCAAAGGTTAGGAGAAGCAGGATTCCATTTGCAGGTTGATGGTGTGGGAGCTAAACTGGGGCATCCTAAGGGATTTTGGGGCCCAGGGTACAGACACATGTGTCCCCCCACCCACCCAAACCAAAGAAGTGAATGGATTCAGAATCTCTGGTCACGCCCTCCCACGCCTCATCGTGATCACAATCTATTGGTTTATTTGCTGCCCTGGCAGCAATTAAAATAAGCATTGGTACGCCGTTTAAGACCCCATAACCCATACATCCATGCTGAAATCAGAATCATATACAAGCGGCCTTTCAAGAGCAACATTAGCAGTCCACGATGAGGGTACTCGTATTGTATCGAAAGTGCAGGAAACCTTTTAACACCATCAGCCATGATCAAGGCATACTCGCTGTAATGTAATGTATCATGCATAAGCAGGTCACAGATTTTTCTTTTTTGTAGCGTAAGCTGAATATATGTTGCACCAACCACAGTCCCTTTCCACTTCTTCTAGATCACTTCCAATTTTTCTTTTGTGAGGTGGGTCTCTTGTATTAGGGCTATGTCTATTATTTGTCTGCACAGGTACATCATAACCTTGTTCCTCTTTAGATAGCTATTGAGCCCTCTAACATTCCAAGTGATCACTTTAAGGTCTCCCATGGTCCAATAATATCCCACTCCCCCCTATGCAAAGTTCCCTTACGTGCTTGCAGGTCATCGTTCATGCGTGTAAGCTCGTCCCCCAACTTCAAACTCTCCCTCCCTTTTAATCTAACTCCCCAAATTAAACTACCCTTACCCATTCCCCCTACAACTTCCCCAACGCCCCACTCCCCTCCCTTCTCAACCCCAACTCAAAATCCAACTCCCCGTCCTCCCACCCACTTCCCAATTTATGCCCAGTACCATCCCTGGATCTCAGGCACCCCCGCATCTATCCCTTTTTCTTGACACTGCCAATACTCGGGGCACTGCAGGGAGATGTCACCCTATTGGTGCTCCTACTACTCTATCTATTGGGGATAGGTCAGCTACGAACAGCGACTCCTATGTTGCATATGGTCACTTCGCACTTACTGCTCATATTCGTCGTGCATGCTGCTATATTCCAGTCCAATCAGTCTATCTTTCGAAATGATCAATGCAGGTGCAACCGACCCCAGCAAACCTAAACATAGTGCCACATCAATTATCTTGTCCGTCTCGCTCTTGTCCATCTTCTGAGTCCGGACAACTCTGAGTATCCATCCAGCACGCCGCCTCCTCCGGGGTGTAAAAAAAGTGAGCCTTGCCTTTGTGGAGGATCTTTAGTCTTGCAGGATACAGCAGCATGTACTTAAAACCGGCCGTTCACAGTCTCTTTTTAACTGCCACTTAACTGTAGCGCTCTCTCTGCACCAACATGGTGTAATCTGGGTATGCAGTTACCTTCGCCGACGCCCGCGTTATCGTTCCACCTTTCCGAAAGAATTCCAAAATCTTTTCCCTGTCCTTGTAGTTTAATATTTTTGCTATGATGGCGCGGTGTGGTGCTCCAGGGTGGGGCCTCCTTGTCTGAGCTCTGTGCGCGCGTTCAATTGCAAATCCCTGGGAGAGCTTGCTTGCACCAATCCCTTGAATTATCACATTCTCCACATAGTCGGTGGGGTCCGGGCCTTCTTCCCCTTCCAGCAGGCCTACCACACGTATGTTATTACGCCATGCTCGCCCTTCCGCTTCCTCTGCTTGACTTTCTAGGTTGCGCATTTGCTGCTGTAGTATACATACCTCTTTGGAGTTAGCACTACTGACATTTGTGTTGATCTTC
The DNA here is from genome assembly GCF_040938575.1 of Ambystoma mexicanum. Classification (NCBI taxonomy): domain Eukaryota; kingdom Metazoa; phylum Chordata; class Amphibia; order Caudata; family Ambystomatidae; genus Ambystoma; species Ambystoma mexicanum. Next base: position 1,088,801,155 of record NC_090933.1, read on the forward strand.
ACCTTGCTTTCCAGTCTGCCCATTCGTTCTGTCAACAATCTCACATCCTGTCTCAATAAGTTGACATCTATACTGACTGCACAGATTTTGAGTTCTAGAGCAGTTTTCAGTTCCGCTATGGCCGCGCCGATCTTGCTCTCCCACAATGCTTTGAGCTCAGCTATGGCCTCTAGGACCTGGTGGTTGTCCTGATGCGGGGTGGTTATCCCGTGTGGGTCCTCTTTCGACTGTGCGGCTGCTACCGGCGATTGCAACAATTTAGCAAATGCTTCCATCATGGGCTGCTTTCCCTTCACCTTACTGGACTTGGATGCCATCACACTAGCAGTCTCTTGGCCCACACTGTGCTATGTTATACAATACCTCCTCCTAGCTCTCCACTGGCTATCTGGGAATAACTGCAAAGTTCTCTTCACGCCCCCCGGGGGGCTAGCCGTTGTCAGTATCTTCCAGCACCTTCCCTGGGACATTTACTCCATGTTCGCTCGGTCGCCAGTATTCATCACTTCCAGACAATGTTCAGTGTTTATTCACAAACTGCACCCACTCTGTGCATAGTTGTGATTAATGTTCCGCCCTACACCGCGGCTTGTACATCAACATGCACGCACATTCAACTCTTTCCGGTGCGTGTTGTTATTGTAGCTCACTCTCGTACTTATAGTCACCCCAACTGGCTTCTGCAGTCTGTTCTTTGTTGTTTCATTGTGAGCCTCACGTCAGGGGGGTATCATCACAGACACTACCGCTCCCTCCAGGAATTTCTTGTGTCTGGCCATTCTGGGGGGATTTACCATAGACTAATCCTTCCCCTGTGCTGCTTCTGTCATTCCTCGATCGGCCTCCAGGTCTACATTCAGGTGGCTTTCCTGCTTTTGTTATTTATGGAATCACCACTTTCACCCATGTCATGGAGTTGCATGCCCCATGTCATCCGGGCTTTATTCCTCCTGCCCAGGCAACATATGTGGACAGTATCTCAACCAGTACTTATTTCAAACTATATCTGCATTGTCCTTAATGGTAGCACGGAGCGCCTCTGTAACGGTCAGTTCTCATTACATTTCGTTTCTTCAATCCTCTTTTACTTCTGTCTCCGTACTATGGGATCAGTTGGCCTCCTGCATTGGATGTCCCAGACCCATATCGTGGTCAATGTTCCCCAAATAGCGCACGTCCTTTATCGCTGCCTCTTTTATTTTGTATCCGCCCGGGATAGTAGTTCCACACAGTTCTCATATGCGCACGTCGTTAAAGATGCGCTCCTGCCAGCAGTGTGTGGTCACGCACCAGCTGTTCGGTAGTGCACGTGTTGACACTGGCACAACACGGTGGTAATGTCCTTTAGCGGAGGCGGCTTGCTTCCCCCTCACTCGCACATTCGAGCCGACACATTTGCGCCTACAGAACCCTCTAGGACCCTTGTCGTGCCTCATGTACGTCCGAGCGCACACAGAGCTTTCTGTGCTCCCGTCAGCACTTCTAATTGTTCGGCGGCATGCACCGCTGGGTCTCCGACGAGAGCTTGCAACAGTGTATCACTGAGACAATCGCACTGTAGCAGTCTCGTCATGCATCTGCAATGCGCCGTAGCTCAAAAGCTCAACTCCAGTCCAACACACCGTGTGTCAAGCTCACTCCCCTTATCAATGGGTGCCCTGGCGAGATCCTTTGTTCTTTGGCATCCGCCATTTTTATGTCATCGTCGCACATTTCATTTCTGCACTCATGGGGCCATATCTTCCGACATCCCCAATTGTTTCATTCCATTATACACTTATTGTTCGCTCCGCATTTTCTGACGTCTGCATATATGTTTTTTCTGCATACCAGCCTCCTTTATCATCTTGCGTGCCAGGATCAATGTCGGATTCACAGGAGCTCACAGGAAGAGCTGCCTACTCCATGGCTGTTAGGCCACGCCCCCCCAAGCAGGTCACAGATAGTATTTGTATACCTCATCGTAGAAGCAGAACTCAATAGAAGCCTCATAGAATGTAAAAGTGCTCAAGCATGATACAGGCGACAGACTGGAAGCAGCGAGGAAGGTACACATAGCATAGCTAGAGTACATATGTGCAGATTGCAGATGTGCATATTTGGGCAGTCTTCCATGAAAGGTAACTTCTGCAAAAGTATCCAAAGTAACAGTTCCTGGAGTTAGTGGAGTCGAGGGCAAAGAAGACCCTTCATGATGAATAGGAGACTGATATGACAGCTAAAGTGAAGAACAATTACCAGCAGCATCCGTCATGATAGGAATGCCCTGGTGTCTAAAAAGAAATCTGCAGGTGTGCAATTTGGCAACCACTGCAGTTTCTAGCAATGACACTGTCCAGAGGGCACCCCAAGACCATTCGTTACTATTTGACATTCTGTAGTTCCCGGATTGAGGGTGTGAGCCAGGGAAGCTGAAAGGCATAGAAGCCGCAGTCTTGAAAATCTGGCGATACAAAGCACCTTTGCTTATGAAGCTGGTCTGCTTGATAAGACCACAGGTAAGAAGTGCTATCAGCTGCGTTTTGTGTAAAGCCTGTATGTGGAACCTAGATGTATTTTGAGCATAGCCATTGTGTACATTTAACTGAGCTTTGAACTCGTCCCCCTTTCAAACCTAGCTGCATTTGAATATAGCCACTGTGTTAAATGTAGCTGCATTTTGAATAAAGCCACTGTTAAATTCAGCTGCCTTTTGAGTATAGCACTGGGTAGAATTTAGCCTGGTTTAGAACTCACCCACTTGACATCTAGCTGCCTTTTGAGTATAGCAACTCTGTCATATTTAACAGTTTTGGAAGTTTGCCCCTGTGTTAAATTCAGCTGCATTGTTTAGTATAGCCACTGAGGTAATTTCAGCTGTATTTTTAGTATAGCTGCAACGTTATCATTATCAAATTCTGAATATATCCACTGTAACACTGTAACACTTAGCTGCATTTTGAGGATAACCACTGTGTTATATCAAGCTACATGTTTTATAATCTTTGCGTTATATTTACCTTCATTTTTTAGTATAGCCACTATTACCATTTGCTGCATTTTGGAGTATAGCCACCGTGTTAAATTTAGTTGCATTCTTGAGTATAGCCACAGTGTTATATTTAGCAGCATTTTGGGGTACAGCCACAGAGTTTTTTTCAGCTGCACTTTGGATCTAGCCACTGTATTGAATTTAACTGTGCTTTGAATTCTCCCCCATCTAAATATAATGGTATTGGGATTATTGCCACTGCTATTTTAAATGTATAAATGTAGCTGAATTTTGAAAATAGCCACTAAGTAGAATTTAGCTACACTTTCAATTTGCCCTATCTAAATTCAGATGCATTTCGAGTCCATCCACTGTGTTAAATTTAGTTGCATTTTGAGTAGAGCCACTTTATAGAATTTAGCCATGCTTTGAACTCTCCTCCTTCTACATCTAGCTGCATTGTGATTATAGCCCGGTCTTATATTCAGCTGCATTTTGAGTATAGCCACTGAGCTAAATTCAGCTGCATCTTTAATAAACCACTGTGTAGAATTTAGCTGCACTTTGAATTTGCCCCCTTCTAAATTTAGCTGCGTCTACAAAATCAAGAAACCAGCCAGGAAATACGGTTACGAAGATAGCTAATGGCATGGCCACCCATTCGCATGCATCTGCTATCATACACTACTTTAAGACACACCGCACAACACCTCTGTCATAAGAATGCAGCTATCCCCATCCCAAACATTCAGTCTAGCTGCACACATAAAGAGTCTCCTGCACTTGCATACTCTCCAGACATCCTCACAATATGCATACACATGCCAGCACGACATGTGATGCTAGCATGGACTTGGCCATCCCTACTTACCTTCGTATTGGCGAAAGTACACATTCTAAACTCCTATGATAAATTGTCCCATGCATTGTATTTTGGTCCCCGAGAGGGTGTTCATCCAACAGTGCTTTCAGACTATACGAATGGGAAAAGGCGCTACACAAATGACAATTACATTACATAACATATAGCCACCTCTGATATTGGCATGCTCGATTGGGAAATACCAAGTCATTGGTGAGATTTGGAATTTGAAGGCGCCAGGTCCTGATGGTGTAGCAGGGGAGTGGAGAAGTGTGTACATTGTGTGTGTGTGAGAGAGATAGAGAGAGAGTTTGTCAGGTGGAAGGTTAAGGGTGTAAATATTGGCAGTGGTGGGAAGGGAGAGGTTGAATATTGGGTAGAAAGTTGTGGATGGAGACAGGGATAAAGAGAAGTAAGGAGTGTGGTCAGGCATGGACACAGAGGGAGAGAGAGGAGACAGAAGTAGGGAGTGTGGTGAGATCAGGACACAGAGGTAGAGTGGTGTAGAACAAGGGAAGAGCAGAGTGAGGAGGAGAGAGAGGGAGGGAGGTAGATCAGTAAGACTTAGAGGGAGGATTATGGAGCTAGAAAAATGTCTAGCAAGGAAAGGAGAAAGGTGTGCAAGAGAGAGGGTAAGAAAAAAGAGAAAGGCTGAGAGGCAGAGAGGGAGAGAGGGCGAGAGAGACAAAAAGAGATAGGGAGGGAGGGATAGAGAGAAAAAGAGAGAAAAATCAAGTGGTGAATGTTTGGAGAACTGACCATCAAGAGGGAACGAATTGGAAGTTGAAAAGCCTTAGGAAGTCCCAGAGGGAGATAGATAGGAAAGGATATGGTCCTTGGGGGTTCCCTTATAAGGAGCCTAAGACAAGTTAGTAGGGGGTTCACTGATAGATAGATGTAAAATCTGGGAGATCATACAGGGAAGTATGGACTCCTGGGATAGGTTGGAGGAAGACCTCTTAGTGTGGCCATCAAAAAGGTCTCCAGCACACCCATTGAAAATTATTTATAGCATCCATTAAACTTCCTACGCGGTGGTTGGTTTCCTGCAGCTTTGAGGGACAGCAGACAGTCAATTAAGGATTTGTAAACTATTGGGCGGAGTGTAGCAATGTCCCTCTTTCTCTGACACTTGACAAGTGCCATGGAATCAAGCGGGGGATATCCTTGTTACTTTCATGGACTTGTAAAAAGCTTTTGGCAATATGGACAGATGCACTCTTTGGTCGATCCTACTTGCCATGGAGGTCAATGAAGAATTATTACGCTTAATTATTCAACTCTAACAGGGACGACAGCTTTTGTATTTTGTTGAAGAATGGGCGAATGTACGGACCATTTCTTGATTGATCAGGGGGTATGGCAGGGTTGCATAATCACCCCCCTTCTGTTCATCCCATATGTCAATAGTCTGGGAGATAATTCGTTATCTTTAACCTCTGATGTCCCACACGTTCTAGTTTGTTGGACACTCTGTTTAGCTAACACTGATGACGTGGTCCTAATCGGCAGAGCTCTCGCAGACCTACAAAGGCTCTTGTTCGTGTTATGCTACTTTTACGGTCGGAAAATACTGCCACCATTTTACAGTGATTCTTTCCCCCCCCAACAAGAGCGACTTGATTTGTTTCTCTAAGAGTCCAGAGCAAAGAGTCAAAATCACTGTTGTGAAGGTTTGATAAAACAGACACATCTCGGCATTATGAGGTTTTCTGTCATTTATGGCGGAAAGGCTGTGATTCCAGCTACACAAGTGTACACAGCTTGGTTGGGTGGCTTGGTTCTTAATGTAGCAGCTGCATGCGACTTGTCATCACTGGTCCCTATTCAGGGACGTCATTTCACCAAAATGCCAGGGGTAGCGAAAGTGACATCACACGACCCTTGACCCCCTGGTGACATCACAGGAAGTGATGTCATTTGACCCCACCCCGAAGTGATATCGTGGGATGCGATGCAACGCGACCTTTCACCGTTGACAAAACAGGAAGTGCTATCACATAGTATTGTACACTACAAAAAATATGGTTATGATATCATTATAATGTGATGTACATTTCATACAAGAATGGATCAACATATGTATTGTTAAGATCAGTGTATATAGGCCCATATTACCCAATTACTGTGAATGCAAACAGACGTCCATGATCAAATGATAATGATGTGTTATTATAAGCGCTTTATATTAAGTGCTTTATATAGAAAAAATATACACCCAATATCACCCAACCTGTGTTGGTACTCATTTATCGACCTCAGAAGGATGAAAGGCTGGGTTGCGTCGTTTAAGAACAGACTAAATCAGTGACTCACCCCCTGAAGTGTGCCTGAAATAAACCTTTAATGAGTCTAGCAATTATTGTATAGAATTCCAGAAAGACACATTATTTGGTATTCCTATTCTTTCTTATTTAGGGTCAGTGCTGAAAGTGTTAGACTTGTGTCACTCCTTTTCTTCTTTTTCTTCTTTTTTTTTAAGGGGCTTAAACGAGAAAGCCAGCCACTCCAGAACTAAAGAGCCACATGGTGCTGGCCACAGCTCATGAGCTTACATGTTTTTTTTCTTTTTTTTCTAGTGGTCGCAAGGGTGACCACAGAGGTCGCAAGGGAGACCTCAGAGGTCGCAGTTGCGACCTCTGGCGACCCCTAAATGACGTCCCTGTCCCTATTGTTAACAGCACTATGCTTAATGTTTCTTATTCTACAGCAAACGCATTGCTTTACCATGAAATAATGTTAGATCCCATCTGTCCAAAGTTATCATTCGCTCCCATTCTGCTACTGATTGCAGTATGGCTGAAGAGTAAGGCCGTGTTTCATAGAAAGCTGCGTTTCATAGAAACATTTTCAAGGAGTTTCTAAATATGGATTCTGTGCGCCATCACAGATGGGCTGCTTTTCTTAAAACAGGTCTGTAGTCTTTAAGCCTGAATAAAATAGTTGTATGTCTAGTATTAGTAAAAACCAAGAGGTCTTGCTTTGCAAATGTAGAGCATAAGCCTTCGTTGTCCTGTGGGGATTTGCAATTTGCTAATCAAATCTTTTCCGCCACATTCACAAATCTGGACCTATCGGTTTTACCATGTTCAGTGAAAACACTTTAGTTATGGGATAGTTAAGGTGAAGCATAGCCCAGGGGGAATGTGCTTGCCTTGGAAGCAAAACAATACCCAGCAGCATGGGTTCGGACTCTGACATAAAACACAATGGGCCTCAATACACGGTATGCGGTAACCTATTAGCGCCATGGTTGCCGCTGGTATTTTACCGTGTCTGCCTTGGTGGATGGCGGAATTACCGCCCTACTCCAAGGTGAGCGGGGGCGGTAATTCCCCATTCACCATGGCACTTCCCCATTCCCATTTCTGTCCCCATAGGGCTCAATGGGAATGGGGAAGGAGCTAATTACGGTACCGCAAATTGCAGTATCGTAATTAGCACCAAGGTCCCTTTGCAGGCCCATGGTAAAACCAGCCGTTGAGGTTGGATCCCGCAAAGGGACCTCGTAGTAAGGCGGTAAGGGTTTACTGGTACCGGTGCCCTTACCAGTACCGGTAAACCCTTACCGCATCCCGTGTAATGAGGCCCAATATATAAACCCATGTTGATTATTTAGGCTCAGTGCAACAAAACAATAGAAATTCAGTGAATAAAAACATTAGCAGAAGCTATATTAAGGTGTCAATTTAATGTAATAAAACCCATGAAATTTGGCAGGTGTTGGAAGCACTGCCACTTTAACTATGAGGCCCACGAATTACATCATAAATGACATCACATAGGACATCACTTAGAACGTCTCAGATGCTATCAGTGATGACATCATATGAGCAGTTACGACACCACTAATAGTCCATTAACTAACGGGTTTTCACTGAATTTAAAGGGTTTTGTTTTAGTATACCCCTACCTACTGCAATTTTGACTTTTTCTCCCCTAGTACAATAACTGATATCACATCCTTTGTCATGTTACGCAACATGGGATTCATCAAATCTTTCATGGTTTTCTTTGTCTACTAGATAACTAGATAAGAATGTATTTCCAAGGGTGTACTGGGACAAGGAAGGGTGAGGGAGGTTATGCAATAGATTCCTAATGGTGTACTGGAACAAGGAACCCGGAGTGGGTTAATGCAATGGATTAATAATGGTGAACTGGAATGAGGAACAGGGAGGTGGTGTAATGCAATGAATTACTAATGGTGTACTGGAATGAGTGACAGGGAGGTGGGATAATGCAATGGAATACTAATGGTGTATTGGGATGAGGAAAAGGGAGGTGGGGTAATGCAATGGAATACTAATGGTGTATTGGAATGAGGAACAGCGACGTGGGGGTAATACAATGGATTAATAATGGTGTACTGGGATGAGGAACAGGGAGGTGGGCTAATGCAATGGGTTACTAACGGTGTACTGGGATTTATAGATGCGACCTTAAATACCCACAGTTCTAGCAGCACCGAATGAAAAGCAGAATAGTATTGACGTGCCTAAGCACATGCTTTTTATAGACACGGCTATACAAGAGGCCCTGCTAGACATTTGCTGATAACCGCAGCAATTTGCAAAAACTATTAATTCAAAATTGCATTTCCACTCCACCAAACTCCAAAAACTGTCTTCAATGCGTCTACCAGCCCCCATCCACTCCTCATAGTCCTCCTCCACTCCTGTAGTCTCTTGCAATCCCCCAAAACACTCAATGCATATAAGACGCAACCGCACCCAAAATTTAGGATAGCCGCGGCTACCACATGTCCACAAACGCACGGTGTGTCACTTGCTCGAATATAGCCGCGACTGCAAGGATGGGTGTGGGGGTGGGATGAGGATCTACCCATGAATAGCAATGCCACATGCTGGGTGGCTGTTGGACAGCCGCGAATGATAACAACAGCACCATCGACCAATTAGAAAATGCAACACACTCACACCTCATACATACCCTGCTCATACAAACTACCAGAAATTCAAACTAGGAATCATTTTCCTGGAAACAGAGAATTACTGCAGATATCAAGGCTGGTTTGAAAACTGTGTGGGTGGCTGATTGGAGACAGTTGGCTGTTTTGGTTGCTGGCTTTTTGTGAGAAACTAAATATTAACATGGACCTTGGTTTGAGAGATTTTACAATGAAATGTTTGGATTGCAGGGAATGCGTTGGTTCAAGGTTTTTACAAACTTGTTAAGTCTGTGAAGTACAGGGCACTGAGATGTCATACTTATTCATTGTGTGGGGGAAATGATTTGGTTAATGTACGAAGGGTATCCCTTACTTTAATGATGAAACAAGACATGGGAAAACGAATATAACTGTTTACTCACCCCATCTTTATCTTTTCCAATCTCATTCAGAGGCAATAATGTAGATGGACCACCAGATTTAATGGTAAAATTGAGAAATCCCAGTGAAATGTCAATAAAGCAGTTTCCGCATTCATGATAGACCACAACCAATTATGGATTGCGAACAAAAACATACAGTTCTAAATGGCACATTTCCATAGACATGATGGAATACACCTAACTGATGAAGGAAATGCAGTGTTCTTTCATAACATCAAAACAGTACTCCTAATGAGCTAAAGTTCTAGGATAATATTAGAACACTCCTGGATGTTTTGAATTTGACAAGCTCAGAGGTTGAGGGGCTATTATTCATATTTTTAGATGCTGAGAAAGCCTTCGATAGGGTAAACTGGACCTTTCTGAAATATGAATATTCAATTGATGAAAATGGGTTTTGGACCCTTGTTTATTAATGCTCTGGGGGCTTTACAATTGGACATTAGTGCCAGAGTCTGGGTGAATGGGGAATAGTCTGCCTCTTTTAATCTTTTTAGAGGTACGCGACAGGGGTGCCCACAGTCTCCCTACCTTTTTAATTTGGCGCTGGAACCCTTTTTGATTTATATTCAACACAGTCTGCTTTTGAAAGGATTAAAAATAGGGGAACAAGAGGTCAAGGTACTAGCTTATGCTGATGATGTCACGACAGTTGTTGGTAATCCAATTGAGGGGGGCTCTATTCTGAAGCAAATGGTTGAGGAGTTTGGGGCTCTTTCAGGTTATAAGATTAACTGGGAGAAAACTGTGGTTTTTCTTGCCAGAGACACCCCTGTTCGTAATTGTTTGATGGATTTGAACTGCAAATGGGAGAACAGTGTGGTTAAATATTTAGGGGTATATCTTGTGAGAGATTTGAAGAGGCTGGCTGAATATAATGTAGATAAAATAATAGAGGTTCTGCGTAGGGACATCTGAAAATGGGGAAGACTTTTGTTAAGTATCTGGGCAAAAATTCACATGATTAAAATGGTACTGCTACCTAAAGTCCTATATATCATTCAGTCACTCCCTGTTAAGTTTACAAAGAAAAACTTAGGGCGCATTGATAGGGTGTTCCAGGAATTTTTGTGGGGAGTCGGTAAGAGGCCGAGTATACCTCGCTGTATCCAGGTTCGCAGTGTGCAAGAGGCGGGATTTGGATACCCTAACCTTGGGAATTAGTGCAAAGGATTTATTTTGAAAAAATCTTTCGCTTATTTCAACATGGATAGTTCCTTGACTCTGTTGTGGGCACAAATAGAAAATCAAAGAATGGGGCTGTATCGGATTGAGAGTTTATATTCAATGGGGAAATTACCTAAGCCAGTGTCTTGTTTGCAGACAGTGGTTGCTACCAAGGAGGCTGTTACATCAATGATATTGGGGAGTGGGCAGGGATTGTTCTTGTATAGGGAGGCTTCCATTTGGCACAATCCAGGTTTTCAGATCAATGTGATGGTAGTATGGTGGCTTCTAGGAATTTAAGAGAGAAATTTGGCTTGCATAAGAGAGAGTTGAGGAGATATGGTTTGTTGACGGACTTGATTTCAGAAAGACAACGGATGTTAGATGTTCCTCTGACTCAGAGACCGGAAGGGTGTAACCTTCTGAAATCTGCACCATATAAAGTGTCAACTTTTTTGAAACTTTTCCCATTAGAGGCTCATCTGGCTGAATCATGGGATAAATTGAGACTTACTTGGTCTGAGGAACTGGGTAGGGTTATTTCAATAAAGGAATGGGAGAGTCTGTGGAAGGTTCCTATCAGGGTGAAAGTTGACTTGAATTTACGTTATATTCACCAGAAGATATTGGGGCGCCTTTATTAGACACCGGTTCGGATGCACAGATTGGGATTGATAGGAAGTGAACATTGCTGGGGATGCCAGAAGGAGATAGGTACCCTGTTACATATGATTTGGAATTGTGCCAGGGTGAGGGATTTTTGGAGTGACGTATTGGATAGAATTGATTTGATATGGAATCTTATATTTCCGAGAACTCCATCAGCAGTGATTTTAAAATCCCCAAAGTATTGTAGGTCTATTGATTGTACAGCATTAGGTTGGATTAACAAAGTCCTCTTGGTCTCAACAAGGCAAATACTAAGAGTCTGGAAAACCAGGAAGAAGCCATGTGTGGCAGAATGGCTTGTTAATGTGCAAATTCTCTCAAATTCTGAAAAGATTAAGTTTGGTAAGCAACATAGGGAGGGTATTGTCTGGAACAATGGGAACCATTCAATTAATTTTATGATTAATATTTAGACAGAGTGTTTGTGACTTTGCTTGATGTTGTCTAGTGGGGTTTTGTGTTGTGAGTATGAGTTTTGTCATGTCTTGTGTTTTGTGTTTTATTAGTTTATTGAACTGTATATTATTTAACCATTGTTTGTTATTAGTGATTTAGATTCATTGTTCACCTTATATATACTGTGATTTCTGATTTAATTGTTAATTGCTTAGAATGATGGTTTTACTTTGCTGTACTACATATGTTACTTATGTATTGATTGCTTATTTGTTATTGCTTTTCATAAACTTTAAATAAAGTGTTAAAAAAAAAATGTCTGCACTCACTGTACCCCAAAATGTCCTTTAAAGGACTACTCATCATACAATAATACACAAATACGACAAATAATAACAAAAAACATTTATTATTATAACCATTCGATCTCCTTGATCACAACGGCCTGGTGCATATTCTTGGTGGTATTGGACAATGTACCACGAATGCAGTTGATGGGGTGGAGTTTATTCTCTCTCACAGGTCTTCGAGAGTCTGTTGTATGGAAACCACTTTACCCGCCACTCCAATAACTTGTGGAGTCCTTCAGGGAGCTTGTATTTCTCCCCTACTTTTCAACTTGTATATCAGACCACTATGTGACCTTCTAGATGATCTTAATGTGTGTTTTACTAACTATGCTGATGACACAAATCTAGTTATTAAACTACAAGGGCAGCACAAACGTGATTCTCTCTCACTCCAATCCACCTACAAACACATTGAGACCTGGAAGAACCACTATTGGATGTGCCTGAACGTTAACAAGACCGAAATGATGATCTTTGGCACCCCACATGCGCAGCCTAAGCTTAGTCCGCAATACCAAGCATTTCCAATCAAAGATTCCAACTTCCAGGTGTCTACTAAAGTTAAAACTTTTAGGTGTTTACCTCAACTGTGCATTGAGTGCAGTCTCCCACGCCAACCAAACAGTTAAAAACTGCAATTACTATCTGAAATTGTTTAAAAATCTTCGTCCATTCCTATCCGACTATAACTGTTACTCTGTTGCACGGCCAACAATTCTTTCTAAGTTGGACTATGGGAACGCCTTACTCATTTGAGCCGGCCAAAAGAACAAAAAAAGTAATTCAGAACAGTGCAGTAAGGATTGTTCAGGTAAGATCCCAAAACGACCACATCTCACATAGTCGGCAAGATCTCCACTGGCTACATATTGTGGCTCGATTGAAATTCAAGACAGCCATACTTGGGCATAAGGGTGGACACGAAGCCTTTCCCCCCGTGGTAGTTTTGGGCGCTGCACAGGCCAGCGGGCTGGCCTACGTACAGTGCGCCACTTGTCAATCTGGAAAAATGAATACCCTTAATTTGAATGATAGACGTAACTTGATGGCCGTGGGCCAACCGTTTTATGCACCAAATTATAGAAATATAAACTGCTATGCTTGACTGACGAGCAGCCATTTTAAATGTAGCAAGAATCGCCATTTTGCTTGTTTACCATTGCTCATTGCTTTCTGTCTAAAAAATGCTTTGCAGCTTGCAATTCTTGCAAATTCTGCTTACTCTGCTCAACTGTTAACATTGTTGTTTGAATATGAAAGGACAAGGTCGCGGGACTGAAGAGTTTGCTGAAACTCCTCATGAGTCCCAGAGAGGAATGCCCACGCTCCCTCTCTGTAGCCTTGGGAGGAAGCTGCAGGGCATTTAATCACTTCACAGCTGCCAGCCAGTCTCGTACAATGGTAGAATATGTTAGAATAATAGAGTTAAAGGCTTGAATTATGCTTCTCTTATGGCCCCCCTTTGCAAAACCCTTTAGAACGTGTCGGCTCCCAGGACACAAATAGTACCTCATAGATAGCAAAGATTGGAATGTGGCTGTTCCCCCGTGTACAGATTGCTTCCAAGAACAGAACCACCGTGTTTTAAAAGATGCCTCTGCACTTTCTAAATTGCACATTGTTACTAGAATAGACATCGAAAGCATTATAATCGTCATACTCGTCGGATATGTCCATCGTCATCCCGAGTTCAAAGGAACTTAATACAGAGGGGTGTTGAACATGATTTTGCTGATATGCATTTTGTATATATGTAACTGATGTACGTAATTTGCTCTCTTGCGTCCCTCGAGGTCTAGGAAACTCACGTTGCGGGGCGTGAGATCAGAATTGGCCAATTGATACTATCATTTGCTTGCAATAAACCCTAGCATTGGGAATTTGAAACCTCGTGTCTGGCGCATCTTTTCGTGTATGGCGCCCGAATAGGGACCCTCCCCCACTTGCCCCATCGTATACGTTGTAACGGAGTAAAGGCGGAAGAACGGCGAGGACGGGACGGTCGAGTCGGGATCAAGAAGTGTACAGGGCGCCCTGTAGAAGAGAGGAGAGATTCCTTCCGCAGATCTGCACACATCTGATCCCTGATCGACGTACCGGGCCAGAGGGCAAAGGCGGCGAGGGTCCCGAGATGAGGCAGAAGCCAGAGAAGCGCAGACACGACGTGGGGAGAGGTTGCATTAGCACAGGCGACTTGTTTTATCAGGTGAGTCATTCCCAGAGTCAAAGAGAAACCTGATTTTTGGTAGAGTGTTGATTTTGCAAACTCAAACGTCCAGGTAAAAGTGGCTAACCAAAGGGGAAGGTTAAAGAAACATGCCTGGAGTACTGTCCACTTTAGCGGGGCTTTTCAGCTGCGGTAGACAGTCCTTGGAATATGGCCAAAGTGCACCGCCTGGGGGAACGCCGGCTTATGATATGTATGCGAAATATGGTGTGGGTGCGATAATATTTTGTGAAATTTGGCATAGGCAAACTAGAAAGCAACCCGACCATCAGTGGCTGATTAATGGTAGTTTTGAGATGGGGAGGATAGATAACCTAGAGAGGGTGCTGATTAGAAAGAAAAACGCGACCTGCAGCTTTTGAGACCATCAAAGATTGGAGGAGGGAAGTGATGCTCCGACTAAGGAGTAGAGAGAAGCATGCGCGTAGGCACAAAACGAAGCTTGAGATAGCAGAAGAGGAGGAGTGGACTGAGAGTCTAAGACGGGAAAGGAGACGGGACCAGATGAACATGGACAGAATATACCCGCAGCGGGAACTACACATAGCAGATGAATTAATGGAACATTTGTTAACTAACACGGGTCGAGGCCCAAAAGAAGAATCGAAACCAAACACGCCAGCAGTGACTGCGCGGGCCCAACCAATAGCTCTCATACCCCCTCCCGCAGCCTGTGCACTTCCCCTCACGCAAGCGTTAACCCAAGCCCTGCCCACAGCACGAGCACTCCCACAAGCGCAGACCGCGAACACACAATTTCCCAGCACCCAGCAAGGGCCTTCACAGATGCCACCTGTGTCACTTGTCCCATCCGCACCACCCGCTCTAGAGACAGATTCAGCACCATCCGCCCCTCCCGAAGTTGAAATTGAGACTGGGGAGGCGAGAGGCAGGGCTGAAGGAACAGGATTTGGACGGGTAACTCTAAGCGCAATCAGCAAAGAGAGAAAGATTGAATTATGGCAAGAGGCAGAAATGTACATAGAAGGAAATGATGAGACGGCAGCATTGGCCTCATTGTATGGGTACCGAAGAAGAGACGAGAGACAGGTAGTGTTGGAATGCATGGGGGAAATTCTGGTGGGAGAATGGAAAAAGATACTTGGGAATTTACCGCCACAGCGGTTGTTAGATTTTAATAAGTACTCCAGCATTGGATCTTTCATGGATTCACATGCTTAGAATATTCCCCGTCGTCAGGCTGGGAATCCCCGGTACATTATATAGACCCTTTCCCGTAGGAAAACTTTTTCGACGCTTATGCGTCCTATCCACCTCGTTTTGTATCATGCGTGCCCGCGCCGTCAGGACGCCATGATATAAATACAGGACCCGCCCCCGCGCTCCCTCAGATTTCAACCGTCTTTCAAATTAGTGGGATCCTCGTGGTTACTGCTAGTCGAAATTAGGTTGTATTTTCGCTTCGGCGACGTTACATTCTGGAAAAAATATGTCCGGAAAGGCTTTATTTCGCCCTTGTGCGACATGTGGACTCAAAAAAGTCTATGAAGGTGATGCCCACATGGATTGTATCTACTGTCTCCACCCGCACCACACGGCGGATACATGCGAGATATGCCATGGTTTCTCCCAAAAAACCCTTAAAGACAGGAAAAGAAGGTTGGTCGACTGGCTTAACGACGGAGCGGGTGCCTATCCGGCATCAGAAGTTGGCTCCACGGCCTCTAGGAGCAAGTCGGAACCTCCCTCGAAGAAGGTGCGGCCTATCGAAAAATGCCCTGCGGACAAGCATACGGGGAAGCATGCTGGGTCTTCCTCATCACACAAAAAGTCCTCCTCCTCCTCATCCTCTAAGACAGAGAGGCAAGCGGCATCAAAATCCTCCTCAGGGGACCGTCCTAGGTCTTCCGTGAGTCGAGACTCTTCAGCAGGGAAGTCGGCAACGAAATCAGCTACGAAGTCTAAAGGCTCGGTGCCGGCTACTTGCTCGTTGACCCCGGTGTCGCTGACGATGCCTATTACTATTCAGGCAGCAGCGGTGGGGATTCCTTCGTCGACGGTGACTCAATCTATGGCCTGGCAGCCAGAGGTTTGTGACCCGGTCCCCCCTGAGGTTCTACTGCAGCCAGACACGGCCTTGTCGGTGTCGTCGGTGGAAGGAGAATGTGGCATGGTTATGCAGCCGTCGGACTTGGGCTTACGGCCTTCCAATACGTCGACGACGAGTGCGAGTGGGGGTGTGGTCCCTCTATCCTCGACGTTGCTGACCCCCCAGACGGTTTTGTCTCTGGATGTGCTTAATACACTTCAGAAGCTCCTGCAGCGTCTGGATACGCAGATCCCTCAGCCTCGCACTTCATCGTTGCTATTTTCTGCACCTTCCGTCGACGAACAAGCTCAAGCAGCTCGCTCGACGACCAAAAGCCCGTCGGCCTCCCAGGTGGTGAAGGATCGTCCTCGAGCGCAGGAGGAGGGTGAGCTATCGGAGTCCGATTCTATACGAGGTGACTCAGGGTCGGACATTTCCCTGTCACCGTCGAGAGACCCAACATGGAATTCGGATGTAGAGGTAGAGTCTACGAGGAGCCAGGCACAACCATCTCCTCCGGATGATGTGGGAGCCTTCCATGCAAGGATGGGAAAAGCGTGTTCCGAGTTCGGCTTAATTCCTGAGGAGCAAAAGAAAGACTGTTTTCTTTTTGATCACATGGGTCAAAGGAGGAAATCGGTATTTGCCATCCCAATCCTGGACCACGTGTGGCAAGAAGGCCTCAAGACGATGCGTCATCCGTTCTCGGAACCGGCTATTAAGGGGCGTACTGAGAAAAAGTTTCAAGCTCCGGAGTCCACTCCAAAATGTCTAACATCACAGCCTCTGTCAGACTCTGTGGTATCGGCGGCAGCGGCTAGGAAGGCCAGAGTACAGCAAAAATGTTCAACCCCACCAGAAAGTGAGGCCAGGAGGCAGGACGCCTTTGGAAAAAAAAAGTTGCTCTCAGTCGGCGCCACGACGGTAAGAGCAGCCAACTCCTTGGCGATTGTATCACAATACGATAGGGAGATGTGGCATAAACTAGCCCCTATCCTAGAACATCTGCCGGAAGAACATCGAAAAGCAGCCATGTTGCTAGTACGAGATGGTGAGGAGGCCTCGAACCACGCAATTAATATTGCGGTGGACCTAGCAGAGTCTGGTTTCAAACAGATCAATCATGGCGTAGTACTACGTCGACAAGCGTGGCTCAAATGTACTACTTTCAGACCTGAAGTCCAATACAAAGTCCTAGACATGCCATGTGAAGGAGAACATCTGTTTGGAGACAAGGTAGATGAAGCCTTGAAGGGGATGAAAGAAGACACGGATACCGCTAGGTCTCTCGGCGCCCTCCAGACAGGTAGAAGTTTTCGCTCTTTTCGCCCCTTCAGGGGTGCTTCCGGAAACTCCCGCTTTGGAGCCTCTATGGACCGTGGATTTAACAGGCCCTCATACTCCTCACAAGGTTACAGACGTGCATCCCAGTCGGCACGTAGAGGCAGAGATTATCAAGCCTCCAGACGACGAGGCTCGGGTCCCTCGTCGACGAAGGACAAGCAAACCAGCAACGAATGACGGCCTTCGGAACGTCCTGGGGGGTCGAGTCTCTCATCATATCGACCAATGGAAATGCATCACCACAGATCGATGGGTTCTGGACACGATTCGCATGGGTCATGCCCTACAATTCAAAAACAAGCCTCCAAGTCTTCCGCCAGTGTTTTTGGCCCAGCCCCACCTTCGAGTTCTAAGACAAGAGGTGGCGCTTATGCTGCAAAAAGGAGCGGTAGAACGGGTTCCTGTGGCACAGGAAGGACAAGGGGTTTATTCCCGGTTCTTCGTTGTCAAGAAGCCAAATGGAAAATGGAGGCCCATTCTCGACCTGAGGGTACTCAACAAATGGCTAAAGAGCTCAAAATTCAAAATGCTAAAGCTCCAGGAGGTTATCAGGTCAGTGCAACCCATGGATTATCTGTCGTCGCTAGACCTTCAAGACGCATATTTTCATATCCCAATACGTCCACGACACAGGAGATATTTAAGGTTCATCGTCGGGCAAAAGCATTTTCAGTTCAAGGTCCTCCCGTTCGGTCTCAAGTCCTCCCCCAGGACGTTCACCAAGTGTTTGGCCCCTATAGCGGCCCATTTAAGGAAGGACGGTCACCATGTCTACCCCTATCTAGACGACTGGCTGGTCAGAGGTTCGTCCATGGAACGAACACGAAACAGTCTGGGGGCCACGATGTCCCTCTTACAGGAACTGGGCTTCGCGATAAACTTCAGCAAGTCCTCCGTAGGGCCTTCGAGGAGCTTGGTCTTTCTAGGAGCGGAGTTTCATACGCACACAAGCCTTGTGAGACCATCCAGCGAAAGAATACAGAAGCTACAAAGCAAGGCGTCGGAATGGAGATGCGGTACCAGGGTGTCGGTGCGCAAATACATGTCCCTGCTAGGGACCATGTCATCCTGCATTCCGTTGATAAACAACTGCCGTCTGTTTATGAGGCCTTGCCAGGAATTTCTAGCGGACCGTTGGGCGCAGAGCCAAGGTCGCTGGTCCGACAGACTGGTCATCGACGAACAACTGATACAAGCACTCCGTTGGTGGAGAGTTTCTACTCATCTAACGAAAGGAATGCCTCTGGTGGAACCGGAGTTCCAGAAGATGGTGGTGACGGATGCATCGCTGAGCGGATGGGGAGCTCATCTGGATACGTTACAGGTACAAGGCCGGTGGTCGTTACAAGAGTCCTCCCTGCATATCAACCTGCTAGAACTGAGAGCAGTGCGGTGGGCTCTAAAATCTTTTCTTCCTCAATTGAGAGACTCTGTGGTGCGTGTCATGACGGACAACACGACTACAATGTTTTACCTAAGGAAACAAGGAGGAACACGTTCCAGGTCCCTGTCGATGGAGGCACAGAAAATCTGGCATTGGGCCCTGCAACACAACATGCTAATCTTGGCGTTCCACCTGCCAGGTGTGAGAAATGTGGAGGCCGATGCACTCAGCAGGGAAATGAGCGAAGTTCACGAATGGGTGCTGAACGACCAGCAACTACAACACGTATTCAAGAAGTGGGGACATCCTTCCATCGATCTGTTCGCGACGAAGGACAACAGGAAATGCCCGCAGTATGCAAGCAGATGGCCTCAGCAGGGCTCACTGGGGGATGCGTTCTCCTTCCCATGGACGAACAAATTCCTGTACGCATTCCCTCCATTTCCTCTTATCCGGAGGACGTTGCAATGGATCCTCAAGTACCCATGTCGGGTGATTCTGGTGGCCCCGTATTGGGCCAGACAGGTGTGGTTTTCAGACCTGCTGCACTTAGCGGCGGCGGAGCCAATGAGGTTCAGGAAGATCCCCAAACTTCTGTCTCGACAGGAGGGTATCGTTTGGCATCACGACCCGGACAGCCTCAAGTGGACGGCCTGGCTCCTGACTTCGCCGAATTTGGTCAGCTAACGATTCCGGAGGAGTGTCGTCGTATTCTGCAAGCGGCAAGAGCACCTTCCACAAACACTTCATACTCGTACAAATGGAGGAGTTTCTGTCAGTGGTGTGTGGATCAACCAGGTTTGGTTCGGCAGTCGATTACGCCGGAACAGCTCCTTCCATACTTGCTGTTCTTAGCTAAAAAGGGCTTATCGGTGTCGTCGATAAAAGTACACCTGGCCGCTATCTCCAGGTTTACACGTCAACGACATTCCGCACCATTAGTCAGCGACCGCCTGATTAAGCACTTCCTTAAAGGTTTGTTTAGGAGTTTCCCTCCCGAGAAGAGATTTCCTCCGGTATGGAGCCTCAATCTGGTGCTAGCGTCTCTTATGAAACCTCCTTTTGAACCAATGTCATCATCGTCTCTAAAGTTTTTGTCGTGGAAATTGGCCTTCCTGGTGGCCATCACTTCAGCCCGATGTATTTCGGAAATCCAAGCTCTAATGGTAGACCCACCATACTTAAGATTTTTCAAGAACAAGGTGGTCCTTGCCACTAACCCACAGTTCATACCGAAAGCTCCTTCAGTGTTCCATAAACATTCCTCTATTGTCTTACCTACGTTTTTTCCAGAGCCATGCTCGGGAGCGGAGCGCACGTTACACACATTAGACGTGAAAAGGGCTCTCAAGTTTTATCTTCATCGCACGCAACCTTTCAGGAAAACGAGGCAATTGTTCGTGGCCTATGGTTTGGGTGCTAAAGGCAAAGCCATTTCAAAGCAAGGACTGTCAAGATGGGTATCGTCTACCATTTCGTACTGCCATTCCAAGGCTGGGAAGCCTCTTCTGCGACGCCCAAGAGCTCATTCAACTAGAGCGGCGGCATCGTCGACGGCGCTGTGGTCTGGAGTCCCTCTGGGGGACATCTGCATGGCGGCTACCTGGGCGGCTACACACACTTTTACCCGCCATTACTGCCTGTCACAACAACATGCCGAAGATACTCGGATGGGACAGGCGGTGCTTTGACACCTATTCCAATAAGGTAAGCCCCGGTTGAGGGGTTAGATCTTGTTGCAATTATGATTGAATATTGTTCGTTTTCTATGTTAACAATTGCTGATGGGTACACAACCATAGGGAACGGGCATTGTGAGGAAAGTATGTGAGTTTGCATGCACGCCTCCTCTTTTTGGGATGGTACTGCTATGTAATCTATTCTAAGCATGTGAATCCATGAAAGATCCAATGCTGGAGAAGGGAATAGTTTCTTACCTGTAACTCCATTTCTCCAGCATTGGTATCTTTCATGGATTCACATGCGCCCGCCTGCCTCCCCTGGGCATGCAAACTGGTTCCCCCACTACTTTGGGGGCCGAAATCTGAGGGAGCGCGGGGGCGGGTCCTGTATTTATATCATGGCGTCCTGACGGCGCGGGCACGCATGATACAAAACGAGGTGGATAGGACGCATAAGCGTCGAAAAAGTTTTCCTACGGGAAAGGGTCTATATAATGTACCGGGGATTCCCAGCCTGACGACGGGGAATATTCTAAGCATGTGAATCCATGAAAGATACCAATGCTGGAGAAATGGAGTTACAGGTAAGAAACTATTCTCTTAGCACACAGTGAGCAAAGAGATGAGGATGTAAGAAAACATGTACACAGACTGATTGAAGTAAAAAATGAAATGGAAGACAGATATGCTGAAATGTTTGCTACACCTGAGTATAGTAGAGAGTTTATTAAGAAAGGTAGGAAGGAGGCGTCAAGGTTGAGTATGAAAAAATCATGGCCGAGAGTTTTTCCAGGTGGTACAAAGCATTTGCCGGTACCGGGACAGATAGGCGATAAACAAAGATTGCAGGTATGGGTAGGGGAAACAATGTGATGGATGTCGAACAAAAGAACGTCAGTAAAAGAAGTAAGTGAGATATGTAATGGGTACCCATTGGAGATGAGAAAGGAAGCAATGAAAACGATAGTAGGGGTGTTACTGCAGCAGGTCATTGGATACAATAGAGGTAGAAGTAATGCAGAAGGCTGGGTAAATTTGAATAATATGCATGGGATGTCATTGGGATTAAATCAATGTGCGTCCTGTAAGGAGGAAGGACACTGGCGAGCGCAATGCCCGCACCTACAGAATAGAGGTGGGTTTGGTCAGATAAGGGCTCATAGAGGACATCAGGGGTCGAACGGCCCAAGCAGAAGTAACATGCAGCAGCAGCAGGGATATACCAATGGAGGTACTCAAACCCAATCATATGGCCAAAACCAAGCACAACAGAACCAGACATTGAACCAAAGTGTTTCGAACCAAAATCAGGGCGGGCAGGGCCAACAGAGAAATGATCAGAGTGGAGGACATTGAGGGGGAAATGGGAATATTTTTGATACATAACCAAACACGTATTATAGCAGTAGAGGTGACTACACATCGGACGATGTGTTATTTTCGCGATAGGACAGCCCACGACAGGGGTCGGAACCAGTGTCTATTCCCGTGAGAGGACCCTACGTAGAAATGAGAGTCGGGAATAAGGGGCACCGTTTCCTTGTAGATACAGGGGCACAGAAGTGCTCGATAGACCACCACTTGGTTCCGGAGATACCACTGTTGGGGCAGAAGAATGTTTCTGTAGGGTTCGCAGGTACACCAGTAATTAACCCCATGTCCGAAGCTGTCCTAATTACAATAGGACCATTTACGGAACAGTGTCCATTTCTTTTGACAGAAAATTGTGGAGAGAACTTACTAGGATTGAATTTGTTGAGAAAATTGGGGGCAGTCATACATTGTACGGCAGACGGGGTGTTCCTCACGATGTGGCCTCACGATGCACCGGTGATGAAATTTATGTCAAAAGAGTTGCCAGAAGAGCTAAATAGAGTACCAACCTGTCTGTGGGCAATGCATGATAATGATGTAGGATGCTTGAAAATAGAGCCAGCAAAAATAACTCTGAAAGAAGGTGTAACACTACCACGAATTCCCCAGTATAAAATTTCTGTTGAAGGTGAGAAGGGATTGAAAAGCATTGTTACTGACCTGGTGAGATTGGGGGTGGTTGAGGAAATTGCAGGGAGCATGTGCAATAGCCCGATTCGTCCAGTTTACAAGAAATGAGGCAATGAAGTACCCTATCGTTTCATAATTGATCTGCGCGCATTAAACAAAGTGGTAGACCCACAATTCCCTTTGGTCCCAGATGTCACAACAATACTGACAATGATACCGGCCACTGCAGAATACTTTAGTGTAGTCGATTTGAAGAATGCATTCTTTAGCATCCCAGTGGATAAAAGCAGTAGATATCTGTTCGCGTTCACTCTAGGAGGTCGATCATTCACATTCACACGCATTCCACAAGGATATACAGAAAGCCCGAGCATTTACAGCAGAGCGCTAAAAGAACAGCTAGACATGCTAGAACTACCCGAAGGTTGTGTACTCTTGCAGTACATAGATGACTTATTATTAGCTGCTGACACAAAAGAGATCTGCAAAGAAAGTACTGTATTTCTCTTGACACATTTAGCGACCCATGGTCATAAGGCAGGTTTGAAGAAATTCCACTATAATCAAAAGGAGGTGTCTTATTTGGGATACCTACTTTCGAAAGACGGGAGAAGATTAACACCAGAACCTATAGCAAGTATTTCTAGTATGCCTATTCCAAAAACTCAAAAAGGAGTGAGAGCTGTAATAGGCATGGCCTCTTATTGTCGGCAGTGGATCAGTAATTTTGCGTTGATTGTGAAGCCGATGATAAAGTTGACTAAAACGGATGCAGAGATGCCTTTATAGTGGGATGAGGAATGTCAGAAAGCGTTTGAGCAATTGAAAGTTACATTGTGTGCTGCCCCAGTTTTAGGCTCTCCCAACTATAAAAAGATCTTCAGACTATTTGTGAGTGAGAGTGAAGGATGTGCATTGGCGGTTTTGACACAGGAACAAGGTGGAAGAAATAGGCCATGCGGCTATTTTTCTTGCGCGCTGAACCCTGTAGCGCGCGCACTACCACGATGTTTGCGATCTGTCGCAGCGGCTGCTGCGTCAGTGAAACAAATGGAAGGAATGGTATTGGGGCACACTTTAATTCTGATGGTGCCACATGCTATAGACGTTCTATTAAATAGGACGCAGACGCAACACCTCACCTCAGCTAGACTGACAAGATATGAGCTCATCTTGTTTGCACCCCACATCCAAATTATGAGGTGTAGCGCATTGAATCCTGCAGAATTAATGCCACTGCCCATAGCAGAAATTGATGACAACGAATCACCACCCCATGATTGTTTAATGATCACTGAAGAAGAAACAAAGGGAAGGATTGATTTGAGCGATATCCCACAAAAAGAGCCAGATGGGGAGTTATTTTGCGATGGCTCTTGTTTTAAATTACCTGATGGCACATCAACGGCTGCATATGCAATTACTACCCTAAAGAGAGTTGTAGAAAGCAGAAGGATCCCCTACAATTCGGCACAAGCCGCAGAAATAATAGCACTGACCCGAGCCTGTGAACTCTCTGAGAATCTGAACGTAAATATTTATACTGACAGCCAGTACGCCTTTGGCGTGGTTCACAATTTTGGCCGACTTTGGGCTGAGAGGGGTTTCTTGACATCACATGGAGCCAGGATTCAGCATGGGCCTTTGATTGTGCGATTGTTGTCTGCGCTCACGTTTCCAAAGCGCCTAGCTATAGTAAAGTGCGAGGCGCATAAGAAAGTAACATGCAGAGTGGGAGAGGGAAACGCGTTTGCAGACAGGATTGCGAAGCAAACAGCCACAGATTTGGGGAATAAAATGATGACAGTACAGACTGAGGAAGTACCTTGTAATAGAGAATGGAGTTGCCACAGTCAAAGAAATGCAGGCTGAGGCCACGACCGAAGAGATTCAGGGGTGGGCTGAGGGCTCTGCTGAGTTAGATTTGGAAGGATGTTGGGTGGACAAGGAAACAAAGAACTGGATGTTGCCAAATTGTTACGTATCTGCAATGGTTATAATGGCGCATAGCCCTACCCACATTTGCACAAAGAAAATGGTACAGCATTTATCCACAGTATGGAAGAATGAGCAAATAAAAAAGAATGCAGAAAGGCTAGTGCAGAATTGTATCACGTGCCTGCAACACAATGTAGGAAAGGGAACCGTGACTCCAGCAGGTAGTTTCGGCCCACCCTCTATGCCGTTTGAGGTGGTCCATTTTGATTTCATAGAAATGGAAAGGTGCCAGAACTACAAGTACGTGTTAGTGGTAATCTGTGCATTCAGCAAGTGGGTGGAGGCATATCCTTTAAAAGACTGTACTGCAATGTCCACAGCAAAAGTAATGCTGAAGCAGTATTTCTCCCGGTTTGGGTTGCCTCGTGTCCTGTGGTCAGACAACGGCCCCCACTTTGTGGGCGCAGTAGTGCTACAGATCGGTGCATGTCTGCAAATAGAGAAGCGATTCCACAGTTCCAGGCATCCCAGTTCTGCCGGGCTTGTGGAGAGACACAACGGAATCCTGAAGTCAAAGATAGCAAAAATATGCGCTGGGAGAAAGTTGAGCTGGGTGGATGCATTACCCCTAGCGCTGTTGTGTATGCGCACGTCTGTGCAGGCGAAGACTGGGCTCTCCCCCTATGAGATTATAATGGGGAGACCAGC
The DNA here is from genome assembly GCF_040938575.1 of Ambystoma mexicanum. Lineage (NCBI taxonomy): Eukaryota > Metazoa > Chordata > Amphibia > Caudata > Ambystomatidae > Ambystoma > Ambystoma mexicanum. Next base: position 1,088,826,262 of record NC_090933.1, read on the forward strand.
AAATGTATGGTGCGCCCCACAGCCCAAAAGATTATGTGTCGAGCATCCTATGTTAAGCACTTACTGTGGACTTTTAATACAAAAGTTGCGTTTGATTCATCAGCAGGTGCAGGAGGCGTTGCCGATGCGATATACAAGACCAGAGCACTCACTGGAGCCTGGGAGCTGGGTGCTAATCAAAAACTTTGAACGGAAGACAGCATTAGCACCCAGGTGGCACGGCCCCTATCAAGTACTTTTGGCCACACAGACGGCCATCCGAGTGGACGGACGGAAGGCATGGATCCATGCGACACATGCCAAAAGATTCCCAGGACTGCTGACAACTTCCGATGACCAGAGAAAGGAAACGGTCTGGGAAACGAAAGAAACTGTTGCCAGTCCAGTGCCACAGCATCAGCCTGAGCGAGAAGTAAAAGTTGAAACAAAGCGCAAACGAGAAGTGAAATTTGAAGCAGAGTCTGAGGAGGCTGCTAGTAAGGGGGAAGGGCGGAAAGTGCATCAACGTTGCTTAGCGGAAACAACATCACTGCCGAACGACACAAACCCTGCATTGCAAACACGAGCAGAAACAACGCGTGCACCCCTTTGGCGCCCACCAGTTCTCGCGAATGAACCAAAGCCAGAGAAAGAAATTACATCATTGCCACGACACCCATCGCTGCCCATCATTGTGCCACAGGCTGACACTGAGCCTGATACTGGAAATGCAAGGGCACTATTCACGGATCATACAATAGCAGGAGTGAATCGATATAATCTGTGGCCTCGACAGGCAAAGTGATCCACAGATCTTTGGTGCTTTTCTTTTTGGCCTTTGGTTCTACTCACGGACGGACTGGGAACCAGGGGCGTAGAGGAGAGAAGTGTGAGAATTGTGCAAGTTGGACAATTCAAGACTCACGGCTCCTCGGTGCGCTTATAAAAGTACATGTGTCAGGAGCCAGAGCAGGACAAGCTGGATGCACATAAGTACTAAGGCTGATAGAGTACATGTGTCCTAAGCCAGAGTGGGACAAGCTGGATGCACATGGTACTCTATCTATAAAGAACTGTTCAGAAATCGTCTGAGCAGTGGGAGAAAGAACAACTAATCTTGCTCGGGAGTGGATAAATGATCCAGGCTGTGAAAGGGCTGGCAGAATTGAACTGTGACATTTTTCGTTGAACTTTTCTGGCATCAAGAACGAGAGACATTCACGACGAACTTCGCCAACAAGAAGAAGGACGATGAAGAACAAGTCAGGACCTGTTTCAGCCTCCTTCTGCACCCATGCTAAAAAAATAATAGATTTAGAGACTGTAAATGTAGGGAAAAAGCATGGTAAAAGGAATAAGGTACTGATTTGGACATTGGTCTTATGTTTCTTAAGTATGATAGTACCAACAATAACAGCTATTACACTATGGTTCCTGGAGTATGTACACCCATTAGAAACACTTTTGCCAAAAGCAGCTACTGAAAGCCCGGTTCATGTAATCACTGATACTTTGCCCCCAATGGAAGAAAGACATAGAGAAGGTTACAGCAACAATACATTGTTGCTCATCATGAACATGACCCATGCGGTGTTAAAGAAAAAAGATTGCTGGGTTTGCGCCCATTTACCACAGCACGGTGGGAAAGGGATAGGCTGGTATGCACAACCATTGCCATTGATTTATTCCTGTGAAGTAACGTTAAGTGCAATGTTCTTTGGGAAATGGAACAAGAGTAATACGGGTCAGCTAGATGAGACCAATATGAATGAATTTGAGGAAGTAATCATGAGACCTGTGGGTTGTTCCATTTTCCAAAAAGCTTGCGTGTTTGCACTAGAACCCATGAGAAAGAATACACAAAAAATAACAAGACTAGATAGATTACATAGACAGAATAGACCAACCTGCCAGCAGAAAGAACATCAGTAATGACATTTCGGATGAGGGATGAATGGAACAAAGATCCTGTGCCCCCTGCCTATACAGTGGATCACAGCCCCAAAACTGCTCCCCTATGTCTACAGAAAAAGGGTTCCTATAAAGTAGGAACGTTTAGCAAATGCCTGAACACAGTGGTTTTAAAACATGAAATAGAACCCGTGTACGTGGGAGACCCTGTTTATTTTATATGTGGAGAAAAAGCATATCCATGGTTAACTAGGAACTGGGGAGGTACATGCTACCTAGGTCTACTGTTTCCAGGAGTGTTCCTCTTGAAACAGCAGAAGTAGCTAGACGAACAAAAAGTAGAACTCAAAGGAGTAGTGAGGATGGAATGACAGCAATGGATATAGCCAAATCATTTATACCGTTCTTGTCCCAAATAGAAAATTCTTACAATATAAGAAAACTGTCTGGAATATTACAAAAATCAAGAGATTCGACAAGGGATATTTTATTGAATATGACGTTAGAAGAAAAAGGAATAAGACTGATGGCACTCCAAAACAGGATGGCTCTCGATATAATATTAGTTGATCGTGGGGGAGTTTGCAAGCTCGTAAAAACTGCATGCTGTGTGTATATAGATGACTACTCCCCTACGATATTTAAAGCGATCCGGAAATTACATGTCATAAGTTCCACACTCTCTACTGAAGCAGGGGGTTGGGGAATAGAATCCTGGTTATGGGGATTATTGCAGTCTTGGGGATGGAAGTTAATTTCGATACTAATGATGGTACTCGGGATATTCATAACATGTTGCTGTTGCATACAATGCTTACCAATAATATGCACTGAAATAACTGATGGATGTACTAAGGGATGTATGCACATGGTGTTGAGAGGAAAACAAACGCATGGCCGGAATAACAGAGACAGTGAGGAAACAAAAATAGTAAAACAATTAATGGCGATAGACATTAATGATGGAGATGATTCAGATGTAGATACCCAAGACTCCTCCTCAGAAGAGGAGGATACAATGCATAAATAAGACGTTTGGCACATGGCCAAAAGGAGGGTTTGTCAATCTGGAAAAATGAATACCCTTCATTTGAAAGATAGATGTAACTTGATGGCCGTGGGCCAACCGTCTCATACACCAAATTATAGAAATATAAACTGCTATGCTTGACCGACGAGCGGCCATTTTAAATGTAGCAAGAATCGCCATTTTGCTTGTTAACCATTGCTCATTGCTTTCTGTCTAAAAACTGCTTTGCAGCTTGCAATTCTTGCGAATTCTGCTTACTCTGCTCAACTGTTAACATTGTTGTCTGAATATGAAAGGACAAGGTCGCGGGACTGAAGAGTTTGCTGAAACTCCTCATGAGTAGCCCAGAGAGGAATGCCCACGCTCCCTCTCTGTAGCCTTGGGAGGAAGCTGCAGGGCATTTAATCACTTTAAAGCTGCCTGCCAATCTCGTACGATGGTAGAATATGTTATAATAATACAGTTAAAGGCTTGAATTATGCTTTTCTTATGGCCCCCCTTCGCAAAACTCTTTAGAACGTGTCGGCACCCAGGACACGAATAGTACCTCATAGATAGCAAAGCTTGGAATGTGGCTCTTCCCCCGTGTACAGATTGCTTCCAAGAACAGAACCACCGTGTTCTAAAAGATGCCTCCGCACTTTCTAAATTGCACATTGTTACTAGAATAGACATCGAAAGCATTATAATCGTCATACTCGTCGGATATGTCCATCGTCATCCCGAGTTCAAAGGAACTTAATACAGAGGGGTGTTGAACATGATTTTGCTGATTGTATGATATGCATTTTGTATATATGTAACTGATGTACGTAATTTGCTCTCTTGCGTTCCTCAAGGTCTAGGAAACTCAAGTCGCAGGGCGTTAGATCAGAATTGGCCAATTGATACTATCTTTTGCTTGCAATAAACCCTAGCATTGGGAATTTGAAACCTCGTCATTGCCTTGTTTCCATAGCACGAGGGACCTCTAGGGGCCCCTTTCACACTGGGGGGTACTTGAGGGGGCATGGAAGGTTCGAGAGCAGGCGACGGTTGAGGATGAGCGTTTGTCCAGGTTGCCTGCTCCCGAGCCTTCTCTGCGTGGGGCCGTGTAGCTTGGCAGTAGCAGAGGTGAGGCAGTGTTACACTCACCTGGTATCCACAGGGACGCCCTTATGCCCTGGTTGCCGGATTCCCTTCCGGATGTGCTCAATTCGGGATGATGTCTTCTATGGCAGGTGGGCCTGAAAACACAGGAGGACTGGACTTAGGCACAGATTGTGTTTCCTCCCACCAGCCCCTTGTACTCGACCTGATGGCCCCCTCCTCACTTTGTTATGATGTCTGGCGTGCTCTCCGTCCTGCTTTCTGCGCAGGGGCGTGTAGTTTTCTGCGGGTTGAAGCGACCGAGTTAACTTCACTGGTGCCAACCCGTTCAAGTGTCTTTAAGGAGGTAAGTTTGATTATAGCAGTCTCTGAAGGACTTTGCTTTTCTTTCGTGCTATTAATGTCTTTCCCTGATTGTTTCCCCCTTAGGTGTGCGGAGGTTCGCTGGGTGCGCTGCTTGGGTCAGGCTCCCGCCAGGATTTATGGACGCGGAGCGCATGAAGAAAGGTAGGTTCAGCGCGAAGTGCGGCGCGCTAATGTGTTTTTGGGCTAACCTGTATTCTTTATTCCTTTTCAGGTCGCGATGGTCTTTCTGGGCGTGCAGTGATTTCCGGAGTGGAACCGGCCAAGATATGCCCAGCCAGGTGAGGAGGCTATGGTTACTGCTGTGATTGCCATGAGAAACCTGTTTAACGTTCTCCCTTTTTCTCTCTCCACTCCAGGTGCTTCGCTCCAATGCGTGCGTGATGTCCTGAAGATGCTGCCAACGGGATGGAAGACCGCGAGGAGCCGGGATCGAAGGATGGAAAGCTGCAGGTAAGCTGGGACTGCTAATAATGTTCTTTGTCTCCTCTGCAGGTCCGCGATTCCAGGAACGCCGGGTGCTGGTCTCTGAACACGATGAGCGTCACGCTGCTGGCTGCAGAATAACGCGAAGCACGTTCTTTAGCTTGGGTGTGGTTTATATAGCCTTCCCCTGTAAAGTAGTCCAGGTAAAGTAGTCCGGGCTACCACACCCTAAAACACTGCACCGCACAGTCTGGTTCTCAGGGACTAGACTGCGTGGGTGTCTCCATGTTGGCTGCAGGCTTCCACACAAATCAAGTCCCATTCCAAATATGAGCCTGGCGCCAAAGGCGCCAGGACTGACTCCAGAAGAGTCCCTGGTGATAATGTAAGGCCCTTGGGACCCCAAATGAACCCCCAAGTCCTACCCCTACCTGGCATGTGACCATGCCAGTGGGGTTCTGGGTCACGGGTAGGCATAGATATTGCGTACATTTGTGTAGGTTTATAAAAAATAAATAAAACAAATACAAATATAGCTGGGGGTGCTGTAGATAAGGTACCCCCAATCTGTAACTTTTTGTAGTGGGACCCCACGTTGGCTGGTGCTGTCGGGAAGAGGAGGGTTTATCCGTGTGGTAGCAGGTGTGTAGTGTGCTCCACCCAGTGTTGTCGGCGCTGCCGTGTGCCGGCGGCAGCGGTCAGGTGGCAGTTTCCCTGCAGTTGTCCTAAAGGGAGAGAGTGGGTGTGGGGTGGTATTTAGGGCAGTTTTTCTTCCCCAGGGGTGCAGAGCGGATCACTTTCTTGTGGTGCGTGTGCCCCGGCGCCGGCACCGGCGCCCATTTCATTTAGCACGGTATCGAAGTGAGGCCAGAGGAGGCAGTGATAAGCCCTTAAGAGGGCCGCACTTTTCTTGTGAAAGTAAATTAGGAGATGTGTGCTAGACTTCCACTGAAGGGGCATATCAGTGCAGTGCCGCCGGCGCACCTCCAGGTGGCGGTGTGATCTGCTACTTCTACGGAGTTGGGAGCTGTGGCAGACAGGCTGTTTTGAGGGGTTTCATTTTTTGCTGATCAGGTTTTAGGCGCGCAGTGGGGATTTTAAGGGGTACTTTATAGTATGTCTATAGGCAGGTAGGGCAGGCTAAAAAAATAATAATAATATATATAATATATAATATGTATTGAATGATAAAATCATATATAGAGATTGGAATAGGTTTGGTAGTTTATAGACAGCCAGTCGCTTTTAATTTCAAACGGGTTGGGAACCACATTTAATTAGGATAACATTTTAGGTGGTGTAGTGTTGGCACAGGGAAGTGCCTGGCTGCTGAGAAGTAGTTTTTCTTCCCCTTGCCGTGCAGCGCGCTACCGAGTGATTGGCTCAGGAGCTGCTGTTCATTTGGGTCAGGCAGGGCGGTGCACAACTGGACCAGCACTGCTGCAGTAGGATGGTGCGTCAGGGGCAAATAAGAAAGGGCTAATTGATGCCCATGCTTTGAGGGAGGCCCTGGCAATTATCAGCAGGGCGTCTAAGGCCCAGCTGGAAGGGGCGGTGAGGAGGTTACGGGGGAGAAAAAGGTTGATGGGGAGAGGCCACAGCGGAGAGCTGCGGCGGATGGGGCCCTTGCGGCAGTGGTGGCCTGCAGCCCTGCAGCTGGGAGTAGGGAATATTTGGATAGTGGGGCCAGGAGGAGTAGAAAGGAGATGCCCAGGAGAGCATCAAAAGGGGTTGGTGAGGTAGGAGCGGGATCCGGTAGGGGTTGGGGGGATAAAGACCCAGTGGAAGAAGTGGATGATAGGAGGTTGCAGACAGGTGTAGGCCAGGTAGGTGGGGAGAAGGGGAGTGCTGGGGTGCAGAGAGGGGTGACAGGGCGGAAGGGTAAGGGAGGAAAATACCTGCAGAAAAGTGCAGATGGGAGGAGGAGAGGGCGGTCCCCTCGATTAGTGAGGAAAGGGAGGGGCGCGGAACGACCTCCTCAGCTAGGAGGATTTCGGTTGGAGGGCACAGTATGGCCTACGCTATTGCAGAGGTGGAGTCGGGAGAGGGTTTAAGAATGGCCCCTCTGCAAAATTCACGAGGACAGTCTAGAGGGTGCAGCACAGCCCCTGGCACGGAGAACCATAGGGTGGAGGAGAGGACCCCTCGCCCGAGAGAAAAGGACCAGGAGGGGGGTTCTTTGGCCCGGCCGAGAAGACGCCGACAGAGTGGTGGGGTGTACACTGAATTGCACGGCCAAAGCATGAGCTCGCACCAGCCATGGTATTTTATTGGGGATGACGAAGGGGAGGAGGAGTATGTGGGACAGTGGGAGGACAAGGGGTACAGTGGTGTAAGGAGGAGGGAAAGGGGGTGAAGGGGAGTAAGGTGGGAAAGAGAAAGCCAAGAGCAGGGGGGCAGGGGTGCGAGGGGTCGGGGGGTGACTGGTTAGGTGAGACTGTTGACATGTTTTGTCTCCTCAGCAGGAACCTAGCGAGGAAGAAGACGAGGACCGTTGGAGTGGAGGCCAGGCTGCGGCTGGGCGATGGCAGGGCAGAAAGAGGTGAGCGGGAAGGGGAATGGTCAGCTGCTTGGCGCAGGGGTGAAACGAGGTGGTGGGTAGGAAGGGAAGGTGTTGGGGTCCAGGTGACAGGGGGCGAGATGGGTTCACGGGCTGCAGGGACCGTAGAGATGGAGAGGAGGGTATCCTCGGTGGACGTGCAAAAGGACAAAGTGGACGAGCATGTGGCACCGGGGGTGGTGCAGGCGCATTAAGAGAAGGTGGTGGAAGGTATCAAGAAGGAGAATTTGTGGATGTTTTTAAGCTCCTGCATAGGGAAGTAAGAGCAAAGGAAGGGTCTAAAGAGGAGGAGAAGGAGTTGGCCTCATGTCCAAGGGTGGGGGTTACGATCGCGAATTGGACTTCAGCTTTCATTATTTACGCGAGGGTTTACTGCGAAAAATTTCCAGAGAGGTGCGTTGCACTGTTGAAATATATGGATGTTATACGAAGGCGTTTCTACGTTTTGGGGGTTTCGCGTGGGTATGTTATGATGAGGAATTTAGGGCAAGGATGGCAGAGGACAGCCAGGTGGTGTGGGATGAGATCAAGATGGATCTCTGGCTGCAGTGGATGGCACCGACGAGGCCAGCTCTAACATTACAACATTACACACAGCGAGTGGTTTGCCGTGCCTTTCCAGCCTTTCTTGGTCACCCCGCCCCAGATGGGGCAGGGGGAGGAGGCAGAGGTCAGCCCTCAGCAGCATGTTGGGCTTTCAACAAGGAAGGATGCACAAGGACAGTATGCAGGTTCAGACACTAGTGCAGCAGGTGTGCAGGGTGGCACCCGATCATGCAGTGTTTCCAGCAGGGAGAGAGGGGGAGGGGGCGAGGAGCAGGTCGAGGGGTTGTGGGAAAGGCTTTTACTCCAGTTAAGGTGGAGGTTCTGAAGAAGTGGCTCAATTTCTACTCGGACAGGGAGGGGGCGAAGATTTTGGGAGAGGGTTTTCGTGAAGGTTTCAGGTTGGGTTACCAGGGTACGGCGTTGGGCGGAAAATCTGAAGTCGGCCAGGGAAAATGTTGAAGTGGTAAGGGAAAAGCTGCACAAAGAGATGGCAGCAGGGAGAGTGGTAGGGCCATTTACGGAGTGTCTGGGGGATTTGGTAGTGTCCCCATTGGGGGTCGTGCCCAAGAAGGAGCTGGGGGAATTTTGGTTAATACACCATTTATCGTGGCCAGAGGGCATGTCAGTGTCAGTAAAAGATTTCATTGCCCCGGAGGATTGTGGGGTCTCATATGCGAGTATGGATCAGGCGGTGGGTTTAGTGAGGGAGGCGGGGCGCGAGGCCTTCATGGCCAAGTGCGACATTAAGGCGGCTTTCAGTTTGATGCCAGTGCACCCGGATGATTTTTGGCTGCATGACATGGTCTATGGCAGGAGCAAAGTGCCCACATCATAGTGTAAGGGTCTCAGGAACGGTCGGGAAGACTGTAGGATTTTGTTGCATTTTCTGGAGAGTTTTAACGGGGTGTCCATGTGGCGCCAGGGGGAACCTGTGTCATGGGAAATGCAAATATTTTCAGATGCTGCAGGTGCAGGGGGATTTGAAGTCTTTTGGGGGGGCAAATGGTGCGCCGAAAAGTGGCCAACTCGGTGGCTGAAAGAAGGGAGAAGCATAGCATTCCTGGTATTTTTTCCTTTGGTGGTTGCAATGGAATTGTGGGGAAAGGAATTACAGAACAGGAAAGTGGACTTCAATATTGACAATGAATGCATGGTTCATGTAGTGAACAGGCAGTCGGCAAGGGACCAGAGGGTGGCGAGGTTAATGAGGGAATTTGTGTTGCACTGTATGGAATTGAATGTGGTGTTTAAGGCAACACACGTGCCAGGGAAGGATAATGGCAATGCTGATGCATTATCTCGTTTTCAATGGCAGAGATTCCGTGGACTGGCACCAGGAGCAGAGCAGAGGGGACAGCAGATCCCGGAAGAACTGTGGAAGATAAGAAGTTGAGAGCGCTTTCTTTAGTGGAGGTTTCGCTGGCCCCGACATCCAGGGCAGCATGGGTGGAATTCATAAAAGGAGGAGCATGTAGCTGGAAGGGTAGGGAGGATGCCGAGGAGCTTAGAAGGGATGATGTGGTCAATTTTCTATTAGGGTGCATGGACAAAGGAGGGTCGAAAGCGACAATAGCGGAGAAGATGGCGGGCATCGCTTTTTATGGGAAGTGGTTTTGGGGCTTTCAGCCCAATGGCGGGGAAATGGCGAGTAGGATGTTAGAGGGCTGGGCAAGGGAGAATAGGAGGGAGAAGGACAGCAGGAGGCCTATATTGGTGGCTCTGTTGGCCAGATTATGCCGGGCTCTGGGCAGGGTCTGCTGGTCGGCTTGGGAGGGGGTCATGTTTTCGGCATGTTTTACCTGGTTGTTTTTTGGGGCGTTCAGTGTGTCTAAGCTGGTAGGGGGGAAAGATGGGAAAGGTGGCCTGCATTGGGAGGATATTTATTTCCCAGCAGAGGGGGTGGATATTATGATTAGGAGATCAAAGACAGATCAGAAGGGGAGGGGATGCTGTGTGTTGCTGGGGTGGGGTAGCAAGGAGCTGTGCCCGGTTAGGTCAAGTTTGGCTTGGAAGGAGTTATCTGGTGGGAGATCGGGGTTAGTTTTCAAGCATGAGGATGGGGAAGTAGTGTCGACGGTTCAAGTGTTGGGTCTGTTGAGAAAGGCTTTGGAGGCGGTGGGGGAAAGTGCGGAGGACTTTGGAACTCATTCATTCAGGATGGGGGCAGCATCTGAAGGTAGCTGGTTGGGGTTATCGGAGGATAAGGTTAAAAGCTTGGGCCGGTGGAGGTCCGGGAAATACAAAGGGTATATCAGGGACCTGGGGAAAGGAGCTGTCTGAGAGGGGAATAATGGGGGGCAAAGGGGTGGGCGGGGGGGGGGGCTCCTGGTGGGATGGAGACTGGAAAGTGACAATGTCATTTCTTTTGCAGATGTGGCTCGGAGGACGGGGGAGATACCCTAGATTTGGATTGTTGGTCATTCATTTGGTACTCAATTGGGGTGTAGTTACAATGTGGCGCTTGTGAGATGGTCGGGTTTAGGGGGGCTTCGATGGGATCAGCTGCTGCCCATGTTGGCGAGGCTGAAGGAGCGTTATGGGGTCCCGGAAAGGGCTGATAATACATGCTGGAGGGAATGATCTTGTCAGACACACAGGTGTGGCTCTGTTGAGAAAAATGAAGAGGGACTTGACATGGACCAGGGAGATATGGCCAAAGGTATGTTTGGTATGGTCTAAGCTGCTGCCAAGGAGAGTATGGAGGGCGTGTTAAGTGAGGGAGCAGTAGAGTGGACTAGGAAGAAAATGAATAGGGAGATGATGAAATTTTGCAGTTTGGTAGTGGTGCAAGTTCTAGTGCACAGAGAGATAGTGTACGAGGATCTTTTGGTTTTCCGGGAGGATGGCATGTATCTGTCGGTTTATGGGAACAGTTACTACCTTTTGGAAATGCAGGTGCAAGTGCAGGAAATGATAAAGAGTTGGGGTTATAAGGTAGAATGCTAGGGGTTGGGCAGAAAGAACACATCGGGGGAGGGTTTTTCTGATGCCGGGAGTATGGCCCCTTTGGATGATGGGGGAGGGAAGCACAATGGGGAATAGCGCGGGAAAGGATGGGGGTGGTGCTGTTTGGCACAAACGGGCTACCCCTGGGGTGCAAAGAGGGGTACAGGTAATTAAGATGGAGGGGCATGGCCCCGGAGACAAGATGGGAGAAAGCGGGAAGGAAGGCTCGAGAAGATGGTAAGGAGACGGTAGGGAGCAAGGGATAGGTAGGGAGGAATTTAAACTGACTTATTCATTTAATTGTTGGAGGAATTGAAAATGTTTAATTATTAATTTGGAAAATTGTTAAAAACAGAGATGTTAGTCTATAAGGCCAGCGGCGAGGTTAGCGTTTATTTGTGAGCTTTGGCCTGTCACATTAAAGCAACGTTTTCCACTACAAGCGAGTCTGGGTGTTTTGTGCAGTAAGCCCAAAATCCCTATTTGTTAGCTCACCTCGTTACATAAAAGATCTTGTGACACAATACGAGCCTGCCAGAACTTTGTGCTTCTCAGCTGTAGTCAAGCTTAAGATTCCCAAATTTAAATTGGCCACCAGCCTGGGGAGATCCTTTCTGGTTCAGGCTGCTAAGATATGGAATGTGCTCCCTGGTGAATTAAGACTAAAAATGGAAATACACATTATTTGATGTTCACTGAAAACCTTTTTCTGCTGAGTCGCCATGTACTTCGACCATTGGAAACGCTAACTTTTGTCCCTTTCTCATTTCTGTTCTCCTGTGTTTATGTCCTGGCTTTGTTTTGCAAACTCGGTCCCTGTACACCCTCCAACTCCCTGATATCACTCAGTGCCCTCTAGCCATCCCCCAACCTCTACCCTGACAGCATTTATATATTTTTTGACCTGCAAATAGTGTTTTACTGCGTCTCATTTTCCCATAACCTCGACTATAGATGTGAATATCTCTCGGATCGAGAGACAAGTAAGAAGGCGGTCATTTCATTTCTGAAAATCATGATCCTGCAATGCACCATGGGAGATATAACTATAATGTTTGGTGAAGGGGGCACCCACTTCTCTGTCAAATTTTTAAATAACTACGGCACGGAATAAACCCAACCACGCATGGATTGCGAGTCAACGCTTCGTGCCCAAGTTGTTTTGGGCCTGATCCAAGTCAATCCAGCAGTTTGGGGTGTGCACTTTGGCAAAAATTGACCTTTTTTGTCTGTTGGAAAAGGAATGGGAAGTAGGCTGTACTTTTGGAAAAAAAACATTTTTGGATGCTTAATAACGTTTTTATTTTTTAACGAATCATTATGAAACTTTGCAGTCTGGGGATGCCCACAGACTTTCAATCGGTTTCGAAATTTTGGCCAAATCTGTTACTCAAATCAAAGGGGTTTTTCAGTTTTACTTCGAACCATAACGTTCTGTTTATAAAGTTTTTTTTTACTGAATTTCACAGGTTTTTAGTAGGGCAACTTAACCATAACGTCGCTTTAACAAAGTTTTTTTACTGAATATACACTTTCATCATGTGAATTTGGGAGATATTTACTATGATTCCCTTACTTTATATACAAGTAACATAGAACATACTGAACCCCCTCGCTAATGATATTTGCAGGGCACGGACTAAGCGCCTGTCCACGGATGGGCGCGGACGAGATCAACCCTACCCAAACAGTCAGGGGGTATGTGAAATTCTTTTTCAAAAATCAGCACATAAACACATAAACACATTATAAGTGGTAATAAATAACCATTCGAACCTACACGTCTCACACATAACCCATCCATTTAATTACCATGTAGAATGGAATGGATTATACCATGACAAAAAAAGATATGCCTTCAACGTAATTACCTCACAGAAACTGTACATCTAGGAGCGACAGTAGACGAACACAACACAACAAAGACAAATTACAAGTAACTAGTAAGTAAACTTCATTCTTCTTATATGTTTGTATACTTTTTGTATGAGGTGCAGAACAAATAATGTATTTCTGTTGTTTTCACACAGAAATGTGCAGTACTTTGGAGTGGCTGGAGGACAATTTTCCGCATGGCGAAATGTCGGAAGATCGCGATAATAATGGTACAGACTTCTCTGCATAAGCAAATTAATAGTTAGTACTTTATGGGTACATAACATATATATATTTATTTTTAACAGACCAGGTAAAAATTGAAGAAAGTCCACCAAAAGACACAGTGCAAGGCACCTTGAAACGCATAGAAGACAAAGTGGACATGTTGAAGAGAATTTTAATGGGTTAAGGCAATTTGTGGAGGACTATATGAAAGGAAAATCATATATCACTGTCCTACCTGTACCTGTCCCCCTTCTCCATTTCCCAGTGAACTATCCCCAAACCCTCAGGAACAACATAAACGTTTTGACAACACTTCCATCCCTTCATCCCCTCACAACCAGCCTGTGGAAACCCCTAATTCCCCTATATTTGTTTCAGTGTCTGCTCCCCCCCTCTCTCTTAATTGCTGTATATGTGTTTAATAAAATAAAGTTATGTTAGTTTGAAAGGAATTGTTTGGGTCTCATTTTTTTTTTAAAAAAAGAGTTCAAATGTCCCCGGACAGCGCGCCTGTTCGGCCTGTCCGGCATGTCCCTAATTAATAAAATATGGATGTTCTAAGGACAATACACCTACCCGTACCATTCGCAACCAAGATGGAACTGTTCTTAGAACACACCAACTGTCCAAGATGTACGTAAATCAACAAAATGGGGGTGTCCTAAGGACATTATACCTCTCCGTACTGTTCACAACCAAGATGAAACTGTTCTTAGAACACACCAGGTGTCTGGGATGTCTGTAAATTAAGAAAATGGGATTGTTTTAAGGACACTATACCTGTCCGTACCATCCGCAGCCAAGATGGAACTGTCTGTAGAACAGGCGCGGTGTCCGGCATGTCCATAGCCAAACAAAATGGAGGTGTCCTAAGGACACTATACCTGGACGTACAGTCAGCAGAACACCTACGCACATGCGCACCACGCCTGTCCGTAACTGTCTGTCTTTAATTAGTTTCAGGACCCGAACACTGTCCTTAGAACAACCACGCACATGCGCACGACCGTTCCTGTGCATTTGGTGTCCTGCGGTCACCCATTTCCTTCGCGGATGTGTTCACAACATCATCATGTGACCGCACCCATGCTGAGCGTGTGTCCTAATTTGCGCACTTTGTCCCCTTCCGCAACATTTCAAAAGAATTTATGCAGACATGCCAAATTATTTTACAATACAAAATCACCATTTCACATGTCCCATGCAATGACCGTAGCTTTCAACATATTGTTTGGAACTTTTTCACCGCTTTTGAGTGATCGATATGGTCACGAGGCGCACCCCTCCACCCCTATAAAAGGCCACACCCCCGAGCTCATCTTCATTATACTTCTGGCGGTTGTTGATTGAGTTTCGCTGCCTTTAGTGTTGTAGCAGAGATTATCTCACCAACCCTAATGACATCCATGGCTGCTTTTGTTACATCAGCCTAAGCACCACCCCCAAACCCTCCACCGCCACCACCTCCCCAAGGGCCTGCAGAGGGAAATACACGTGAGGATGTAGAGAGCGAGGAAGAAGAGGATGAAGGGAATGAGATGGAGGAACTCCCTACTACCAGGACTTGCTGGGAGTCATGGGTGAGGCGGTTGTTTACCGTTTTTGGTAACGTACCAAAAGCACATGCGAACCTGGTCACCTGTAAACAGTGCAAGTTGGTGCTGAGTCGTGGGAGACCTGGTGCGTACAGCTTTGGTACGACAACCATGAAGCGACACCTAACTTTGTTCCACGGTGCGGACATTCGCAAGGTGGTACTATGTAAAGAACATTAGGTAGAGTTTCTCCGCAGCATCCTCCATGTCCGATCCTCTCCCCACAAGAGACACTCCTGTGGGAGAGCGCATCCCTCCAGCTGCCTCGCAGGCCATTCGCAATGCTGTTAACCCTTACCTTTCGAGGGTCACAATATTGTGTATGTACTGCGACGCAGTACTCTGCAGGGAGGAGAGTCTTCGAAGTGCTTTCGAGACTACGGTCACGGAGCACCAGAAGAACTGCTACCTACCTAAATAAGGCCCACCCTACATCTTTCTCTCTCCACCTGCCCTTTCCTATCCCCATGCTTGGTGTCCCTTCCTTACCCTCCTTTCCCCTCCTCTCCTAGAGTGTCGTGTGTAAAAAATCCCAAAGAATATAAAACAACATTTTTTTCAAAAAAGGCTCTTTTCAGAGCCGCCTTTCTCAGTTTAAAAATGGAACTATCAAGTAAACGGTGTATGCCCACGCACATTTTTCAAAAAGCTTGCGGACAGTCCTAGGACACACAAAATTCTAGGGTGCAACCTTAGCAAAACCAATGCACTTTTCTCTGGGAGTAAGTGGTGGCTCTGAAAAGAGCCTTTGGTGGTGTTTTGTGTGTTTGAAAAACTTGGATTAATCAAAATGTAATGAAAAATAGGTGACTAGAAATCCAAAAAAGCTTGCAATGTATTTTGTATATTTCGAAGAAAAATCTGATAGCCAGCATATGTAAGATGGACTCCATCTCTGCGAAAAATGAATGTGCTAAGAAACATAATATTTTCATTGTGGAAAGAGGACATGCCAACATCTCTTAGAAAGGCACAAACAGCCTTACTGACATTGCGCCTCGCTTTCTCCATTTGTGGACCAAATAAAGCAGAACGCAGCCACATTTGTCTTTGTGGAATACGAGAAAAAATTACTTGGCAATTTGGAAACATGTCCATGACCTTCTCAAGTCCTTTCTTCATTGCAAATTGCAAAGAAATTCCAGAGACATGCCCTAAACTGCTTCCTCCACAATGAATGATAATTATATCAGGATGACGCTCTGTCTGTAAAGTAGCACAGATAGGTACCAAGTCCAGCCACTTCATTCCACGCACTGCATGCCAGTGCACTGCCACATGAGGGAATCCAAGATCCGCAGATATATCCTGCAGCGTTCTGCATGCACCTTCAGCCAATGTATCCATGAGTCTCCCAAAATCCAGATAATCTGTTTTTGAGCACACACAGCCATGGCTCTCTGTTCTCCTCTCAGGAAAAAGACGTTCTCACTAAATCTCACCATTCACAACACACCCGCTAAACTTTACTAACCAGTCCCTAGCTTTGCTCATTCTCATTTGCAAGCCTCTCCACCCCAGAATCCCCGTATGTAATACGTGCTGCCTGTAGACTACCGCCATGTCCGCAGACATGTAGAGGATCTGAGCGTGACGACTGTACATTTAAATAGTATTCCCCTTTTCCCCTTTTAGGTGGGCTCTGAAAAGAGCCGTTTTTTGTTTTTTTTGCAGATGCCTGACAGACACCTGTTATTTTGTATTTTTTATTTTTTTTTTCTTCTTAGTTTACTCCTACAATCATCACATAACCTTCTCCAAAGCAAGCCTTACATTAAAAAAGAACATGGCATTTCCCAAAAAAGATAAAGAAATAAGCCGCATTACTGGAAAAAATTTTCTCGTGGCTGCAGAAAAACATAGCAGCTCTTAACATGAAAGCACGCATGCTGCGATTGACGGCACACCTACCAATACTTTGATCAGGACAAAAAACAGAACTGTTGTCCCATTTTGCTCTAGGGAGTAAGCCAGAAAACAATACTTTCGCAGTTGGAAAGATGTTAATGGACTACTTGAACCAACTGTTCCAAATCTCCCAACAAAGTAGGTGAGCTCACGTAGCCCAAATGGCAAGCACCATAGTGCAAAACTATCACATGGGGAGTGGTCATCCTACGCATATCTCTGCAACCTTGCAGAATTGCTGCTACATTGCAATCAGTCGCAGCGCTCCACACCACCTCCACTCCTCTTACCACGAAATTGGTTGCCACATGCCTACATTCTGAATAGTGCTGTAAACCATGGACGAAAACATCTCTGAGCACCAACACCCCGACTGTCTCCACCTCTGCCATCTTCACTGCACACACTCTCTTTCTACACTAATCAATAATGTCAACATCTGATTGGCTGATGCCTACAGTCCCCTTTCCATGCTGGATTGCTGTACAACCCTGTGTGTAACTCTTAGCCACCCCTTCTTCCCTTTCCACATCACTCACGAATCCATTCCCTCATTGGACACACCTAAGCAGACACACAACCATCCCCCAATCACATTCAAGACCTCTACGTCTAACTCCGTCATCAGAGTTCCGCACTTCAAATGTACTGTTGATCACTCTGAATACAAGTCTGATATCATTGCAAAGCAGCTACTACAAAAACTACTGTGCAAGTGTCCAGGTTTTCTACTTACAGCTCCATGCTTATCGACATGCATGATTACAAAGTACAGGTATGCATATTTTATTCAGAGTACATGTGCAACTCTTATGATTCCATTTAAACAAATTAATGGCACTAAATCTGCATAGCCAATACATACATACCAACGCTCCTGCTTTAAGCGCGAGACTTCGGATTCTTCATTGAAAAATCGCACTACTTCTTACTATCTCCTGCATAACCTATACATACGTACCAACCCTCCCGATTTACGCGCACAAATGGATTTTCCATTAAAAAATGTCACAATTGTTTACTGTCTTCCGCCTAAATTAATGCTACTTCCAATGCGATCGTATGAGAAAAATAAACGTTCCCGATTGCTGTGGTGACATCTCCCTCTCAGGTGCTCCCATTTTTTCGCATTCCTACTTATAATATGAAAGTATTCAAATTTTTCCCACCTACTATAATGACCTATCACTTCCAAACCTCTCTGCTATGTACAACACAGCTGAAAAAAATACAAGGGAATTTCATGAACTTAAAATTGTACTCATTTGCGAAGCAGGTTCAACTAACATACTGCAAATAACATATAAAGGCTGCACATTGTCAGATGAAATCCACACATACACTTTGTTGAGATATCAAACGAGAATACTCCCACGGAAGCTGAAAAATGAACATGTACATTAACATCACTGCTTTAAACACACAAAATTACTAACTTCTTCCTTTTACAATTGCAGTGAAGACCACTCTCCTGAAAATCAACAGCATCTACATAACAAACAACATATCCGAAGAAATCTGGTCATTCCACAAAAAAAGTAAGTACAGTACTACCTTTATATTCTTACTGTTCCTCAAAGAGACTGTGTGGGTTATTTATGTAATTTGCGCACAAAAAAAAACATTGATTCCTGAACTATTCTGCCCACAAATCCCCATTTATTAAACAAAGATTAACAGGCAGAATGGCACACAAATCCCTGTGTTTTTGGAACACAAATAACATAACCAAACCTTAGAATGTTAGTACTACAAAACAAATAGCTGTTTTAATTTTATCCCATTATGCTTACTATTAATGCTTCTCCTCACCACTAGCTCACTTTCTACTCTCATCTGAAGCACAGTGTAGTAACATACAAACAGAAAAATAGCCTTCCCAACTCATTGTAACTGCCCAATGCACATTCACACACCACCACAAACATCTTCCCCATCAAACTCATACACCCATGCACACAGCACACATACATTGTAAAACAGACCAACCCATACCATCTTTTTTTTTCAACAGACCCCAAAGAATGCCTACCAAAAAGCAAGTCCGTAGAAAGGAACGCAGCAATAGAAAAAATGAAAATAAAAGTGTCCAAAGTAAGCATCCATCTCTACCAGAGTTTGTACAAAATGTTGAAACAAAACAGCTAATGCAGTCATTTAGCGAAACAAAGGAAGCTTCAGCTACAGAACCTTTGCCTCCTCTATCAAAATGTGGCACGAAACAGAAAATGCTTTACAAGAATTCGGCTACCACTACTGCTAAAACTGTTTCTATAAATCCTGATATACTAGCAACAAACCATAGTAAAAAAAGTATTTTAGCAAAAATGTTCCGCCACAGAGTCCTTCAGAATATAATAAGAAGAGGAGCGAAATCATCCTCAACCCTTAAAACCTACCGTAGAAAATTGATCCTAGAAGCTCTCTTAGACAGTGCAATCCTTCTGAAAAGGGAGTTATTTATTTTAGTGTTAAACAGGATGAAACCACTAACAAAACTAAGTACTAAACTACAAAAGAAACTTCTCAATAAATGGAATGTCAACAAAAATAACTTCTTAAATATTTATGGAGGTGAATGGAGTCACACAACGACCACAGAACCATATTTTAATGAAGAAGCATACAAACAAAATCAAACAAACACAATTGCCATCCATAGCAGTGGACGAGGATATGAAAAAATCAATAATACCATCATGGAACAAGAAACACTGCTTACAAAAGTATCCCCAGAAAACTCAGAATTACCTCTCCATTCAACTGAACCAGACCGTCCAGTATACAAATGGCTGTGCACGTCAATGTGTAACATTCCTAACAAATCTTTCAAATCTTTACGCCAGTTCCTCAATCGGTATGTGAAAGGTAAAGACAAAATGAAAATGAAAGTGCTGCAAAATATGGATACCTGTCCAGTGAGCAAATACACAGGAATACAAGACATTAATTAGCCTGCATTTCAGGACCTATTTGCAAAACTAACTTCCATCATATCAAAATGATATCAACACATCATTCAAATGTAAGAAATCTAGTGTATAAACTGTACTATCCTAAAAGTCCATCTTTAGAACTAGCCAATTTAAATAACACTCTTCTGAATGGTACACCCAAATACCTACAAGAAGAAATCGACCGTATCCAGAGAAAATATTTTGGAAGTGAAAGCCACTTACAAAATGCAATAGTTTTAGAACAGACTAGCAACAACTCTGCACATGGCAACCTTCTAATACACACATACAAAAAAGAAATACCAAAATGTAAAAGTACATCCGCTGAAGTACCAAGCCATGTGTGTGTGTGTGTTGCCGCAGAACTTTTTACAAAAGTAACGCAAAAACTATAGACGTAACATACAAAATAGAAGACAATGAAGATTCCAAATGGTTTGAATTAGCTCTCTACCTTTTAGCAGAAAACACATACCAAATAAGTGAACCCCTAATATGTTGCAGTTACTGCATGACAAAACATGACAACAACAAAACTCCTTCACGTGCTATCACAAATAATTTGGAATTATTCCCACTACCAAAACCCCTGAAACAACTCAATTTGTATGAGAGCATCATAATTCACACAGTACACCCATTTTAAACAATAACACGCCTTCAACCAAAAACAGCAGAATTACCTCCCTCTGAATTGGAGAAAGGCATTTGTGGCAAAGTAGTTTATTTGCCATTAGATCTGACAGAAAATGTGCACACTCTAGGAGTGCAACGTCCAATAGAGCATTCTTTAATTGTCCTAGTAAATGGTGTAGCAACAAAAGACAAAAAAAATTGGCAACAACTCGTGGACTTACGTAAAGTTAGACAAGCCTTGCAATATCTGAAAGACAATAATGAATACTAAAAAGAAATAAATATTGAAGAAAGCTTAAGGGAAACAACTGAGATAATTCAGGAGTCATCAGAAACTGGTCAATTTAAACTTATGGATCCTGCTGCAGTATCCACTCTTTTGGACCATTATACAATTCATCTATTGCACTCTAATGAGAGCATAGATGATGCACTAGAAACTTACCAAATGCGACAAACAAAAGGGTCACCTATGAGCATATGGGAAAAAAGTATAGAAGCACGTGCTTTTCCACTGCTATTTCCTACTGACAAAGGAGGAAGATATGATGATAGACCCACTCAGATAACAGCATCAGAATACCGCTCATTACGAATGTATTCTGAAGATCCCAGATTTAGACAAAATGTGGAATACATATTCCACCTACTCTTTGAAAGTGAACTAGCAACCCTATGTTACGGAGTTGCACACATATTGAAATCTGGAACCCACTTTCAAAATATGTCAGCAACGCAATTAATACAAAAAGTGCAAGAAAAAGATGAGGTGTTACAATCAAGCATAACAAATCTGTTTGCAAACATGCGTGGTATGAAAGAATACTGGTTCGAATAGCATGGAGATGTACATTGTATGATCAGAAACTTTGGACCACCCACTTGGTTTTTTACATTAAGTTGTGCAGAATATGCATGGGAAGATTTACATGATTTCCTACGCATATCAAACAACAACAAAACCACAACAAAACCAACATAGATATACTAACACCTGGAGAACTTTGCTCTCTAGATCCTGTTAATGTTTCAAGATGTTTCCACCATCGTTTCATTGCTATGCTACACTTTATTTGTAATAAAACTGTTCCTCCCATTGGAGAAGTGCAACACTTCTTTTGGAGAAAAGAATACCAAGCCAGAGGAGCACCACATATCCTCATACTTTTATGGATTAAAGGTGCACCTAAATTTGGTCAGGACAGTGATGCCACTGTTTTACAGTTCATCCAAAAATATGTCACTTGTGAAATCCCTTCACAAAGGACACATAGTGACCTTCATGGACAAATTGTACAATTTCAAAGACACAAATGTGGCAAATATTGTCATCGCAAACACAAAAGCAAAGGGAAATACTACACCAAATACCACTTTGGTTTCCCTAGACCAGTTACATAAACAGGTGAAGTGAACAACTCCATGTCTTCAGTTCGACATGGTGCTAAAGGTAAATCACCTAAGAGCATGTATTACATAAAAAGAGCAGAACAATCAAAATATATCAATGATTACAATGCAATCATAGCCCTCTTATGGAATGCAAACATAGATGTGCAGTACATTGCAGACAATTCCACTGCAGTTGCACGATATGTTACAGCCTACTTAACAAAAGCAGAAAAAACAGAGCTGCAAGACCTCTGGAATGACCTATCATCAGACAAAACACTATCTCAGAAATTGTACAGCCTAGGCATAAAAATGCTCTCTCATAGAGAATGTGGCACCTATGAAGCTGCAGATTGTTTAACCGGTACTGCTTTGTATGGGAAATATAGTATGGCTAAGTCTTGGTCCTGCTAAATCTAGAAAAAGAGTTCTCAAATCATATGAGGACATAGAAACAATAGCCAAAAATGATCCCAACAGCCAATATATCTTAAAAAAACAATTTACTAGACACATAATACCCGAACAGGAGTACCACTTTGGAAACCAAGTGTCTATACCACATAGCCCAAAACTTTACATACAAAAATAATATAAAACCCGATGAAAGCAAAGGTAGAAATAGAGTGACAGATTGTGAAGGCAGCTTAGTGAAATTTACCAAATGAAGCTTAATTAATCATGTCAAATTGTCATTAAAAACTCCTCATCAGAAAGAACTATATTACAAGTCCCTGCTACAACTTTTTAAACCATGCAGAAAAGAGGAAGAGATACTAGATAACTATGTTCTGCTATGAAGACGCTTTCAAAGCAAATTAAAGTGACATCACCAATGTGCACTTTACGCAGTACAAAACAATGTTGCACAATGAACAGCAACACGAAGAAGAATTCCAGGCCCAACTAGTTAAGGACACTTCCAACAGTAGTCAACCTTCTGTAACAGGAAGTCAAGAACCACTAGGACAGCCACTAATAGCAAATAAGGCTGAAATAGCTATGACAGAAGTGGAAAATACCATGTGTCACTATGAAGAAGATACAGAAGACTTAACTGTACTACAATCAAAACTTAACAAAGACCAGCACACCATTTTTGAAGAAGTAACAAAAGAAATTACACATGGTGTACGACACAAAAATAAAGAATGTACCTGCCAAAATTACAAACCTATACTGCTATACGTCAGTGGTGAAGTTGGTTCAGGCAAAACATTCTTAATCAAAATCATCAGCAAGTTCCTTCAACAATTGACAAACAACAAACTGTCAGCTGTTGTAACTGCCCCCACAGGTTTAGATGCCTACAACATAGGCGGTGTCACTTTACACCGATTACTACTCCTTCCAGTAGAACATCAAAACAAATTAGACTATTACAAACTTTCTACAGAAGCTGCAATGGAACTGCGCAGAGTATTAAAACAAATGAAAATGCTACTAATAGATGAAGTGAGCAGGGTCGCCAACCTAATGTTGGCTTTGATTCACCTCAGATTGCAAGAAGTACTTAAAACAAACTACGGAGAACTCTGCAGGAAAACACATTATCGTTTTCCGAGATCTTCTACAATTGACACCAGTGAAAGGTGAACCTATTTATAAAACCTTAGGACACAAACTCTGCTGTAGAACTGTTCGCAGCATAGGAAATGTCAACCTTTGGCAACATTTCCAATACAGAGAATTAACAGAAAACATGCGTCAATCTGCAGACCTCGCTTACGCCAACATTTTAAAAAGTATTAGAATTGGTGTACTATCTCAAGAAGCACAAGAAATATTGAAAAACCGGCACATCCATGCACTTTATGGCGATAACGCATGTGATACTGATGTTATGGAACAATTAGCGCACAAAAATGTCATTTGTATGGCCTTAATGCCTACTCTTGCAAGCTCTTCCAAATTCAATGACAAAACTGGACATACATGGTATGACACTACCCATGTGTCAACAAACCACAACAAGACTAAATACCTTAGATAATTAAATTTCCAACACAGATGGGTTGGAAAAAATATTAAAATTATCCTTAAATTGTAGAGTAATGCTTAAACGTAACCTTGACGTGGAGCAAGGACTAGCTAATGGGGCACTGGGTACAATTGTTAGCTTTCAAACATACCCACGTGACAACAACATTCAGTTTGTTAATATTATCTTTGACAAACTTGCAGAAGTAAAAAGGATAGGGTGTTCAACAGCTCGATTCCTTCTCTTCAAAGACATGTATGAACGTAGAGAACAATTTTCTCTAACTCTTGCATATACAGTCACCATTCATAAATCCCAAGGTCTCACCCTAGACAAAGCATTCATAGATATTGGAAACACAGTCTTTAAAGAAGGCATGAGCTACGTAGCCCTATCACGCTTACGTACACTTGACAGTCTATTTCTAATCAACTTTGATGAAAGTAAAGTGAACGCTGATATTCCTTGCATTTTAGAATACAATAGACTGTGTTCACTATACACCCCCATCTGAAATCATATCCTGTTCCAGAAAAAGGAAAACGTTGTAAAAGAAAACTAATTCAAACAGAAATGCAACAGGATCTGACTGCAAATCCTTCAAAGAAAGCAAAAGAAGCTAATAGTTTATCAATTACCAAAAGCAAAGAAGACCCTATTAGTGAAGGTAAATCAGGTACTTCTTCAAAGAAGGAACAGAAACTCCAAAAAATCACTCGGACACAGGACTATCTGTTCCATTCAAACTTTCAAATGAAACTGGTGTAAGTTGCTACGCAAATGTAGCAATGAATATTCTATTTCAATTGCCACCAATTGTTAACAACATTTACTTACACAGTACAGACCAATTGTGCTTGCAAATGTTAGTCCTTCATGGAAACGCAACAAACAATCCTGACAACACGTATAGTGTTCACGGAATAAGATAAGAATTGGACTACTGTGCTGGAATGGTGAGATTCACTATGAACTCACAAGAAGATCCACAAGAATTTCCAATGTACTTACTACAAGTACTTGAAAACAAAAACATACCTATAAATGAAATCTTCCAGATTTCATACATGTGGAAACATACATGCACTCTCTGTAACAATGTGACACAGGAACAAATCCCTAATGAGCGATTTGTGTATGTATTCATACCTAATTGTGAATCCATTCCATTTCAGTAACTTCTACAAAATGCAAACCATGGCAGATTATGTACTATCTGCAATTCAGAAAATCGCTCCACCTTACTGATACAAACACATAGTAACTACACAATACTAATGCTTATACTTTACAATGCAAATGGTACCAAAAACAACTGCAAGCTGACTGGATTCACACATGGTCAAGTGTCACTTGGTAAGAAAACCTTCACAACAATAGGTATAATCTACCACGCAGGAGCCCCAGCCAATGCAGGTCACTACACTGCATATATTAAAAAGAAATGGGGATGGTTCGAATGTAATGATAGTAGCATTACTCTAAAGCAGAGATTACCAGCAAATCTTACAAACGCGTATTTAATCTTCTTAAAGCCAAAATGTAATACCTAATTTGTACGTCAACATTAACAAAAATTCAATTAAAAGACTATAAACAGTTAGAATACGCCAACAGCTATCTAACTGCCCAAGATTGTATAACAACCACACAGATAAATGAATACCACTGATTTGTAACAAAAAATACACAGAATACGCCAACAGGTATCTAACTGTTTAAAAAATATGCAACAAGCCAACATACAGAACATTAATCAGAAACAACAAGTGAACACTCAAAGGAAACAAAGAAAGAGTTTGTAGCATAGCAAAGAAAGGGTTTTTTTAATCCAACAACGATTATTTTTCCCCAGAACCAATGAATTGAAAAACAAACACAGAAACTGAGCAAAATGCACAGTACACTGGTTTGTAAACTAAATATGAGGGTAAAAAAAAAGCTAAAATGTCTATTATACAATGTAATAAGTCTTTATAAAATACAAATATTAACATGACCTTTTCTTTTATCAAAGAAATTGAAAAAAGAAGATTTCCTCCAAGTACTAAAGTCATGTAAGAAATATATTGAATCTCAACAAATTAAACAGTAAGTTTAATTTCACACATTTCATACATATTCAAATCTATACGTCTGATCTATGGCTGTAATATGGTGCAATGGCTGTGGGCAGGGCCTAGAGTCTTGTATGTATAACCTACGGCCTACACCCTGCGGCCATGCAACCAAGACTGTAGGTCCTACCCACAACCACCTCAGTACATCAAAACCATGGAGGCGTATAACTTCACTGCTTATAACTTTGGTCTTGGGTGCATGGCCTACGGCCATGCACCTATGACTCTAGGTCGTGCACACAACCACCGCACCACATCACACCCATGCTGATTTATAACTTCAGTGCTTATAACTTCAGTCTTGGGTGCATGGCCTTTGGCCTTTGGCCATGCACCCAAGACTCTAGGTCCTGGCCACAAACACTGCAGCATATCACACCCATTGTGGCTTATAACTGCAGTACTTACAACTTTGGTCTTGGGTGCATGGCCTTCGCCATGCACCGAAGACTCTAGGTCCTGGACACAACCAGTGCAGTATATGAAATCCATGTTAGCTTATAACTTCAGGGCTAATAACTTTGGTCTTCACTGCTTATAATTGCACTGCTCATAACTTTGGTCTTGTGTCCATGGCCTTCGGCTATGATTCGAAGACTGTAGGTCCTGGCTAAAACACTGTAACTTATCACACCCATTGTGGCTTATAACTTTACTAACTAGAATTTTGGTCTTGTATGCATGGCCTTTGACCATGCACCCAAGACTCTAGGTCCTGGACACAACCACCGCAGTATATGAAACCCATGGTGACGTATAACGTCAGTGCGTATAACTTCGGTCTTGGGTGCATGGCCTTTGGCCATGCACCCAAGACTCTAGGCCCTGGCCACAACCACCTGATAGATATTCAATTCTACTGCTGTATCTATGGATGTGATATGCTGCGGTGGTTGTGGCCAGGGCCTAGAGTCCTGGGTATATGGCCTATGGCCTACGGCCATGCACCCAAGACTCTAGGCCCTGGCCACAACCACTGCAGCATATCAGAACCATGGTGGCTTATAACTCATTAGCACACCCATAGAATGAAACATTTTAACTGCAGCATATACTCAATTTGCACCCAGGACTCTAGGCCCTGCCCACACCTACCAGGTAGATATTCGATTGTATGGGTGTGATGTATGAATGTGATATGCTGCGGTGGTTGTGGGCAGGGCCCAGAGTCTTGGGTGTATGGCCTAAGGCCTACGGCCTGTGGCCATGCACCCAAAACTCTAAGTCCTGCCCACAACCACCGCACTATATAAAACCCATAGTGCCTTATAACTACAGTGCTTATAACTTTGTTCTCGGGTGCATGGCCCTTTGGCCATGCACCCAAGACTCTAGGTCCTGCCCACAACCACCACAGCATATCACACCCATTGTGGCTTATAATTTACAACGTAAAAATTTTGTCTTGGGTGCATGGCCTTACTCTAGGCCCTCCCCACAACCACCTGATCGATGTTCGATACTATGGGTGTATCTATAGCTGTGATATGCTGCGGTGGTTGTAGCCAGGGCCTAGAGTCTTGGGTGTATGGCCATAGATATTGGAATGTATGGGTGTGCAGTATATAAAACCCATAGTGGCTTATAAATCCAGTGCTTACAACTTTGTTCCACCACCTGATCGATATTCGATACTATGGGTGTATCTATTGCTGTGATATGCTGCAGTGGTTGTGGCCAGGGCCTAGAGTCTTGGGAGTATGGCCTACGGCCATGCACCCAAGACTCTGGGCCCTGGCCACAACCACTGCAGAATATCACACCCATGGCGGCTTATAAGTCAGTACCACACCCATAGAAACTTAAATTTTAACTACGGCATATACTCAATTTTAATATTCGCTAACACCATTGTGTCCTTAGAACAGTTTCAACTTGCCTGTGCACAGCACGGATGGAAGTACTATCCTTTTCAGTAATTGCAAGCATACCGGACAGGGTGGGCATGACGAATACATCATTAGCACCTGCTGCCTAAAGAAATACAGTATTTCACCCATTTCTTACTCTTTGAACCTCCCCAGGCACTCTGACACACCAAAACTCTCCCCGAAACAGCATTTCGCCTCTGGTTGGCGCCGCGCTGTCGGCGGATCCAAGATGTCGGGCGCATCCAAATAATCTGACGCACATCACACCTCACTCCAGCCAATCGGAGGACATGTTGCATGTCCGCGGTCATGACGCAAGCCCCTTAGCCAATCGGTATCTTGTCCGCGGAGCGGACATAGATATCACTAATGTTTTCAGACATACTTTTTGGTCGTTTTAAAGAAAACTACTGGACTGATTGGCACCAAATGTACAAAAGCACGCTTTCGGGACCAAGCTCCTGCTCCTAAGCTCCTGCCACAAATTTGGTGAAAATCCGTCCAGCGGTTTGGGCTGTGTACGTTTTTCCCACATTCAGTCTATGGGAAAAAAGACGTTTTGGGACCCCCCTTATATCTTCCCCCCTCCCGACCAAAAATCACCAAAATGTGCACAAAAACGTTTTATGCAAAGTTTGGTGTGGATTCGTCCAGGGGGAGCGGAGTTATAAGCCGCCCAAAAAGTGCTCTTCCTATGGAAACAGCAACTTAACCATAAATACACAGACATTACCGTGGCCGTGTAATTCAGTGAAAAAGCTTTGTCAAAGGGACATTATGGTAAACTTGTGCTAATAAAAACCTATCAAATTCAGTGAAAAAACTTTGTTAAAGAGATGTTATGGTTACTTGGCACTAATAAAAACTTATCAAAACCAGTAGAAAAAGTGTGTTAAAGGGATATTATGATTACAAGTAAAACGAAAACCCCCAGAAATTCACCAGTATGGTAAGCTAAGTAACCATAAAACCTGCTACCACCGTGCACTGCTAAGACGAACACCCATGACATCAAAGATGACATCACAAATGTCATTAAGCAACACATGCGCGTAAAATGTGAGTAAATTCCATTATGGTTGGTTTAGAATTTTGAAATATGCTGCAAGAATTGCTGATATGCAGGCAGCAACAGGATTGTAGTAGGAGCTCTGACTATGTAATATTGAATATTTACTATTTGAACACTAAGGGAGATATAAGGTGAATGCGATGGTAAGGAACATTTTTGTTTTTAATTCAGCAAACAGAGACTAACCAATGGGGCCAAATCTAGTGTGTGCTATTTTATACCGTTTAGATGTGAATTGACACGCGCGGGAGAGTAATTGTCTCCCTTGTTCACACTTGAGCAATAGGCAAGTGCAAGGGACCAGTGTCTCCCCATTGCACAGGAGACTTGGGAGTAGTGTCTCAGTGAGACACCAGTTCAATACAGCTTACTAACGGTGCAGCGCTCATGTGCAAGCAGTCTGTTAACTATTTAAATTCTGAATCTTCTCTGATTCAGTTGCACGGAGCAGCCTTTATGGGAATTTTTGTGAAGCGCTATTAGGAGCGTGATATAGGTGAGGGAAGTTTTATTCTTTTTTTCCCTTTTCTCTCATTGATTTTCTTTTTCTCTTTTCTTTTTTGGGATTCCATTTGGAAATAATGTTGGCACCAGGTGCTAGGAAGTGGTCTATAAAATCCATTCTGGCTAGTTACCTTGTCGCACATAATGATTACAGGTAAAGAAGGTCGCAAGATTCAACTAGGCAGTGGGATTTGTCCAGCATCATGGATAAAAGCATGTAAGGAAGGTAAGAGAAACTTCTCTGAAGGTTTCTTTATAATAAGGATCTGGTGAATGCTGGGCAACAAGCTGATATCTTGCATCATAGACTGCTGCATGTACTTGGGCATCTGTCATTCAATATTGGTCATTTAATACGTGAGAAAGGTGAGAACAATCTCCACTAAAGTATCAAGTAGATATTTGCATGGTCCTCCGGTCACTAGTAAAAGGTGGCTCTTAGTTGGAGATTAACGGGGAAGATAGTGTGGGACCGCTTGATGGACATGTGGGTGCTTGAGACATGGGTTCACCTTAGTAGACCGTAGGAATGTTTCACCCTAACATAGGGGGAAAAACATAAATATTTTAATCATGTGGTAAAGCACATCCAGCCAGATGCATGCTGAACACAATGGTGGAATGTGTGGAAGCCATGACACTTGATTTATTCATGAATATACATATATGTTTTTTTTCTTCATATTTTTCTCTGTCTTCCTTTGAAACTGTAACCTCAACTCTCTGATGTGAAACGATCACTGATACACTTGCTATGCAGTATTTATCAATTGTTATGATTTCCTTTGGATAACAATTCTTCAATTGTTAAAATGTTGGATGCTGTTCTGTTCATTGATTGTACAATGATGAAATTTGAAATATGCGAACAAGAAGGTGATTTATTGGCCCTCAGGAAGACCTGTGCTTAAAGAGGTCGAAACATGTGTTGGCAGGCCTAAGCGAATCACTGAGAGCAAATAAATATACGCTGGAAAAAGATTAAGGGGCTGATTCATGGAATTTGTGTGCCGAAAAATAGGGATTTGTGCGCCATTCTGCCTGCAAATCCCGGTTTAACAAATGGGGATTTGTGGGCAGAATGGCGCACAAATCCCCCGTTTTTCGCTGCACAATTTCCATGAATCAGCACCTAAGACTCTTGATACAGATTGTGTACAATAATCTAGGAGGATTCTGAATGCTAACTAACAGTGCACAATAATCTAGAAGGACTTTGAACGTTGACTATTAGCTTTTGAAGCCAATTTGTTGGACCATGCGCAGTGGATAAACCAACAACTTGTGTAGTGTATACCTCTGGTTTTAGACTCATTGGGGGACCTGGAGTCTGGATTGGTAATCCCTGCAGCTATGAGGTCAATTTGTGGTTATAAATTAGTTAATTATTTAGGAACGCATGTTCAGTGTTATGCGCACCTGTCAGAGAACATGTCCCCCTTTCTCAGGTTTCTGAGGGTGTCTGTTGTTTGATTCACTATTAGATCACGTGGGTGTCCAGACATTTGGTCGACCTAAAACTGGTCGAATGACATTTGGTCGACGCAATTTGGTCGAAAACCAAATGGTCGAATTTTTTTTTTAATTATATATTTATTTTTCGGGTTTTCGTTTTTTACACAAATGGCTTTTTAGAAAAAAAAGGGGGTTGGGTGGGACCCGGGGGGACCCCCCCCCCCAAAAAAAAGAAAAAAGGTGAAAATAAAAAAAAAAAATTCGACCATTTGGTTTTCGACCAAATTGGTTCGACCATTTGTCTGGTCGACCAATTTTTTTCGACCAAATTTCTGGTAACAGATCACGTGACATGCTTGCACAATCAAAACAAAGGCTATTGAAAACATGCACTGGTAACACTCTAGCTTCTGTTGCACATTTCGTTTCAATATCATTAACCAAATTAAAGTGGCTAATGCTAATCCAACATCCCTAAACAATAATAGCACCCCCATACCACCCTGCCACAAATTATAGATTAATTGTGGAAGCAATTGCTTCCTAAATGCACTGAAAATGCTCTTCTTCCCCCTACTAGCATTTACTGTGCATTGCACATCTGAATATTTTATATTTGGAAAGTATTTATTATTTTGCCACTCGAAATACATGTAGATCTCAGATCTCGATCTGAGAACATTTTTCAAAGAAAAACAAATCCACACTATCCCCAAGCCATAGACATGCAAAAATCCTTCTCTCTTACCCTGACCACATTCTCCCCAGACTCAAAGCTACCCTACTCACTGCTCTATAAATGATCTAGGTCCAAATCTCGATTTTCAGGATGGGCGTTTTTCAGAAATGAAAAGCATTGGAGCTAGCAAAGCATCATGGGAAATAATCATTTTTTTTGGGTACCGGGGGCTCCTTGCTCTCTGCCAAATTTTAAAAAACAATTTCAGCAAACCAACAAAGGATTTCCTTTTTCACTTTGTGCCTAACTTGTTTCTTAGTTGGTGAAAATCTGTCTAGCATTGTGTGATGTGCGCATGAGCAGGAATCGGACATTTTCTCTATAGGAAAAACCAGTGCAAAAAGTGAAAAAGACACCGGCCCTCATTACGGGTCCAGGGGTAACCGTGTCGGGAAAACCGGCAGGTAGCCGCCGGACCAGCCATGGTTTACCGCAGCCTGACTTCCCGAAAACACTGGGGCATTACAGCTCCGGCGGTACGGTAAGTCAGGCGGCAGTAATTGTTAGTCCCCATTCCCATTTGAGTCCCATAGTACTAGTATAACGGTGCCGGTGCTTCCGTGAAAGTCTGTGGGTGGGTGCCGTTCCGTCCGCCAGGGCAGAAATGGCGGGCGGAAAGGCAAACCGCCCACAGGCTTGTACTTTGCCGGTCTGGAAACAACAGTGCTGGTAAGCTAACCGGCACCATTGTTTTCAGACCGGCAAAGTTGTAATGAGGGCCATCCTTTTTTACCCTTTATTTTTTTGGGCCCATAACACAGTATTTGCACAAAATGTTACATTGAGAAAATTCAGTGCTGATCCCTCCAACCATTCGAAAGTATAGTGAACATCCGCCATGCCTCCTCCCCCATCCGTAGGCAACACTGCTCAACCTAAAGTGTTTTCACCTCTGTCCCTGGAGAAGTCAGGGACATTGCATGGGGCTCTGCCCCACTTTAGCTGGTCGCTTGAAAAGAAAGCAACACAAAAACCACCTGTAAAAACAATCCAAAGAGACCAAATAATCACTGCACCTCTTTGCAAGGGAAAACAAGGTTGATTACAAGCAAAAAGGTCTCAGATGGTCCTGTAGCACCGAACTGACACAGAGCTTGCCTTATCTCAGGATGTTACATCTCTCATAGCAGAGAAACTGCAAATGAACAATACTGTGCATAATAACGAGTACAGCATAATCACTCCAACCTCATTGGTTACCCATTCGCCTAAACATGTGGTCCCTTACATCGTCCGGATCCAATCCAGATAACTGATTGGTGGTTTCCCATTATTTGTATATTTGTAATTTGAGACCATCACGTGATGTGTACCCCCACTTCTAGATGCGATAAAAGAAAACTGGCGAGGCCAACTCTGCACTAAACAATAATAAGCCTTCTAATCAGCCCAGAAACCAGGGTGCACAAAGGCTGCCTCCCCGACCTTGTACTTAATTTGTTAGCATCACCTGTGCTTCTCTTACCCCAAATCACGCAATGCTCCAGACACGGCTCCCCACTTATCCCCTTCGAACCGCGTGTGTCCAGTAATGACGTGACTGGGGCCCTTCTCTTCAGTCTGAATTCTGGGGATTTCTTTGCTTTTGGTTGTGTGTCTACTTGTAATTCATATGGGATGACGGCCCATGGGCATCACAAAACCGTATGCCCTGTTCTCATGAATTTGTCCTTCAAAGGGCACATCCCTTTCAGCTCACATTCCATTCGCACCCCATTCAAGCTATGCAGCTGGAAAAAAATTAACACCTATCTGTGTGTCATGGGGGGCTCCGACCTCAGTTATCTCCTGGGAAATGATGAATGGGAATTGTTTTTGGAGCAGAACGAACAGAGTCGCAGCTCCACATCATAGCCTGCATGCTATTCTGTTCATTGTGTGCTCAGTCTTAACATCCAAAATGGAGACACTCTTGCCATGTTAACACACTGACCGCGCTTCTGCCATTATACTTTGCTGACTCCATCTTCCACCCAATTCATTCTTTCCCACACATCACACTACACTACGTTACTACGAATACAAAACCTAAACACTGGGCCAATATGCTCCCCTATGCACTACTCTGCAACTACAACAATAATGCATGTTGCTGCACTTTCTGTGTTGCTATATATGAGTATCTAAAATGTGTCAAAACTAATTAAAACAATGTGTGTGCTTCTGTTCCCACAATGGTCTGTTCTAATAGGTTTTTCTCAACTGGAACCGTTTTGCCTGGCTGGGATGCTGTATGTGCATCCCAACACCCACACCACACACACACTCACACACACACTCTTCCATGTAACATCCATAAACCAGAAAGGAAACGCCACAAGATACTCTCCTGTGGCTGGAGCTCCACTTCTGGAGCAAATAAAAAGAGCCATCTCATGGTGAGATGGCTGATAGCTTAGAGAGGAATGACTAAGGAATAGAATGTACTGGACAGGGAAAGTGGATAGACATTCTGATGATTGGCTAGCCCTTTCAGGTGGTCATCGGACTGATAATCATCCAAAAGGCAGTAGCTGCCTGAGGTAATCTAGGTGCCTATTAGATGTTTTCACCTTCCAACCATTCTTAATGTTTAAGCCCATCCTAAGAAAGGGAGAGGTGTAGAGAAGCTGAGACTCATCTGTGAGATCTAGAGTATAAAAACCTTACAGCTGGTTGCTCTACAGAGACCCTGTGAGCATCTCACATTCAGATCAGTGAAGAAATTGACCCTTCTGTCCCTCCAACAGGAGTACCTGGACTTTTGTCCGACCTCCCCTTCAGAAGGAAATCTGCCTTCCTCCAGCTTCCATATCACATGGCACCCAGACTGTGCTTCCAATTTCCAAGATTACCATATCCTGATGCCAGTAACGTTTATGAGACACTGTCCTTTTTTTAGGTGTCTTGACTCACCTAAAAAAAGGTGGATCAAACTCATAATTTTTAAGAGCCTACTGGAGTTTTTTTCCTCTACACATTACCCTTTGATCATAGTTTCCCTTTGACAGTTTAGTTCCCCAGGCCAGAGACATGCAAGGACAGGGGAGTTTTGCTTCCCAGGCTTGCGTTGCCCATTAGAGATGCAGACTGGGGAACTGCGAACACGTATGTGTGAGGGGGAACTTCTTCACCTCCCACACATACAAACAGATCGAGCGCTGTGTCAGAAATGCTGCGGCGTGCAAGTGCAGATACCAGGAAGTGCTCATTGCTTCCTGCTTCCTGTTTGTGCTGCAAAGGAGCCAGAGGGCGTTTGTGGAGGCATTCGAGTGGGGCAGAGCAGAAAAGGGAATTTAAAAAAGGATGCTATTTATCACTTTGCTAGTCTGTCATTTTGGACCAGCCAGTCTAGCCATGCCTTAGTGTGGAATGATTTTTTGACTGAGCATCTATGATAAAGCAAGCATGTTAAGAGTAAATAAAGTGTCTGGACTGCCTTTTTGGTTCAGCTAGTATTGCTATTCCTTACAGTGGCATGGCATTTTATTATGGGCATCTATGATAAAATAAGCTTGATAGGTTTTATTACATGACTAGAGTGGCATTTCAGTACAGCCAGGCTAGTTATTATTTACTATGGCATGGCATTTTATTCTGGGATCTATGACAAAGTAAGCATGATAAGTATTATTACGTGGCTAGACTGGCATTTTGGTGCAGCTAGTCTAACTATTTCTTACTGTGCCATGGTATTTTCTACTGGTCAACAAGTGTAAAGCAAACATCATAAGTGGTATTATGTGTCTATACTGGCCTACATTGTACAGTCAGTTGGACATGTTTTCTTATTGTGACATGGCGTTTTTAAAGGCAAAGCAAATATGAGCATGTTCTCACATGGGGGCACTGCCATAAATTGGCACCGCCAGTATGGACCTGTTTTTTATAGTATCATTACTGGCATTATGTACAATGAAAATGTGAGTATGTACTTATATAAGAAAACTGACACAAATTGGTGCAGCCAGCACAGAAATGTTTTTTATACTGGCATATATTGCAGGGAACGGCATCATGGAAATGCATTGGGAAATTATCCTTTGCACTGTTGGCGATTTGCAACGAGTGCATTTTTGGATTGGAGTTACCATACAAAATCAATTGCAAACTGTCTGACATTTTACCCAATTTTTCACAGAATGTGTGCTGTATAATGCCCACCCACCCCCGAAACCACCTTGGTTGGTTTGGCCTGCCACATTACGCTCTGGTATATTGGTGGGAAATGTCACCAGCTGCCACTGACATCTGCAAGCCAGAGTTGCCAGGACAACACCATCTTCTGGTCTCCTCGAACAGCAATCCTGTTGAGGTTGCATCCTCACTTTCAGTTTTCTTACCAAAAGGCATTATTGGTGTGGGCTAGTTTGGCAGAGGAGAGTAAGTTGGAGATGTCAGCATTGAAATAGTCACTCTTGTGCAGTCGTCTGTAGATGAGGTGAAACGTGATGCATTCCTTGTGAGATAAATGGAACCTGCAGCTAAGTGATTCAAACAAGCTTGTTCTGGGGGAGGGGGTGATGGAGCATGGCCAATCACTCCTGTGGATGATTGCCACTCCACCTCCTGTCCTTCCTGCCCAGTCGACAAGTTGGATGCAGTAGTCTGGGGAGAGGAGAACATTGAAAATATGGGGAAACCATGTTTTGGTGAAGAAGATGGCATCATGGTTGCTGTATGAGGTGAGGTTGGAGATCTCTGTGGGGTGAGCAACTTCTTTGTGAGCATGAGGGGCATGTCTGTGTGGGTTTAGGGTGTTGGATGAAGGAAAGGGTGATATTGAGTTTAGCTTGCCGGTGCCTCTCAAGGCACTTGGCAATTCAAACCCTAGTGAGGGGGGGATAGGCTGTGGACGGAGGAGACACATGGTAATGTCTTTTGGTGAGTAGTAGCAGTAGCAACTACTTCATAGGTGGATTCCATGATAGTGGGTATGGCTCTTGGCCATATTGGCCCAAAAATGCACAAACTGGTTGACGTCCTTGTCTTCGTCCATCCTTTGTTGAGGATGCTGGCGATGAGCTTGTCAAAGGAGGACTAATCTAATGCATAATCTATGAGTAACATACCTCTATACCCAGTAGCATGAAATAAAGGGTCACAATCCTTGTCAGGTATCTCTGGTTTAAGGTGACGGTTCCTTATTCTAAGAAAAGACAATTGTTGAATCAAGAAGTTGTCAGGTTCAGCAGACCTCTCTCTTGCAGGGCGTTGGGCAGCCAGTTTGTGCCTCAAAGTACAGCAGCCCAAATGCCCACGTGTGTTGGGACATATAAACCACCAATCCATATATGGGTGTTTGCAAGCTGCTGCACCTGCACGTTCTTGGTGTCATTGTGGGAAATTGATCATAGGAGGCCATGGGTTCTTCAGAGCATCACAGCTCCAAATGTATGCAGAATAGTGTATGGTTGGGGCTGTTTGCCAGATCCCCAGAGTCCTTTAATAATGTTTTCAGGAGGCAGGAGTTTAGGAATGTTGGTGCAAAACCTGGTATACCAGAGGTCTGGGGTGGTGCTCTCCCGAGGGCCCAACAACCCTCTCCCCAGAATAACAGAGGACTCAGCCAAGGGCAAGTCAAACTGTTTATTACAAAAAAACAACAGGGATCATACAAGACAATCACAATTCTCCAGTACTTCTCCACTCCCCAAGACGCTCTCTGCAGTTTTGATCACAAATGGTGTCATTACCTGGGCCCTCCCCAAACAACCTATCTCCCCTATGGATTGGGTGCTTAGAGTGGTATCACCTATAGTTAGCCCATAAAGAGGTTATTCTACTGGCCCTCGCATGTCTGCGCCGTCCCCAAGAAACCATCTATTACATTGTTGCAGGGTCATAGACTTACAGTGGCCCTTGACCTCTGCCATCCACCCCTGGGTTACTGTCTCCGGATTGGTTAGATCTGTTCTCCCCAGGCCTGGGACTCAGTTCGGTTCTCAGCCCGCTGTGCACCTCTTAAAGGTGATGTGTAGTGACTATGTGTCCCAATTGTATCTGGTAGTGGACCACTTTTGCCTATGAGAGTGCGCTTCCACATTGCAGCATTTGTTTCACTTCACACCTGGTTTGCTGAGAACGGCTTGTCTTACCACCACAGGAGAATGCCCATTGTCTAGTTTGGCTGCATCACTTGGTTGTGTTAAAATCATATTCGCATAATTACCGTCTGATTATGAACATTGGCCTAAGACATTCGCATTTGTATTAAAAACTATGATTTACTCGATTTAGATAGAATTGCTTTGCCGCGGTCTTGAAAACATTCACCTTTTTGGTCCCAACTCCTGCTGCCTTTCAGAAATGATTAACCATGTTTTCAGCTGCCACTGAGCACAATGACCTGTGAGCCTATGTCAACACTAGGACTGCCAAAAGCAGAAATGTTTGTCCTGTGCAAAGAGACCTTGTAGTCAAAATGAACTCCCATTCAAAGTGTTATCTGTGCCTACAGACTCATTCTCTTTCAAACAACGACACACAAAGCAAAGCAACTACAGTCGTGTGTTTTGGAAGAAATCCTTTATGCATCTCTTGGAACAGGACTTATCCTAAAAGCTCAAGAAACAAGGAAAGATCTACACAGCTGCATACAACAAAGTTTGCCAGTATTGTATCTTTAAGGAACCTTGGAGCCACAGTGAACCTCAATTCAAGTGGTGTCTGCATCAATAGCTTCAGCCATATACAAACATCAGAACTGAATGGCAGACAAACTAAAACCATGTGCCTTTGCAATAAACTATTGAATTTGTTTCTTGAAACTGGCCTTAACTTGAGCTGGAGAACCAACATTGCCATTGAATCTCCAAGGATAGGACAACATGTCAAAAGTGTAAACTAATATCGTTATATTTGTCATGTGAACTTGAAACAAACCCAAATTCGTAACTTATTAGTTTGGAGAAGGGCAGGGCAATGACCAGGACTGTGTATAAATACTGCATGCTTTGTGCTGCTACCATCAGAGCCGAAGACTCCTTCAACACCTTCAAGACTAAAACCTAATCTTGGCTCTTCGACCAGCAATAAGATATGCCCGACATTTCTGTCCTACTTTCTCTGCCCGCTTATCCCTGACACCATCTCCGGTCTGCTACCTATGCTAACCGTTCTTTGTTCACCCTAGGTTATATCCTCTGTTATTCCCAGTTGCACTGTAACCTATGTAATATATGTAATTAATATGATTATTATTATGTTCGTATTGTTTAATTTTGTAATGTATTCTCCTGCCTGTATGTTTCTTTCTTGCAACCCTTTACAAATTGCGCCCTGATGCCCCTGGGCCTGATGGTATGCGCGTTATAAATAAACAAATACAAATTTGTGATGACCAGTACTCTCACCCCTCACTGTGTCTGCTGGTACACACTGCGAGGCGCTTGGGAGCCAGATAGCTATATGCCTAGATATTTGTATCCATACAGAATAAAGTTATATTCATAACTTTGAATTTGTGACTGCCGGATTCAATTTTTGGTGGTACTAAGCCTTGATATTCCTTGCCGATCTATCAATTGTGGGCCACAAAATCAAGCGCCTTGGATGTGAATTGGGTGTGAATTTATGAGGATTTATTTATTATAATTATTATTATTTTTTTAAATGGTCTTTTTGGTAAGCCAAACTTTTCATTATATTTGTCTTTCGAAGAATCGTTAATTACTAAAGAACGATTTACTTCTTATTTTTTTTTCGTGATCTTTTCAGTCTCGATCCAAAATGTAATGGCCATTAGAATTAGATGTTTGTTGTTGCCTTTTAGCAGATGGTTCCAGCGTTCTTTTGTAGTCATCTGTTTTTTTGATATTCTAAAGAAGTCCTTGAATAGATTTCTTTTTTCTTGTAGGGCAGGACAAATCATGATGATATGGAACAATGTCTCTTTGGTTCTGTTGCTCTGGCAGAAGCGACAGTCTGAGGATTTGATTTCTGTCTGTTGGGTGATACTCAGATAGTCTTGGGTTGGTAAGATGTTCAATCGGAACCTTAAGAAGAGATCTCAGGTATGTCGATCTGGAAAACAGGTCAAGTATGGTGGAAGTTCATGAAGGGCACTTATGTCTATTTCGCATACTTGATGGCGTTTATATTTAGTCTGATCTTCGAGAGTTTTTATCCAGTCGCTCCTTTGTAGTGTTAGCTTTGCGTGTTGTGGCCTGTTCATTAACGTTTCTTCGGTGATGCCTTCAGCATCCATTTGAGTCTTGACGTTGTTGGTCCATTGTTGGAGAATCGTTGCGTTTGTAGCATTTTTTTTGCTTTTCAATATTTCTATGGCTGGGATCTTTTTGTGGCTTATTATTTTCCTGTAGAGATCCATCTGTTTCCATGATATTATGGATTGTAATGATTCCAACGCTAATTCGAAACGGATCCTTGTCATGGGGAAGTTTTTTGGTAGTGCTAGTGTTTTCCTCCAGAATATTAGAGGTGCCATTTCAGTTTTTGGTTGTTTACCAGGGTTTCACCAGCGTAGGTCAATATGGGAACAACTTTTTGTTTATAGAAGATGATTGTTGATTTAAAGGAATATGTCCCGAATTTGCAGTGATAGAACCGACCTAGTCTGGGTAGGGATCTGGCTTTGTCTTCGATGTGCATTTTCCACTGTTGTTCCGTGGATGACGGATTGACCATTACCCCTAGATATTTGATGGATTTTGTTGTTTCAATTTCTTTGCTTTCAAGATAGAACTTTGGGGTTTTTCAGTTCTTCTTTGTTTTTTGGGTTGTTAGGTTCATTACTTTGGTTTTGTTTATGTTGATCTGAAGTTCATTGGCTGTCATCATGTAGGTTGCTACTTTGTCCAGAGTTTTTTGTAGACCCGATGGGGTTTTGTCCATGACTGTGATGTCATCAGCATATATTAATGATAGAACTGATTCATTATTTAGTTTCGGAGGATTTGAGAGTGGATCTTTGATTGAGTTGACAAAGTCGTAGGTGTATAGATTGTAGAGGCAGGCGGCTAAGGGACATCCTTGCTTGAGACCGTTGGAGGTATTGATCGGTTGTGTGACTTTACCCTGTTTTGTTAGCC
The DNA here is from genome assembly GCF_040938575.1 of Ambystoma mexicanum. Classification (NCBI taxonomy): domain Eukaryota; kingdom Metazoa; phylum Chordata; class Amphibia; order Caudata; family Ambystomatidae; genus Ambystoma; species Ambystoma mexicanum. Next base: position 1,088,866,477 of record NC_090933.1, read on the forward strand.
TGACTCGGACTGAGGTATTAGTGTATAGTTGCTTGATTGGATGAAGGATTGCTGGTGGACAGCCCCATGTTGTCAGTTTGGTCCATAGTTTGGTTCTGTTTACTGAATCGAATGCCATTTTTAGGTCGATGAAAACCGCATAAACCTGTTGATTTCTTAATGCCGCCTCGTATTTGAGGAGGCTCAGTATTATCAAGTTGACGTTGGTTCCAATTTTGCCTACGAATCCTGTTTGCCTTTTTTCAACTTTTCCATTGTTTGTTGCCCAAGCAGTAAGTTTTTTCAGTAGAAAGTTTGCAAAAAGTTTTCCTAACGGGTCGAGTAAGGCTATGGGTCTGTAGTTATGTGGGTTCTTTCTGTCACCAGTTTTGTAGATAGGGATCAAGATGGCTAGTGTCCAGCTATGTGGGATTCGTTGGGTTTTTTCAATGATAAAGAGCAGGTGGGAGAAGAGGCTAGCCCAATTTTCCGGTGCAGCCTTCAGGATTGCGTTTGATAATCTGTCTGGACCTGGCGCTCTTGATGGATTTAGAGTGCTAATGGTTTGAATGATGTCCTCAGTATCCCATTTCAGATTCCATGTTGGGCAGGTGGATTCTTGTTGGATAGCCTCTGTATGTGCACTGTCTATAAGGTGTTGAAATGTGCAGTCCACGCTTCTGGATCAACTTCTTGGATCATGTTTGTTGTTCTGTTGTTTCCGTTTAGGAGTGACCATAATTGCCTCTTATTTTTCCCTTTGATTGCCGCTAGAATAGCTTTAGCGTCAGCTTGTTGCAATAATCCTTTGACTGATTTAAGCGAGTTAGAATAGATCTGTTTTTCTTTTTTTATGGCGATATTTGCTGCTGTTGTATTCAGTTTTTTTAGTTGACGTATTTTTTTCGAAACATTTTATTCTTTTCTTTAATTTCCATATTGAATGCATGTTTATGTATAACAATGGGATTGGTACTTTCGAAGGATTGGTAGTCTCTGAGTACCCATTTATAGTTGAGTTTTACATGGTCAGGCATCGAAGATCTTTCATATTTGGAGACTAAGTCGATCGTTTGATGCTGTTTTATTCTTAGTTTCGTTAGTCCGTTGTTTATTTCGAGTTCTGGGAGGTCCAGGGACGAGTTCTCGATTTGTTCTTTTTGCCATGTTATTGAGATTTGACAGTGATCGCTGTTAGATTGTGCGGAGTTTTCAGTGGCAATTAAGTTGTTCTTTATTCCTTCAGAGATGTAAATATAGTCAATAATCGATTTGGAGTTACCACTGGACCATGTTGGGGGCATGTGACCTTGGTGTTTAACGGTTGTTCTGTTATGGTTAAATTGCGGATCTCGATCTCTTTGGTCCATTTTCTTGCTCTTGGAGATATTTTCTGGGTGTCTAGACGAATTCCTTCAGAGTTGTAGAGGTGGATGTTTAAATCGCCGGCGACTACAAACTCAGATTGCGCGAAAGAGTTTGCTATTCTATCGTACTCGTCGTAGATGGAATCTATGAATTTATTATCAGTCATTGATATTGCATTCCAATAGATATTGAAGATTGTTAAATGCGTTTTATTCGGAGGTTGCTCTGGTTTGGATGGCGGGATCAAAATACAGATGACAATGTATTGGGCCCATGGATGGATATTTTTTTTTTCGACAATTGACCAGTTGGGGTCTATCTTAGTCAAGATTACCATGCCAGATGATGGTCAGCCTTGTTGTGCTTTAATTGCCGGGTTCATGAAAGTGGAAAACCCATCGCAGACCACTTCTGTGGATAGCTAAGTCTCTGGGATGCAAATTATAGCTGTTTCTTTTTGTTTTATAGGACCCTCTGAGAGGAGATGTTTGAACCCTCTCGTATTCCATGAAGATAATGATTTCGATTTGAGGTTGGTTGTTATAAAAAGGTTTTCCTTTGCATACTTTGGAGAGTGTTTCTGGGTGATAAATTTCTGGTTGAATATTTAGGGGTGATTGTCTCCCTTGGTACTTCCGGGATGCTGGTTGTCTGGTGTGAGTTTGTTTGCCTGAACTGGTTATCATTTCTTGTTAGGTATAATTCTTCGGTTGTTCGTGGTCTACTTGAAGATTGTTGTTGATCATATTTGCGATGAATCGGGGCAGATTGAGGCTTGAATTCGGTGTCCAATTTTTTTTCTTTGAGAGCCATAAATCTTGTTACTTGGATTGGTTCTATGATAAAGCCCCATTTGGCAAGTTGTTTTTTGGCAGACATAACTAGATGAATTGTTTGGTTGTGATAAAAATCAATGTGGACTGTTTCCATCTTTTTCTTGTTCGGAAAATGTATGACGTTGATGTCTTGTGCAGCGATCTTTGACAATGTTGGGATAGCGTTCAGTAGGCGAAGAATGTTTACTCTGTTCAAGATTAGTTTTTCATCCGGTTTTAGATTCACAGCAGTTAGCGACAGTCTGAATATGCTTGGTTCCTGACGCGGATCTGTAAATGTTGGTCTAATTAGAGATGTATTCATATCAATCAGTTTATTTCCCGTGGTATCAGAAGGGACGTCAGGTTCCGTTGAAAACCAGGATTCTTCAGTAGATATGGATGAGTACACAAGTGACATGTTTGTCGTTGATTCATCGCTGTTCGTGTAGATTGAGGTTGAAGAGATCTCACAGTATCCATCTATTATGATCATTGAGTCTTCTTGGGAGTCATGTTCTCTGTTGCTAGTTTGAAGTGAAGGCGTAATCAACGTTGTATTTTGTGTATCTACTGCTGTTGGTGATTTAGGCTCGGTGTCGTGGTCAATGGCATCCAGTAATGCGTCTAATGGTTCTTGTTCTTCGATTGAGATCAATTCTCCTTGTGGTTTGGGTGTCCGTTTTTGTTATTCTTTGTATTAGTCTTTGTCGTTTCTTTGGTTAATGGATTAGTACTAGTTTCATTTTTGTTGTTGATGGGATTCTTTGCTCTTGAGGGGTGGGGTTTCGACTTGCTCTTGGCTGAGTTGCAATTTTCGCAGAAAGGCTTGTGATCCTGTTTGACGTTTTTTTGGTTGTTTCTTTTGTAGTTGTTGCTTTACCCGGCTGATTGCGTTTGGTTAGATCAAAAATGTCAAACGGGGTGCATGCTGGAGGTTCTGTACTGGCGATATAGAGATGAGTTGCTAGGTTGTGCATTTGATATTCATATTGGGTCGTTTGGTCTTTTTTTGATTCGCCTTTTGGTGAGGAATGTTCTGTATGAGGGTTCCTTGTACCTTGATCTTGGGGCCTGAACGGTTGGACGTGTCCTTTGGCTTTGTCGTCCATTATTTTGGTGGTAAATGTTGTCAGTGTTTCTATGAGAGTTTGCTTGTCTAGTCGATCAGTTCTTGCTATTTCGGCTAGGCGATTCTGCCATATTCTTGTAGATTCTGCTTCGTGATTCAGTCGGTCTTGTATTGAGGTTATGAAGCAGTCTAAGTTTGTTTGTTTTGTTAGGATCATTGCAAATAGAGTGGCTTGGTCTTTGGTGGCATCAACTGTTGCTTCTTGGATATTTAAGAAGGGGAGCTTCACTACTGCTAGGACAGCCACTAGCGTATTTTGGAGATCCAGCATGGTCGTTGGAATTCTTTTACTAGATTCTGGAGTATTGGGTGTTTTTTCAGCATTTTGTGGAGGGTAATTTGACTCTTTTTGGTTTAGGGCAGCCGTCGTTGCATTCAATTGGTTCTCTTCCGGGAATGTTTTAGGGAAGAACAAGTTAGCTTTGGTGGGAAGTGGTGTTGATGTACTAGATATCACATTCGTGTTTCCCTTGTGTTTGTCTGTTAGGGCTTTCGTGTTCTTCTGTTCTTGGAAGTCCATGATGGCATCTATTTCTGTGATGTTGATTGAAGGTCGAGACGCTCAGTTTGAAGGTTTTGAGAAGTTGTCTTGGGGGAGTCTGTGAGGTGGTAAATTGACTGCCACTGTTGTTTTGCTATGAGTGCTCTTTGTCGCAGTGTTAGGTTCAGCGTTGGATCTTTCGATTTTTTTGGTTACAGGAGTATGGAACTGGAGATCAGATTGGAGTGCAGGTGGGAAGCCTCTTTTTCCACAAACTAGTAAAGATGATTTGGAAGTCGTTTCTGGTGTTTGGTTGGTAATAGTTTTTGGACTTTTGTCGTTCTTCAGTGTTTTAACTGCAGTTGAGGGTTTTTGGTGCTTCAGTTCTTCATCAGGATGGTTGGAAGAGCATGGTGAATTGCTTGGTAGCTCAGTGGTAGGGGTAAGTGACGGGACTTGGTTCGTAGGACTGAGAGATACTGGTTTCTCTTTGTTGTTGTTGAGGATTTGTGGCGGACTAAGGGTAAGAGGCTTTGTTTTGCTTGTGGTATTGCTGGATTCCTTAAGTGCAGTGGGTTGTGAGTTCAGTGTTGAAGTATGTTTTGAAAAGTTAGGAACAGTTTCTTCTAATTTCTCTTGGAGGCGTGTTCTGGGTTTGGTGTTCTCCATATCTGTTTTTTTTCTTTTGAATGTGTAGGGACGTAGAGGGGGCAGGCTCTCACTTAGTTACTGCGTATCCAGTATAAACAGCGGGAAACAGCAGACAACAACGCCCTTGTCACCGCGACGGGCTTAGCGCCGCAAGGGAGGCTGGGTGTTTCTTTTAAGCCTGCTTCCTGGGGGCGGGGCTTCAGTTCGCTCACGTGACTCAAATCACGTGACCTCACAACAAAAAAAAGAAAAATTCAGCAAACACCGCGCTCGCTTCAAACTGCTGTGCAGGAGGCACAGGCTTACGCGAATCGGAGCGGGATATATTCAGGTAGGTGAAAAGTCAATTTCTTCAGTTTGCAGCTCGCAACTGGTGCCTTGATTAACACAGCGGGAAACAGCAGACAACGACGCCCTTGTCTCTGCGACGGACTTAGGAGGGTTTATTCAATTTTCCTGCAGCTGGCCCCTTGTCGTTTGTAGCTTGGAATGCGCTTTGTTTATTTCTGACCTTGTCTGTGAACTCGGTGTTCACTTTGTGCTGCCTGAGCCTGCATCTCTTGTCTGGTGTCCTGTAGCTTGAGGGCTTCTGTAATAATCTGATTTATAATATGATTTGTACATGCTTGTACTGTGCTATATTACCTATAAGTTGGTCATATGTGGGCCTACCAGGTTCCATATATACGCCTGTAGTTCTATAGGGTAATAAGCATCTGCAAACTTGCTCAGGATCGCTTGTTGGTTTGCGTTTTAGCGTTAGTGCATTTGGCTAATGAGAAAAATAATAAAAGCTTTGACAGTATGTACATGTATATGTCCTCTGTCTACAGAACTATGTAAGCATGTTCTTCGTGTATGCGAGTGTGTGTTTGTGTAATGCTGTGCAGGGCTGCAAGTGTTCTTCATGACTAACGCTACTACGTCGTGGTGTCACTAGTGACATCGACCCAGTGTTAACTCAGCATTTAATCGATGCAGTCCATTATAGTGTTCAGATCCACGATCTCAGTCGGGTTCCCTGTATCTGGAAGGATATGCGCTGGATATGGATGAAATGGCTGTCTGAGGGGATACCTCTCTGTATATGTGCCAGCCAGTGGTGCACTTTGGGTTTGTCCAAAAATGATGAGTGACTTCAAGCGTTCTTTACTCTTCGGTCTGTCATGTTTATTGACAGTGAGGAGGGTCATTCCTGGGACCCTCTCTTCAGGAGAGAGGTAATTGACGCCTTTCTCCCTGCTTTCTCTATCGCTTACTCAAAAGCGTACTCAAAAGCTGAGAGCTGTGGTGCAGAGAAGTGGGACTGCGAGGCATATGGTTGAGCAAGTGTCTCTGCGTACATGTGGTATATCTTTGGGGGTTACCAACTGTCAGGTAATCACCAAAAGCACACACCATGTAGTGTGTGACTGTGTGGGATTGGGGGCTCTGCACACAAGGTGTGGAACCATAGCACAAAATATCGAGTATAATGACAAGACATGGAGCAATTCTGGATGGAATAAATGTGACATGGGATGATTAATATGGCTAAGGGATGTGGCATGGGGTATTTCTCAGACAGTGGCTTGAACGGCAACTGGACATGACATGGCACCGGCTAAGGGCTAATGAGAGTAACATGTGAAATCCGAGGGGCAATAGGGCATGAAATGGGGCAAGTTAGACAGAAACCAATGACATGGCGACATGTGGCAATTGAAGGGGCAACATCAGGTGTCATGGTTCAATTCTGTCGTCAATAAGAGTGGTGCCATGGAGTAATTCAGTGAGCAATGGGGTGTGGGAAAAGACAGTTCTGGGGGCACGTAAGTAACACGTGTCAATTGAGGTGCCCATGGCATGTGGCATGGGGCCATTATGGGGACAATAACACATCGTAGGAACGAGAGCTTGCGGAAATGTAGACCATACATTGATTAGGTGTTAAACTAAAGCAACAATGGAATTAAATTGTTGAGGTTGGCATGATCCTTTTCTGGGCAAGTGAAGAAACATCAACATTGCCCCCAGGAAACCTGTGATGCCAGTTGACAAAAATGCCCTACTTGTATTTTGCCAGTAAGACTCATCATAATGCTGCTGTGATAACCTACTTTACTGTGTCAACAATGGCATTGCTTTGCTGAGACTGGCATCACAGTTTCCTGGGGACAATGAAGATTCTAGTAGGGATGTGTCTACATTTCATTAAGAAAATTGTCATGCCCATTTAAAAAAAATGCATATCTGTAATTCCCTAGGAAAACACGTTATCATGCATCTTAGAGAGGAAACACTTTACTTGTGCAATATTGATAAAGGTTTGTTCAAACAGAAATCATAATTTTCTTGTGGCAAGGGAGATGCCAGCAGGAAAAAGTGTTTTGCTATGGCAATACTGGCATTCGCGGCATTCTTAATACTTGCATGACATTGTCGAAATGTGGACATCTGTACGGTGATGTTTGAACTGACAGACCGGCATAATGAGCTGGAAATGTGACTATTTAGTAACCTGGCATGTACTGGCATCAGACTTGTAGCTAATTCTGATTATATTTTGTATTTTGTTAAACGGTGCAGGAAACATTATGTGCAATGAATGATAAAACTCCTGCCACAACATTAAAAACAGGTGCATTATCTACTTGCATATAATGTACAGCTGGCATTTCCGCACTGTAGTAGTGGTACATTGTAACAGGCACTATTTCAATAACATGGCAACAATATTTATTGATCTAATGTGCAGATGATTTTCTGATTGGCATCTGCGTGATTTGAGGTGGCAAAACACTCCTCTTGCACCTGGCATCTGACGTATCAGTATATTTTATTTTCCTACAGAAATGCTTGTAAATCCTACGGCTTTTTACCAATTCCTCCCAAAAAATGAAGCTGTAAAATGCTTATTTCAGATCCTTCGTTTAAAATGTATGTTTACTTGGGAGGGATAATCTGGCACCTCAGATAACCCTGGGCAGTCCAGGCTTGGTTGCTGTGCTTGCTTACTTGCTAGCACAAGTTTGGGGAAAATACATGTTTATGTCGGTCACGTTTAAACATTCACCATTGTTAAGGGGCCGCAGCATCTCAGTGAGCATTGCAGTGAGTTCGCAGAACGTATCAACACTTCCAGGGCGTAATGAGTCCTAAAAACACACAAACCTGTGATTAGAGCAATCGAGACTCTATGTACCTTAGGTCATAACCCACCGAGCTAAGAACCAACTTTATCTTGAAATACCTTTTCCTAGTGTGTTACTTTTTCTTTTAGCTTCACTGTGCTTTCCTTCATCTTAATCTTCATCGATGGAAAACGCACGGTAAACATTTGTGCATGACGGCTGCAGGGTGGGAAATGCGTAATTAATATGTTAACGGGAATATGTGGAAGCTGGGCGTTATGTTGCTATAGCCCACCTCCTCCACAAGCTTCACCTTTTCCTTCTCCATCTCAGCATCCCCCCTCCCCAGGTACCTGCAGGACGGAACGTTTTACCAAGGACTGTTAACTAAGGAAAACACTGGCACATATTTAACAGATTGTTAGGCCAATGTACATACATTGAACACTACTGGATTACCAAGGAGGCTTGAGTGTTATGCAAAAGATGGAGACATCTTCCAATCTCCTTAATTGGGGCAATACATTTAAAGATGACGGTCAATCCTAGATGTTTCGAAATGTTGAGGTCTCTGCCTGTCGTCATCTTGAACTTGACATAGAGCAATCGGAAACCAAGAACAAGCTGCTCCAAAAGGGGCAAGAGGCTACAGGATGGCAGACCTTGAATGCCAGACCTAACCTTTATGTTGCAACGTGTCTTCTAGCGGAATGTGGACTGTACAGCAGGGTGGTGGAATGTTTGGATTCAGTAGTGTTACAGTTGGTGATCAAGGTCATGGTGTATGTGCTGGGGGTTTTCTGCTATGTAACTCGTCAGACAAATAAACACACATGGTGTGTAAATCAGCTTCTTTGCAATGGCAACGAGGATTTGACTCGGCAGCCCGCCACTATCCATCACGTCGCTGCAAGTGTGTAGGAATTCAAACTTGCTCCAGGTAAAAGGGGATCTTCCAGGCGGTTCCCTGATCGGAGAGGAGAGGTCCCAGGAGGGGACAGAGCCGGAGTGGAAGGCAGCGGGCCACTGGATCTGAAGGAAGGAGGGCCGGAGCAGAACGCCGCAGCCCACGGGATGTGAAGGAAAGAGGCTCTCTTGCTCTCGTACGCCGATGGAAGAGGCGGTGAGTGAAAACACCTGACAGGCACAATAGAAGGCAAGCGCTGCACAGCCGGGAGCGGGAGCAGGAAGCTTAAAAACCTTGGTCACTGCCTTGAGGGTAACCGCGTGCACCTAGGGCCCAAGGGGAGAGGCGCTTGTGAGCAAAGGACAGAATCCCCTTCAAGGCAACAGTAGGAGAGAGGGTGCGTGTGTGCATGCACGCCCCTCGAAAACACACAGCAGCTGACAGAACAGCTGATGGAATACGAGGAGTTCCCAACCCACGCATGCTTGTAAGGACCTAGAGGTCCAGGAAGGGCATTCAGGCAAAGCAAAGGCAAGACAATGGCGAAAGGGAACACTATGCTATATTTCCCCTCTCCAACCTGTGAATGAAAGTGAGCATTGAGAGTGATTCATGCTAACGGATGTAATCAGATCAAGGAACAGAGGAACAATATAACTTCCACGACTTAAACACTTTTTTTTGTTGGATAGCATGCTGGAAGGCTGTAATTTTCATCACCAGATGAGGCATATAACAAAAAAACAGCAGCGTTTTGCCGTGGTGAAATACAACAAGGAGTAGCGTCATTGTACAGTGTCCATCACTAGAAAAGCTCCTGGAACGGAGGAATGGCAGTGTCGGGGGTACAACGTCCACCTGTATTCATGGCAAGTCTGGAGCCAGTGAAAATGAAGTAGTGGCCCTGCAGGAAGGGTTTATTTAATTCATTACGGGAAAGCTGCTTGTGGCAGTACTATATCGGCGGAATGTAAGGTATCCTTCTTAATGCACTTTTTGGGTTATGAAGGACAACGGATCTATGAAACCCTACCAGAAATATCAGACTTGGACCAAGAAAGTGGTACCAACGCATTTGATATGGCACTGTACAAACTTGAGCGCCATTTTGATATCAAAACAAGTACCCTTCTGGAGAGATAATTTTGGTGTGAGAGAACAACCTGAAGGAGAGTCAGTGTAGGAGTATTTAACGACGTTACGACACCTCTCTCTCAACTGCAAATTTGGAGAAAAGCTAGATGAACATATATGGGATCAGTTCATGATTCATTGTTGTAATGACAGGATAACAGAGGAATTATGGCTAAAGGATGAGCCAAGCCTGAATGAGGTGGTGTCAATAGCGAAGAGAGTTGAGCACAGCATGGCTTGTGTTGCAAAACTTGGGAAGAAGGAAAATAAAACATCAACTAGTGAAATATTAAGGGTGGGAGACCCAGGGAAAGAGTATGCCAAGATAAAAAAGAAGAGGAACAAAGTACATAATCAAAGAGGGCACGACGCTTCTGATAGCAAGAATGATAAAACAAGGGGGTCCAAGGGTGATGAAAAATTGTGCTTTCGATGTGCTAGTGCCAACCACTTTGCAAGCTCCCCGGCATTCCCCGGGAGGAGAGTAACGTGTAACAAGTGCAAAAGGTGGGGCCACTGTGCTAATTGCTGCAGGAATTATTCACTTGGAAATGGGAGAAAAGTGTTATATGTAAATGAGGAAGTGCAGCAATCCTCTGGAGAGGAGGAAGAAGAGTGAATAGAAGTTGTAACTTTGAATATGGTTATGTGTAATGGGACGGATAAGTGTGTGAGTCCATTTGCTGACGTATGTGTCAATGGGAAAGTGGTGCGGGTGATGGTGGGTTCAGGGGCAAAACTTTAGCTAATGTCACATGAGGTTTATGAAAATACAGTGGGTGGCAAAGTGTGTGAACTATTGCCATCTGATATGAAGCTTGGGGGTACAATTTAAGGAAAATTGATGTCATAGGATGTTTCATGGCTCAGTTACAGTTTAAGGGAAGATAAACCTAGCAGAAGGTGTACGTCACCAAGAGTGGTGAAACATTATTGGGATGGAGAGAGCAAAATGGTCTGAGAATAAGATTAGACCCGAACACGGATGAGCAGGTGTTGCATGTGAGTGAAAATGTGTGCGTGGTCAAGAGGTACCCCAAAGTATTCCCAAGAAACATTGGTTGTGTGAGAGGCATGATGCACATGATCGTCTTGAAGGAGGGGAGTACACCTGTGACCGCGAAGCTATGGCCAGTTCCGATGGTGTTGAGAGATGGAGTAAAGGATGAGCTTAAGAAATTGAAGGAAGATTCTAGAACTGCCAGCTCCAGGGATGGCTGATGCTGACATACCCGATCCAAAACAAGCAGCTAAACGACAGAAGGGGGGTGGGGAGAAGCACCCTGATGATAGCGAGGACATGACTTTGGATCTATTGACCAAGCTGACCTTGGATATCGCTGAAATCAAGGAGAAGGTCTCTAAGACAGATGAAAAATATGTTGAACTTAATGCAAATTTCAACAGGGTGGAGACTCATTTAAATAAGATGGATGACAGAGTACTTAAACTGGAGGACCAAATAAGGGAATTGCGAACCAGCAATGAGAAACTGTCCTTGAAGATCTCTGAACAGGAACATTTCTCAAGGAGAAACAATATAAGGATTGCTGGCCTGTACCCTGTTTCAAATGATGGAAATTGAAATGGGTTGTTGGTTATATTTTGTAGGCTGACATGAGATGGGTGATGTAACTATCTGTTAGTGGAACGTTAAAGGTCTAAATATCCCCAGGAAGAGAAGGGAAGTGAAGAGAGAGAAAATTGATTTTGCTCTTTTACAGGAGACTCACCTAGAAGAATCCAAACACCTCCTTAAAAGCACTCTGTTTAGTAGAGTATCGTTAAACTGTCATACTTCTAAATCGAGGGGTGTGGGTATACTGTTGCGTAGGGGTCTGATTTTGAGTATGGAGAAAGTAGTAATGGATGAGGATGGGAGGGTGATTCTGATGGATGTCAGATTCAGATGTAGGTTAATCACTATAGGGTCTATTTGCAGTCCGTGTACTGTAGGGAGTGGTTTCTTTACGAAGATGTTGTCACTTTTAAGTGAAATGAATGGGTAATCTACAGTCCTGGGGGGTGATTTTAATTGTGTTCTCGATGACAGGATGGACTGCTCTGCCCATTGCAGATACACAGCAGAGAGCGCAAGCAATGTGTTTAATGAGTTCTTACACAGTCTGGACTTGGTTGATGTTTGGAGGTTCATGCATCCTGTGGAGAGGGAATTTTTCTTCTTCTTCCCAGTTCATGATTCGTACTTGAGGATTGATTATTTCTTGGTTTCTGATAGACTTGTTGAAAAGGTCTCTAGTGTAGACATTAAGGAGAGAGTTATTTTGGATCACTCCCTAATAACAATGCGGTTGGATATGGGAATAGACCGATCTGGAACTCCTAAGTGGTACCTGAAAACTTATATATTACAGGAACAAGGGGTGATTGAATCTCTACAAGACTTTACTAAGAATTTCTTTGAGATAAATGAAGGTTCTACATCTAATGGTTTGGGATACCTTTAAGGCAACAATTAGGGCTGAACTGATGAACATCACGGCCCGCATGAGGAAAAAGGGAGTGACTGAACTAAGGGGGTTGGAGAGTGAATTGGGAACATGCCAGAAGAAGTAACAAATGACAAGAAGTAGCGAGGATAAAGCTGATATGGAGAGAATGCGGGAACATCGTAAAAAGCGAGATGGATGCCCAGTATGAGAAAGGCATGTTTTTCATGAGACAGAAATTCTGGGAGCAGGGGGACAAGAATGGTAGGCTATTGGCAAATAGACTGCATGGATTGATTGGTAGCTCCTTTGTCCATAGGGTAGAGGGTGAAGGTGGGGAATATAAAGTTAAGAAAGATGAGATATGTAAAGGTTTCAGGAAATTTTACGAATCGCTATATAGGGAGGATCAATTTCCAATGCTTGAGGATATGGATGGATTCTTTGATAAAATTATTCTCACAAGACTGTCTGATGACCAAGCTGCAGCTGTTGATAGACCCATTACGGGGGAGGAAATATTGGCTGACATTAACCAGCTCAATACGGGTAAATCTTATATGGTCTTCCGGTTGATTTCTACATGGCACTAGGTCCTGTTTTAATACTGGTTTTGTGTAACCTGTACAATAGTTTCATGTCCAATGGGGTTGTGTGTCCCACAATGAAAGAGGCCTGAATTGTGGTGATTCCGAAGCCGGGTAAAGTTTCATAAAAAATACGCTGATAACTATAAACTATAGGCTGATTAGTGTTGTTAAATGTTGATTTTAAAATATTCCCTAGAATAATGCCTAATCGGCTTGATAGTTGCTTTGCTGATCTGATCAGCCGTTCCCAGGTTGGCTTTATCCGTGGCAGATATGGGTATGTCCATGGTAGCACACTAATAAATATAATTGGACTTCTAAAGGAAAAGGTTCAGAATGCACTCCTAATTTTTATGGATGCAGAAAAGGCCTTTGATCAGGTTAATTGGACATTCTTGGACCACACACTTAGAAAGATGGGTTTTGGGTATACTTTTTCAAGAGTTATTAAAGTGCTGAACTCATCCATCAGTGCTCGAGTTTGGGTCAATTTCGTTCTGTTGTCCCCATTTTTCCTGTCGAGAGGTACTAGACAGGGCTGCCCGTTGTCGTCATACCTTTTTAACCCTGCAGTAGAGCCATTGATTGCATACATAAGGCAAGAGCAGAGCTTACATGGACTCAAATACGGGGATAGTGAAATTAAAATCCTGTGTTATGCGGATGATATGACTATCGTCTTGACCAATTCGCTGGAAGGGATTGAAAGGCTAAAATGCATGTTCGAGGAAGTGGGGTTATTGTCTGGACATAAAATCAACTGGGATAAGACGGTGGTCTTTCCTCTAGATGTTACACAACCGAGGGGTGATATGGGTTCATGGAATTGTCAGTGGGAGATGGGAGCAATTAAGTATTTAGGAATCTACCTGGTTCGGGACCTAAGAAAGATGGCCGAATACCATGTCGCGAACATTTTAGAGGTGTTCCGGAGGGATATATTAAAATGGGGTTGTTTAACACTGGGGCTCTGGGCGAAAATCAATGCCATCAAAATGGTTCTTTTGCCAAAAGTGCTCTACATTGTCCAATCTATCCCTTTGAAATTCACCAAGAAGGTCATTGGCAGTATTGATAAGGTCTTTCAGCAGTTCCTTTGGGGGGTAGGCAATAGACCTAAGATGCCTAAGTACATTTTAATGCGCCCTCTGAAGGAAGGGGGTTTTCGGTATCCTAATCTACTGAATTATTGCGCTCAGTTTGTTCTAAAGAAGTTTATGTTCTACTTTTCCGACATTGGTAAGGATTTGCCCTACTGGCAGATTATGGAGAGTGAGCAATTTTCGCCTTATGCTTTACGTGACATGTACTCAATGTTTAAGATGCCAAAATCTACTGTGAGATTGGGCCCTACAAACCTTTATGGCTGCCAGAGGGGAAACCATCTGGATACACTAGGATGCATCTCTATGTCATAATCAGTGGCTTCAAACAGCGAATAAGACCTTATGCTGGCAAAGCTGGGTCAAAAAAGGCATTTTTACGATACGTGATGTCTGGGAAGTGACCGTATGATCTCCTTCGAATGCCTCAGATAATCTTTCAGGATTGGGGGTAGGGAACATGCAACTTTGTAGAGACCTGAAGTTTCTTTGAACTGAACAGCTGGGAATGTTAGGGGATCCAATGAGAGAGAGACCCACGGTCTGTGAGGTTATCCATTCTCTTCCATGTACAGTGTACAACATACATGAAACTAATGCCGATGGACAACTTGCCTGTAGAATCATGGGAAAAACTATGTCGGGCTTGGGTGGAGGAGCTTGGTATGGATATTTTTAATGAGGAATGGGAAAGCCTGCTTCGTATAGGCGTGCAGTCAAAGATGGATCTAGGACTAAGTTATATTAGACAGAGAATCCTTTGTAGATTGTATTGGACCTCTGCTCGAATGGCCAAGCTAGGATAGTTGGACAATGTTATCTGTTGGGGCTGTGGTCTTAATGGGGACACCTTGCTTCATATGCTATGGACATGCTCAAGGTTGTCTACCTGTTGGAGTGATATCTTGAATAGTTTAGACATTATGCTGAGAGACTCACTACCACGAACATCTTACTCGATGATTTTATTATCGAGCAGAGAGAGAGGAGACATGGCTAGTGTGAGAACAGAATGGATAAATAGGGTATTGGTAGAAGCAGCTAAACAAATATTAAAAGTCTGTAAATCAAGGAAAAAGCCGGCGGTAGATGATTGGATGGTAGATGTCCGCACCTTGTCTGACTATGAGAAAATAATGTTAACGAAACAGAAGCGAGAGGAGCATTATCTTAGAATTTTGGGTTCTTTCAATGAATTATACAGCTGATGTTTATTAGCCGCATGCAGTATTTTCTGAATGTGATAGATGGGGGTTATTGTGATTCTATTTGATGTTGTGTGTTGAGTTTGTTGTTGTTGGACGTTTGAATTTCTACTGTAGAATAGAGGTTTGTTGTAGTGCATTAAGGTTTTGAATTTGTGAATTTTAGTTATGTTAGGATTGGTTAATTAGCTACTATATGTATTTTACAATTTGAATGCATATCTCTCGTGTAATGGATAAGTACATGTCACCTTTCTTTTGTATGTTTTATTTTCCAATGATAAATAAAGTGATCAAAAAAAGAAATTGAAGGAAGCTGGGATAATAGAATCGGCCGGGAGTGTCGAATGGGTGTGTGTTGGTGAAGAAAGCCAGTGGGGAGTTATGGCTGTGTGTGGACCTAAGAGAGTTGAATAAATGTGTTGTAGCAGAAAGACATCCTCTCCCAAATATGTTGGAACAGTTTGCAATGATAGGTAAGGCTACATTTTTCTCAAAGCTGGATATGGCATCTGCATATCATCAGATACGGTTGGATGAAATGTCTAAGAAATTGGCAGTTTTCATCACCCACAAGGGCATATTTCAGTTCTGCAGGATGCCTTTTGGAGTGGTCTCGGCTTCTTCGGTTTTCCAAAAAGTGATAGATAAGTTGTTGAAGGGGCTGCCCGATGTGCATTATTTTCAAAATGGCATCCTGGTATGTGGATACAGTTGGGAAAAGCACGAGGAGAATGTAAAGAAAGTTGTGGACATACTAGAACAGAAAGGGATAACACACGTTGAGAGCAGAAAAGTGTGTGTTCGGCAAGGAGGTGGTGGAATACCTGGGACATGAACTATCAGGTGAAGGGTTGATGCAGAGGAAAGATTTAGTGGATGTGATCAAAAAGATAAGATCACCTGAAGGGAAGGGAGAGTTGAGATCCTTCCTAGGAATTATTGAATTTTATCAGAAATGTTTGTGCAACTTTGCAGACAAGATTGTGCAAATTAGGAGTTTACTCAAGAAGGGTGTTGAGTTTGTGTGGGATGCAGATTGTGAGAGCAAATTTCAAACAATAAAAGGGAAAATTGGCATGGTAAGGTCTTTGGCCATGTTCGACACTAGGAGGAGGAGTGTCATTTCCATTGATGCCAGCGACTCAGGAATTGCAGCTGTTTTGACGCAAGTTGAGGAGGATGGTCAAGAACTGATTGTGACACATGCCTCGAGGATGTTAAGAGGGGCGGAAAGAAATTATTCTGTGTTGGAGAAGGAGGCTCTAGCTTGTCACTGGGGCGTGGAAATGTTCACAATTGTGTGCGGGGAGCAGAATTTATTATCAGGACTGACCATAGGTCATTGAAAGTACTTTTTGAAAAGAATGGTCTTGAAAAGGTATCTAGGACAGTGGCTTGCTGGTGTTACGCTCACCTGGTATCCACGGGGGTGCCACACAATACTGAATGGAGGCTTTGCACTATCCCGGACCCTTCTCTGCTTGATTATGTGCCAGATGTTGGGTAGCGCCTATAACAGGAGAATGGAGGGTTAAGATACTGGGCCTGTGATGGGTGGGCTCCCACCTCCCTCTGATCTAATTTCCCTCCCTTGGGGGTTATTTCTGACCTTCGGTTTTTGTGCGTTGAACTCTCTGTCCTGTGTCTCTGTGCAGGGGCGCGTGGTAGGTGTGGGCGTTCCATTGGACCTAGTTGCTTCACTGGTCCGTGTGCCCTTATGTCGGGTCCAGACCGGCTGTGTCTCCGACTCTGCTTGTTGTGTTCAGGTGAGTTATAGTGTCTTTCAGTCTCTACTCTGGCTCTTTCTCCTCCCTTCATTTTGTCTGTCTTCTCGGCGTTACTTTTCTCCACTATGCTATTTCTCTAATAATGTATTTTTGTTTCCACAGGGGTGGTTGCGATTTCAGAGCTTGCAACACCAGATGGCAGAGACTATGGTAAGTTGTTGATGCGCGGAGCCTGCACTGTTTATTATTAGAGTTAGTTGCTAACCTGTATTCTCTTCTCTTCTTTGTGCAGGTTGCGGTGATGTTCCGGAGTGGTGAGCGATCGAAGCGCGGAACTGCTTGCCCAGGTAAGTGCTTTATTAATGCAGTCCTTGTTTCTTCACCCTTACAGGTTGCAGTGATGTTCCGGAGTGATGAGCGAGCGAAGCACGGACTGATGTCAGGATCCACTGCTTGCCCAGGTAAGAGCTGTTATTAATGCTGTCCTTGTTTCTTCTTCACCTTTGCAGGTTGCGGTGAAATCCAGAGACGGGCGAGGCAAACGAAGTGCAGGATGGATTCAGGATCTGCTGCTCACTCAGGTAAGTGTACTTGCTTGTTAATCCTGTTCTTGTTCTTCCAGGTTGGTGATGAAATTCGGATCGGTGGCTTCAGGATTGGGCCGCGGGAGAAGCAGATAAGGAGGAGCTGGACACAGTGAGCGTTACGCGCAGGAGTGCAGAATAACGCGAAGCGTATATTCCAGTTTGGGCGTGGCTTTTAAAGCCAGCCACACCTGAAGGTCCGACCACACCCAAAACACTGGTCTGCATAGCTCTGTTCTAGGAACTGAGCTGTGTAACAGACCTCCATGTTGGATTAAAGTCCAAAGCTGGTACTTGCCCTATTCCTGATAACGAGCCTGGCGCCAAAGGCGCCAGGACTGACTCCATGTATTCATATGATGGAGTTTAAAGGCCCTTGGGACACTGTGAAGGGCTGTAGCCCCACTGATGCCAGGGGGCTGTTAAACCTGAGGGGGTTAGGAGCATGGATCGTGACAGCACTCCACCCTCACAGTATTTTCTCCGTCTGACCCTGGTTTGGTCAGATGGTTCCGATGAAAACGTCTTACCAAACGTGGCGCATGGATGTGCTTGCTAGCCTCCCATGTCATTTCTTGAGGGCTGTATCCTTTCCAGTCCACTAAATAATATAACTTGGACCTGGTGAGTTTTGAACCTAGTATGTCTCTGACTTCAAATTCGGGTTCTCCGTTAACCAATACCGGATTTGGTGGTGCCTTGACCCGAGTTCCAGGCTGAACAGGATTTAGGAGTGATACGTGGAATACGGGATGGATCTGCATGTTTGGTGGTAAAGCTAGTTTTACCGCCACAGGGTTTATAATAGCTTTGATGGTATAGGGACCTAGGTACCTGGGACAAAATGTTTGAGTTCCTCTTATGGGCACATGTCGAGATGCCAACCAGACTTCATCTCCAACTTGGTATTCTGGGGCTTTACTTCGGTGTTGGTAGAGAATCTTTTCTGTCTTTCTTTGGCTTGGATCAAGTGTTCTGCTGCCCTTTTGGAGGCCTGAGTGATGGTTGTATGTAAGGTTTTTACCACAGGCATTTCCAAGGCCATGGGGGAATCCAACTCGGAAGTACGTGGATGCCTTCCATTCACGGTATAGAATGGACTCTGTCCGGTGCTGGTGTGTGGCGAGTTGTTGTAGGCATATTTGGCTATCCACAGCACATCCTTCAAACTTCCTTCCCCTTGATGTAGCATGCACCTTAGGTATTGCTCTAGTGTTTGATTCGTCTGCTCCGTTTGGCCATCAGTTTGGGGATGGTGACTAGTGGATAGACGGATATCGATTTTGGCAATTGCACAATTTTTTCTCCAGAAGCTAGACACAAACTGACTACCTCGATCTGAAATCAGGACGGAGGGGAAACCATGTAATAGTACGATTTGCTCTAAAAATATCTTTGCCAGACTATATGCGTTTGGTAGACCCTTAAGCGGATTGAAATGGGCCATTTTAGAGAATAGGTCAAATACCACCAAGATAGTGTTGAATCCTTGGCAAGGAGGTAGATCTGTGATGAAATCGAGGGAGAGTGTATGCCAAGGTGCAGGTGGAATTTCCAGGGGTTGAAGAAACACACAGGTCTTTGTTTCTGGGATTTATTCTGTGCACGAATGCCACATGTCAGAACAAACTGTGTGATGTCCTTTCGCCAGGTCGGCCACCAATAATTTCTTTTCACCTTAGCTAGGGTCTTGGCAATTCCTGGATGTCCTATCAGGGAGTCGTGATAACCAGAAATTACTTGTTCTTGTAACGCCTTACTCGGTAGATATAAACGCCCTCTGAAATATGGGAGTTGGTCCTTTGTTGTGTGATGTTCACTTTCAGTGGTCCAGTCTTGTAAAGCCTCAGTGTTCATTAGGAGCTGAATTTCTTTTTGGAGTTCGTCCAGAGATAACGTTGTTGTAAGCCCTAGTAGTCTTTCACCCAGAATAATGGCTACAGGGTCTGGGGTTGAATATGCGTTCTCATCAATACCCATGCGGGACAGGGCATCGGCCTTTCCGTTCTGGACTCCAGGTCGGTACGTGATTATGTAATCATATTCTGCGAAGAATAAGTCCCATCAGAGTTGACAGGATGATTTAGCCTTTGCCGTCGTGAGGTATTGTAGGTTGCGATAATCGGTGATTACTGTGATGTTATGTCTGGCGCATAAGAGGTAATGCTGCCAAGCCTTAGAGGCTGCCTTAATCACTAGGAGTTCCTTACCTGTTATAGCATAGTTAAGTTCGGGTGTAGAAAATGTACGCGACCAAAAGGCCACGGGATGTAACTGGCCGATTTTGTGATCTCTTTGGGAAAGAACAGCCCCCATTGCCATGCTGGAGGTGTCTGTTTCCACTACATACGGGAGATCTGTATGGGGGTGTCACAACACCGGGGCTGAGGTAAACCTTTTCTTGATTTCCTGAAAGGCCTTTTCCGCTTCTTCTGTCCATTGGAAATGTGTGTTGTTTTTTCATAATAAAGAAGTGATCGGGTGTACAATCTGGGAGAAACCCGGAATAAATCGGCGATAAAGGTTTGCAAAGCCGAGCATGCTCTGGACACCTTTGGCTGATGATGGTGATAGCCAGTTAAGGATGGCATCTACTTTGTGCATATCCATCCGGTCGCCTTTGGGAGTGAGTACAAAACCAAAGAACTCGACTTCGGTGACATGGAAGGAGCATTTTCAAGTTTGGCATATAGCTGGTGCTGTCAGAGTTTTGCAAGGACGGAGCGAACGTGCCTGACATGATCCTGTTTAGAAGAGGAGTAGACCAAGATATCGTCGATGTCAACTAGGGCACATACGTCGATCAACTCCCGCAGTATGTTGTTCATGAAGTACTGGAACACAGCGGGAGCGTTGCAAAGCCCAAAGGGCATCACCTGATATTCGTACAGCCCATACTTGGTGCAAAAAGTGGTCTTCCATTCATCTCCTTTCTTTACACGCATGAGATGGTATGCCCAGCTGGGGTCCAATTTGGTGTAAATTTGGGCATCTTTGACTTGGTCCAGCAGTTCTGGGACAAGGGGTAGAGGATAGCGTTTTTTTACTGTTACCTGATGTAGTGAACGGTAGTCGATGCACGTTCTCAAGTCCCCCTCCTTCTTGGCTACGAAGAATAGGGGTTAGGCTGCCGGGGACTTGGACGGGCGGATAAAACCGTTTGCCAGGTATTGGTCCAGATGGGATTTCAAATGGAGATTTTCAGGTTTGGTGAGAGCATAAATTCGACTACATGGGATTTATACACCAGGTACGAGGTTGATCTGACAGTCATATGGCCTGTGAGGGGGTAGGGTATTGGCCTGTTCTTTCTGGAAAACGTCTTGGAAATCTTGGTATTCGCTTGGTAGCATACTCGTTACACCTAGTACCACCACCTCTTTACCTTGGACAGATGTCTTTGGGTCTGACAATGGCATTTCAACTTGGTAGCACGCGTGAGCACACTTGTTGGAGAAGGCCAATTTTTTTCAAGCCAGTCAATATTAGGATTGTGAGCCACCAACCTCAGCATCCCTAGAATCACCTGGAACTGAGGGGCCTTGATAAGGTTGAAGGCAATGGCTTCCTGATGTTCATCTTGGCACAGAAGGGTCAGTTCCGCTGTGCATTATGTTACAGGACCAGAATCTATCTCCGTGCCGTCAACAGTGATTACCTTCTCAGTTGTCGTTTTCTGACAGAGGGGAAGCCCCATCCTTGTTGCCAGGCCTTGGTCTATATAGTTACCAACGGCTCCGCGGTCTATGTATGCCTCCACAGCATGCATCCGAGACGGTTGTTGGTGACTGATCAAAATCACAGGCAGGGCAAGGTGCGAGGTCTGTGGCTCCTTCCTTTCGCTTGACAAACGGACCTCTAGGCTTGCCGGGCCTGGAAGTTTTTCGACTCTTTTTCTCCTCCTTCTTTCTCTGTAGCTCCAACTGTTCTCCTAGGAGGTTTTACTGGACATTCCCTGAGGAAGTGACCTGATTTCCTGCAGTACAGGAATAATTGCTGTTGTCTCCTTTTGTCTCTTTCGGCCTTGGTTAATAGACCCCATACCCCCGACTTGCATGGGTTCCGAAGAGTTCTCTGATGAACGTGGAATGTTCTCCTTTGAGCGTATATACAAAGTACGATTGTCCGTTCTGGCTAGTTCCGTTTTTTCGATCTTGCAGCCTGTGGTCTAGCTGCACAACTAGGTTGATGAACTCGGCACAGCCTTTTGGCAGGTTTACCGCCTGGGTTAGGACATCCTTCAGTTCCCCCCATAGACCTTGATGGAATAACGTGGTTCGTTTCTCCTCAGGCCCACCCAGTTTCAATAATGAGTCTGTTAAAAGTGGCGATCTATGTTAACAAATCTTGGCTGCCTTGGTAGAGAGACAGGAGTTCATTATCCAGGGCTTGGTCCTGGGTGTGTCAGGCGAACAGCTTCTCCATCTCCTGTTGAAACCCTCTGAAATCCTGCAGGAGTGGGTCATCCTGGCTCACTAACGGTATGGACCAGTCCGCGGCACTGCAACTCAGGTATGACAGTACAAATGCAACCCGCGACTGATCTCCGGGTCTGCAAAGAAAATGGAGGCGGCACTGGTTCATGAACACTGCATATCTTTTTGGGTCCCCAGTAAAATATTCTGGTGGGACCAGAGGAACTGCCCCAGTGAGGATCACCTGCACTGGATTGATGGATGTGGCCGAAACCGGCAGAATACTTACTGACAATGGAGCCTGCCCAGCCTGTGTTTGGAGTCATTGTCTGGCTAATTCATCGGTGCGATCCTTGGTGACAATCCACTCCGTTCTGAGGGCATTGGTTTCTTGCTGGGTGGAGAGCACCTCTGCCCGTAATTCCCCCAGTAACTGGGCTAGTTGGTCAGTCTCTGACGTTTCCATGACGCTCAGGTGGATGTTTAATTGAGGCTTTGCTTTCTGTTACGCTCACCTGCTATCCACAGGGGCGCCACACGATACTGGATGGAAGCTGTGCGCTATCCCGGACCCTTCTCTGCTTGGTTATGTGCCAGACGTTGGGTAGCACCTCTAGCAGGAGAATGGACGGTTAAGATACTGGGCCTGTGATGGGTGGGCTCCCACCTCCTTCTGATCTAAATTCCCTCCCTTGGGGTTATTTCTCACCTTAGGTTTTTGTGCGTTGAACTCTCCGTCCTGCGTCTCTGTGCAGGAGCACGTGGGAGGTGCGGGGGTTCGTTGGACCTAGTAGCTTCACTGGTCCCTGTGCCCTTGTGTCGGGTCCAGACCGGCTGTGACTCCGACTCTGCTTGTTGTATTCTGGTGACTTATAGTGTCTTTCAGTCTCTACTCTGTCTCTTTCTCCTCCCTTCATTTTCTCCATCTTCTCGGAGTTACTTTTCTCCACTATGCTATTTCTCTAATAATGTCTTTTTGTTTCCACAGCGGTGGTTTCGATTTCAGAGCTTGCAGTGCCGGATGGCGGAGACTACAGTAAATTGTTGATGCGCGGAGCGCAGCGCTGTTTATTTTTATAGTTAATTGCTAACCTGTATTCTCTTCTCTTCTTCGTGCAGGTTGCCGTGATGTTCCGTAGTGGTGAGCGATCGAAGCGTGGAACTTCTTGCCCAGGTAAGTGCTTTATTAATGCTGTCCTTGTTTCTTCACCCTTGCAGGTTGCAGTGATGTTCCAGGGTGATGAGCGAGCGAAGCGCGGAGTGATGTCAGGATCCGCTGCTTGACAGGTAAGAGCGGTTATTAATGCTGTGCTTCTTTCTTCTTCACCTTTGCAGGTTACGGTGAAATCCGGAGACGGGCGAGGCAAACGAAGTGCAGGATGGATTCAGGATCTGCTGCTTACTCAGGTAAGTGTATTTGCTTGTTAATGATGTTCTTGTTCTTCCAGGTTAGTGATGGAATTCGGATCGATGGCTTCAGGATCGGGAGAAGCAGAGAAGCAGGAGCTGGACACGGTGAGCGTTACGCTGCAGGAGTGCAGAATAACACGAAGCGTGTATTCCAGTTTGGGCATGGCTTTTATAGTCAGCCACACCTGAAGCCCGACAACACCCAAAACACTGGTCTGCATAGCTCTGTTCTAGGAACTGAGCTGTGTAACAGACCTCCATGTTGGATTAAGGTCCAAAGCTGGTACTTGCCCTATTCCTGTTAACGAGCCTGGCGCCAAAGGCACCAGGACTGACACCATGTACTCTTATGATGGAGTTTAAAGGCCTTTGGAGCCACTGTGAAGGGCTGTAGCCCCACTGCTGCCAGGGGGCTGTTATACCTGAGGGAGTTAGGGGCGTGGATCGTGACAGCTGGGTAGCTAGGATGCAAGGACACAAGTTTGCAATGGAAGTGATCTCGGGTAGAGAAAATGTGTTGGCAGACCAGGTTTCAAGACTTAGTGAGAGTGAGAATGAAGTTAGTGATTGTCATGTGGAGGATGCCATCACTGATGCTGTGTATGTTACGCATGACAGAGTTATCACTTGCAAGGAGTGGGCAAGGGTTTTGAGGGAGGACGAGATCTTAGAGAGAGTTGTGCATTTTGTACAAGGTGGATGGCCAGAAAAAAGTTTATTAAATGGTGAGGAGAGGAATTTATGGGAAGTGAGGGAAGTGAGGTCGGAATTGTGTGTGAAAGGGGATATCTTGTGCAGATGGGATCGAGCAGTTGTTCCCTAGGGCTTGAGGAGGAGGTTGGTGGACATTGCACATGAGGGCCACATAGGTGCATCAAAGACCAAGGGGGTTTTGGGAAGTAGGTATTGGTGGCCTGGGTTCGATTGAGATGTGGAGAGGATAGTGAGGAGGTATATTGAGTGTGATGTCTCGTGTAAGAATGTTGTGGCGGGCCAACAACCGGTGGTGAAGGTTGACACACCCGAGAAGGTGTTGAGTGAAATTGCACTGGATATATTAGGCCCTGTGGATATGGGGAATGGTCGGGGGAAATTCATTATTGTTCTGGTGTATTTGTTTTCATGGCAGAAACGTCGAGTATTTTCTCTGTGACCGTTGCATAGTAATTCCTGTGCAACAGTCACAGAGAAAATACTCGACGTTCGGCGAGGTGGAAATTGGAGAATCAAAGTCTCTGCGCCTGTAAAAAATGCCAATTAAGACACGATCAGGTGAATTACATATTTGATAGATGTAAACAGTACAGGAAACTATTCGGGGAATGAAGGATCCTTTTAGACCAACTAAAGATACGTTTAATTTATTTGAAGACGACATCAAAAAACGCTGTGATATACGTTTTGAGTGGTGTAACTCATCCTACTCTGATAAACGGGAATGATTGAATTCCCTTTTGTGGTCCTGATGAAGGTTACATTACCAAGCGGACGAATGTGTTGAAGTCCAAACAGACATCCTGAAACACGTGTCGACGATTATATCTGTACAATTGTTACATACAGATAGTACCACATGCAAATTAGATGTTATATGTATGGTTTTACGTGATATTGAATGGATGGTAGGATTGATTGTATGTGAGTTGAATTTTGAATAGACTGTTGAATAGACTGTTTTGATTTTGGTATTTTATGGATTTATATTATCTATTTGTGTATGACAATAAAAATTAATTTGAATTCAGATTGTGACATTTATTGGTATTTTAAAAAAAGATAAATGGGACAGTCACTTCTCAACTAGTCAGATCCTTCCAAACATACCAAAGACGTTCCATCCATCAACAATTCTTAGATGGAGTACTTCACCCCATATGTGCTTCGTTAGGTTTATACATTTCAGTTCCCTCTAAGCACCCTTGGTGCTGTCTAATTTACAATGCATCGATCATGTCTCCTGTTCAGTAGTTGGTTTGTTTTATCATTGTAAAGCCTTTCAGCAACACCTACAAGCAATATCACCCTTATGCACTCAAGCAGCCCAATTCGGTAATAGCCACTCCTTTTATAGAAAGGGGACAAATCCCCACTTCACTGCCGACCTCATTGCCGCCACACGGGATCCATCATAACCATCTCTGTTGGCCTTGTAAGCAATCAATGTTCACACGAGAATAGCTTTGTTTACATGTTAATTGTGATTTGTTCTACGGGTGAATTGATAAATTAAAGGTTTTGTGAGAAGGTTACCTGAATCTTTGACATCACTTTGTACGCAGTACCTGCCTTGTACTCTATGAATGTACTTTTAATTAAGCACTAATACTCATTGATGCACACAGGTTGTTACGTTGTTTGTTGGTTGAATGCTTTTATGATGAAATATATTACTATAGAGCAATGTTGTATTTTTATTTGTTTGTGTATGTTTTAATGGAATTTTTATCTGAATAAAAACATTTACTAGTACTACTACTTCCCCTTTTCAAGTACTCTTCAAGTACTGGTGGTCAAGCATTGGGCTGAGAAGCAATGAAGGAATTCTGCCATTTTCTGAGCTGCTCTGAAATATACTTGTCTGAACTGTCCTGAAATTGATTTATTGTGTCATAAGTGAATATTTTTCTAAACATGTTCATATCAGCATCTTTTTAACATGTACGCTCACTCATCAAACATTAACTTGGGAGACCACCTGACTATCTCTAAAGTAGACAAATGATGAGGTTGCTGTTGCTTAGCCCTTTGACTGCTAAATGGAGAGTAAGCACCCATTGGCCGATCGACTATATTAGCGGTAGATACAGTGTGGCAAAAATTAATTTCCAGTTCAAGATCTTTCTTGCTGCCATAGGGAGCAATTGAAGGGCGTCGACAACTGTGGCTGTGAGCAAATATAAACAGTATTTTATTCAATTCATTAGGGAAAATAATTGATAATGAGGATAGATTACAGGCAAACGAACCCTTATAATGTATTGACACACATCATTTTATGGATGTCTAAAATGGTCCTTACCTCTGGCCACATTGGATGACAGAAGCGCAAGTCTTTTGTCAGTTCTTGCTGCCGCCAGTCTTTCCAACTCTTGAACTTCTTCCTCGATAGGTGGATTTCTTTAAATTCTTCCACCAGCTGATATATCGTAAGGCCCAATGCGATCGCAATTACTACGATTCTCCAAGCATCCTAAATTTAGAAATGATGAAAAAGAAAAATCAGGGAATGCTTGAGTCAGTGGTTTCCAACTGCCATTGAGAGCTGCCCAAAGTGTGGCTTGTGAAAGTTGGGTTGAAGATGGTTGAATCCTGGCAGAGGGATTAGAAAAGATCAGCTTTATTACGAAAAAATGAGTTGCGCCAACAGGTGTCCAACCGGTTTTTATATCCATAACCCTGGCGTTCGAGTGCCTTGGGCCTCAGTGAAGACAGTGGGATTTTACTGTCAACCCCCGAACCCATGGGTTAAAGCCAGGGTAGCCGGCGACTGCCCGGGGCATCATTACCCCACTGCCATGTCAGCTCAGGCGAGTCTTTCCAGGTCTTTCCTGAGCTGGCGTGGTGGGAGAAGGTGCGGCAGGCGCCCTATTGAAATTAAATGTGTCCTGCTCTTGGGAGCGGAGCGCATTTAATAACAACAGGGCGCTGTGGCACCTATTGAAAATCTTGATCCCCCCATGTATGATTACAGGTGCGCGGGGGGAGGGGAAGGGTGCCACATTTTATTTTGCTGTCTGCGGAGCTGCGAATTCTTCAGCTGGCCCTGGTTATAGCTATTAGCACCCAGGGTTTTCGCGCAGGCTGGTAGTACTTTTTGGATGCATTTTTCTTTCCAGTGGAAATTGTGTTTTTCCCTTTTAGGGGCACCGAAATCCCTTAAAAAGAGAAAAAAAAACAGGGAAGGAACGTTTGTGAAATAGAAAAGGAACAGTGTGCCTTTTCTATTTCTGTGAACAATAGGCAGGCAAGATGGATGCACAGGAGAGAATGTGCGGGGGGAGTGGAAAACAAGATCAGGGAAAGCTGTGGGGGGTGGGGGGAGGAGGTGAAGGGAATGGATGTGGCCCGGTGCAGCGCCTGGAGCTGTGAGCCATGGAAGACCTGAGGGCGAGCTGCAGGTGACCAAGAGAATGCAGGCGGTTATTGGTGGATTCTGCTCGCGATCCTGGCAACCTGACTGGCGGGACACTCTCCCCAGCAGCTAATGGGAGATCACTTAGCTATGGGCATAGGGATTGGAATCTTATTTTTAAAAAGTGTAATTATAGCACGAGGGCACATTTCTCAGGGATGGAAACCGAGGACTTCAGCCGACCGGGCCTACTGGTTGAAGAGCTTTTTGGAAGATTTCCATTTAGAAACAGGATACTTACCAATCAAGGCTGGGTAAATCTATTCAATCCAATTTGGAGTACGTTCCAGCATTCCTTAGAGTCCTAGATGCTTGATTGTTGACATTATTGTAAAAGATTTGGTAATATATGGCTTAATGAGAATGTAAAAGTGACTTGGTATTTTCCATTAATTTTTTTCTGCAAAGAAGGGAGTGCCAAATCCAGTTCGTTTCCAGGTTTCAGACAACAATGCCGCACTATTTGAATCTTTACAACTTCCTGGTTCTATATATGGATGTCAGAAAACCAACACTCATGCCGTTTATTGGGTTGGGCGAAGTGGGTGGTAGCAAAGATTTCAGGTACTTTGAGGTGGCAGGATCAGCTGTTCGATGCCACCGCTTGCATATGTAATGTAACAAGATCTATAGAGCGCAAAGGTCCAGAGGCATGTAGGCACTAAGCGAACACCAGCTGAAATACAGAGTGGCACTGAACAGAGAAAAGACAAAAAGACACATTATATTTAAAAAGGTACGTTTTAAAAAAAAATGTCCAGAATCTTAAAAGGTCGCTTATCTCCCATAGCTGCCCGGGAAGAGAGTTCCAGAATCCTCAACACCCCCACCCTAGCACGGTGGAACCGTGGAACAATCGAAAGATTCTGAGAAGCAGACTGAGATTCCTTGTGGGGGCATAAGTGATCAATTTGCCCCTGCATGAAGATAAGCATGGTGAGCAGTGCAGAAAATATTCAATTTCACGCGACTGCTAACCGGGAGCCAGTGCACCTGCTGAAGGAGGTCCTCTGAGTAAACCAGCGATGAGCATTTGGCAATAGCCGCAGCCTCTGAATTAGAAAAGCTGGTTGGCCCAGATAGATGCCGTTGCAAAAGTCAATTGATCCTAAAATGGAGGTTGCTACAACTTTTACTCGAGAGTCTGGCAGAAGGAAGTGTTTTTTTCAGGATTTTTAACGTGAGAAATCCTGATTTATACCTAACACATTTCCCCTCTTGGATGCATGTGGGAGCTTATGTAACTCCAACTCGCAACCACCAAATGGGCCACCAATTGTGCACACTTATTTGCAAAACAAACCAGTGAGGACGCAGTAGGTCTATACACTACTAAGAAAAGGTAGACGTTTGCAGTGTACTTTGTAGCGTAATTAGGGAGTGTTTCACAGGGCAGATTTGGCTGAATATAACTGAAGGTCATTTTAGAGATGCACAGTATATCAATGCCAAGCCTCCCTCTCCAGTCTCGGAAGGATAGCTCAGGGGCAACGTGCTCGCCTTGGAAGCAAGATGATGCAGAACAACACAGGTTTGATCCCCGGGTCCGCGATTAGAAACCTCTGGGTATTAAGCGCGTTATAAATAACCAATTATAACCCACCACATTATTATTATTATAACAGTGGCAGATGATCTGTCACAGCAGAGAATATTGTAGTTAGGGGGAAGCATTTGTACAATATCAGGTTCCGAGTGGGAGGAAAACCAGGTTGTGGTTATACGTAGCATGTCTGGACCAAAGTCCTCCATCAGAGTGAACATCTCCTGGCGATGTGCCCCTGCTGACTTGGCGCTAATAAGCAAGCTTGTGAGAGAGAATATTAAACTCTTCTCAGTTAACCCTTGCGGTTGGACATTGGGTCTGGCGCTGAGATCAGCCTCAGTAGGACACTCAGCTCGTCTTGCTCCAAAGGGGGAAGTTGTTACAAAGCCACATGGAAGCCTGGCCTCAGCAGGTAAAAATCCTAGGCGTTCATCCTGGGAGTACTGCAATGTTGCATGCACCACTGGTGGTCTGGCCAGTGAATAAGAAAGTACAATCAAGATCCTGGCATGCAGCCAAAGCCCAAGGCCCGTACAGGTCGCGGGCGGGCACAGTCGGGCTTGCCTTACGCCGACAGCGCGCCCAAGGCACCCATCTGGTGCGGGCTGTCCTACCAGCACATGTGTGCTGTGAGGGAGGAAGTGGAGGAGATGCAGAAAGCCGTATCAGTGTAAAACTTGCAGACAGACCGCCTGTCACAATAAGGCAACAAATAACTAACATGCCGTGAACATGAAATGAAATCAATACGTTTCCTAAAATAGTATAATCGGCCCCAAAGCAGCTTAAACAGTATCATTTCACAATTTAAGATGAGCGGGACCCCACAATTTCAGGTTAGGATTCAGCAATCAAGCTAATAAGCGAGTGGGCTATTAAGCGCTGTCTCACTGTGTTCTCACACCAATTATGAGCTCTGTTCCGGTTTCTGTTTTTTTTGGGAAAGAAACAGGATGACATAGTCTGTCAAATATGTTCATAAGTTTAGTTGGCCGTCCATTCATAAAAAGCGTCATACTGGGTAAAATGAGGACTGCAAGATGACCTTATTATGAATTTTCTGTCACTGTGTAACTTTAAGTTTCCATAGAATAATCCAGAGAGGAATTGTTTAGGCTCCCATTTACACATATATTTACAATCTAGAGCTAGAGAGATATACCCCTATGGGCCCAATTCATGGAATTAATTGTGCGGTAAATAGGGACTTTGCACGCCAAACTGCGTGCAAAATCCTGTTTGTCGATTCAT
The DNA here is from genome assembly GCF_040938575.1 of Ambystoma mexicanum. Classification (NCBI taxonomy): domain Eukaryota; kingdom Metazoa; phylum Chordata; class Amphibia; order Caudata; family Ambystomatidae; genus Ambystoma; species Ambystoma mexicanum. The sequence goes on from NC_090933.1 coordinate 1,088,896,473, forward strand.
GGAATCGACTGCTCCGCACTTTTTCGTATTTTGTGAGGACTTTGTGCAGGCTCGGCACATCTCTGTGACTGGCCGAGTGCCTTGCACGAGACACCACGCAGAGCATGGGCGTGGCTTGCGCAGAGGGCAGGGAAGGGGGTGGAACTCAGAAAATGAGGAAGAACAAGGTAAAATGTGGGCGTTACGAGGGAGGGCCCGTAGGCAGTCCATTGCACGCCCAGTATTGCACTTAACGATATGTATTCATGGATACGAGAGCGCAACTTCTCGGGGGGTAAATGGCCACGCAAAGCACTCATTCCATCCACCGCCCGGAGGCAGGCGTACAGACAATTGCACATCGGATTCTCTGCACAGAGGTAAAATCGGGTGTCAGATTTAGGGGTGCGTGTACCCTGCCAGACTTCTGAACTTACTTAGGAGAGCGCGTACGCAGTTCAGCGGGGTGCAGGAACAGTTTACAGGAGTTTGCACGCAGATTGTCTGAGTTTTAAATGAGTTACTATAAATCATATGCATGTCGTTGGGGGCCGGTAATAGTAATGGGGGACCCCGCGGAGAGTCCCCGAGATGCAGGTCTGCTTGCGGGGGAACCCATGTGCTGTTTAAAGGGTGCATGTATTTGCACCCGGGAGCAGGCAAAGGTAGCTGTTTCTGGTTGTTTTTGCTCTGCGTCGGGGCTTGTCAGGGGCATTATGGCTCTGACTTGCGTATTCAGTTACTTTGCAGGAACAATTCCATGAATAAGCAGAGCATACAAAAAAACGTGTGCACGCAGGCTTGTGCAGAGTTGTTCTAGAGGCACAGGCTTTGCGCGATCTCTGCACACTATTTCATGAATCGGGCCTATATGGTCATGTTCCTAAATTGCAGAAAGGATCAAAACCCGGCATTAACACTTCAAAGTGTGTGATCCTTGAGAAATTCTTTAATCTTCCTGTGCCTCAGCTATTACATTGGGGAGTCCATAGAAGAGATGCAATTCACAGTGTGTACTATTCAACCAAGCTTTACTAAACTTACTAGACTACAATTACAATGAGTCGAGGATAGTGAAAATGCGTCCTTTGTTGCATCACAGTCACCAGACAAATAATTTGTTGTTCTTCCATTTCTGTGGGTCATCCTGAGGATTTTAGTAACAGGTTTGTTTGCAAATTGGTGACAGTTTCGGTAAATTACATCTGATAAAACATGTACAATCTTTAATGGTTAAATCAAGGCTATTGACTATAGTTATAGATTCAATTGAGAGAAAAATAATTGCAAAAATAGATTAAGCAACAGCAATAAAGGCACGTGCCTCAGCAAAATACAGGCGATTGTGCTTTAGACAAATAACATGTACATGAGATAATAAAAGTAAATTATGTTGTGCAATAGCAGGACTGCCTGAGGCGTGACAACCGCTCATTCTCCCCTACTAGGTCCACCCTCTCCAACTCTGCCAACATCAAACCTTTCACCTTCGCACCGCTCACTGTCACCGAAGTAGAAAACATCATCCTCAGGATGAAACCATCCAACTGCCAAGGTGACCCGTGCCCAGCTCCCATCATTAAGGACTCCGCCCATGACCTAGCCCCATTCATTACAGCTTCATTAACTCATCCTTTGAAACAGGTATTGTCCCGGACAACCTTAAAGACGCCTGGGTGATCCCGCTACTAAAAAAACCTTCCCTTGACCCAAGCATACCTACGAACTTCCGACCTATTACTACAGTACCATTTCTGCTGAAGATACTGGACCGTGCAGCTTACCTGCAGATCCAAAACTACCTTGAATCAAACAATCTGTTAGGTCTACGGCAATCCGGATTTCGGCCCCGACATGGGACCGAAACGGCTCTATTAGACCTAAAAACCCAGATCGAAGTCCTGAAGGACAAGAATTAGCAATGCTATTACTCCTCGACCTTTCCGCCGCATTTGATTTGGTTAACCACCAGATCCTTTGCAGGCACCTCCTCTCTGCTGCCAACTTCTCTCCCTCCGCAGCGGCCTGGATCAAATCCTTCCTGAGCAACAGATCTATGAGGGTCTTTGCACCTTCCGCTGCCGCAGTTCCCTCCCCTATTCATTGCGGTGTTCCTCAGGGTTCTTGCGTGTCACCTACTCTTTACAATATCTTTACGAAACCACTCTTTGATGTGCTTGATTATCTGGGTGTCTCCTACACCAACTATGCGGACGACACCCAGATACTCATTCCCATCTCTGGTGATTATCTTGCTGACACCAAGGCCCTCAATGACGTCTACATGGTCATCCAAGCCTGGATGGCCCAGCACCAGCTATGTCTGAACGGCGATAAGACGGAGCTACTTATCCTGGGCACATCACAACGCCTGAGCAAACTTGAGCCATCCTATCAGTCATTCATCATAGACGGCAACTCCATACAAGTCTCGAAAGACACTAAAACACTAGGCTTTTACCTGGATTCCACCTTATCCTTGTCAAGACAAACTAATGCAGTCAGGTCCACCTCCGCCTACACGTGCAAACTCATTTCAGCCTGCAGACCATTCCTCACCACCCACAATAGCATCAGACTAGCGAGAACACTTATCATGGCAAAAATAGATTACTGCAGTGCTCTATATTTAGGCACCAGCCAAGAAAACCTCTCCAAACTCCAAACCACCCAGAACAATGCAATTCGAGCGGCCCTGAACATCCCTCGTAACCACCACATCTCAGAAGCCAGAACTAGCCTTAAGTGGTTACCCGTGAAGCAGATAATTTCCCTAAAAACGCTTGCCCTCACGCACAAATGCCTAGCCAACAAGGCTCCGATCTATCTCTGCAGTCGGCTTTCGCGCCACTCCACTGCCCGACCACTAAGAATTGCTCAGACTCACTGCCTTACTATCCCTAGGTTTAAGCTCCAAAAAGCGGGGGGCACTAGCTTCCCTGTCCTAGCCTCCAAACTTTGGAACACCCTCCCCGCTGCCATCAGAGCTGAAGACTCCTTCAAGAATAAAACCAAATCTTAGCTCTTTGACCAGCAATAGTTGTGTTAGACATCTGTCCTACTTACCCAGCCCGCCTGTTCCCCTGCACGATTTCCAGTCTGCTACCTTCCCAACTACCTCAGGGATACTTCCTCTGCGGAGCCTAGGGACACTGTAACATGTGTAATATTTGTAATTATTAAGATTGTTATTATGCTGTATTGGTATACTTTTATTGTAATTTATCTCCCTGTATGTTCTTTTCTTGCAACCCTGTACAAATTGCGCCCTGATGCCCCCGGGCCTGATGGCCTGCGCGTTATAAATAAACAAATACAAATACAATATTGCCTACTTTTCTCTGTCTACTTATTACTTTACTTGCAAGTTAACAAGTTAACAATAGTATTAATATTTAGTGATTTATGTAGCGCTGCATAGACTCCTTTTTCCGAGAAGTGCTTGTAGCGCTATCCGTGCCTCCATTAATCAATCTAGCTTTTGTTTATTTTGCAACGATCGTATAATGTTCAGGGGGTTGCATTGTTGACTTGCAGTACCGGAGCGCATTCTAGTGTTCCCCCTTTGTCTAGAAAGTGCCTTGCAGACACTCCTCCCAGGAGCCTGCCCCTCTTTTACCATGTTTGGTCACTATTGTAAACCACAGCTACATATACAGCTTGTTCAAAGATTGACTATCCTAACAAGTGAAAGCAGTGCTTCAAATAAAAGGGAATTTCGTTGCCTCCAAATCACTTACTTACAATGCACCAAAAACCGAATGTGTTCAATGTTTTTCATTGAAAAAATGAAATGACTGAACTTTTCAGAGAGCAAATATTGTAGAGATAGAAAGGCGTTCCTGTCAAAAGTACTTGTGGGAATGTCAGAGCAGAGGTGGGATACGCAGTCAGGTGCGTTGCATCAAGGCAGTGCATGGTGCATGGTGCATGCTGCTAGGAAGCAGGCCTGCACATTCGCTGTCTACCTATTTTACCATTTCAATTCACATGAAAAATACAAATAATTCCATTTGTCCTTTCAGATTTGTGCGTGGTCTTGTGTAGCAGTTGTTGAGCTGTTGCCTTCCTCCCGCCTCTCGCACTTAAGGCATCACATTAAGTGAACACACTGAAGCTGGCAGGCAGATAGCCTTGAACGCAGAGCCCAGGCCTTATTCTGCAAAACTGTGAAGTTCCCCTGCATTGTGTGGATGAATGAGTTTGTGAATGGAGGGGGTGAGGCTGGAGGGGGTGAGGCTGAGAGCGCTGTGCCGCCGCAACTTACATACATAACGCAGAAGGCAAAGCAAGAGTCATTGAGCTGGAGGACGGTGGAGCTAAGCCGTGATGTTGGCATTTGCAGGGCAAGTGGCCGGATGCTCTTTGTGGCGTTGGCCCTTTAAGGGCATGCACGCGACGGGGTGACGTTAACTCTGTCGCGTGCGCAGTTAAATAAACGGGGCGTTCCCCGTGACAACACAGTCACCGGGGAGCCCACACTTGCAACACCGCTGTCTCCGTGTCTCTGTATCACGGGGGGTGTGGGGCTCACGGACGGCGGCGGCATCCAGAGACCGCCAACAGTGGCGACGAGTGCCGGGATCACTTCCTGGAACAGGCAGAGACATTTGCTGGGAGCGTAGATGATCCTACGTGAACGCTCCAGCGAATCCTGACCGTGGAGAAAGAAGCGACACACGCGGCCGGCGGCCATTTTGATGAATAGGCCTCGGAGACTCACGGCTTCATAGCGAAGCGTCGGTGAGCCATCCGGACATAATTTTTGGATATTTCAGCGGCGGACAGTCGCTGGAAACAGCACGTGTCAATTTCACAATGATTCATTGACATTTTCACTGTTTTTCACCGAGTAGATGGGTGAGACTCCATGGGAAGCCTGCTGAATGCACTAGGGGTCTTTTCCCCCTGCTCAATTTTTGGACACTTCATTGTCTGCCTACTGGCTTGAGTGATACATCTGCGAGGAGCGCGCCTGGTGAGAGGCAGAATTCAATCCATCTCTGGAGGCTGACTGCTGGTGGTGAGTTGCGGCCCCATCAATTATATCTTCTGGGGTGCCTGTGCGCTATCCACCATGAGCCAAGCTGCTGCTGCTGCCGCTGCTGCTGCGCCTCCGCCTGCTCCCCCGCTGAAACCACCTGGGTCCCTACAGCCAATGCCTGAGTTTGATACCTCGGGTGCTCCATCAAGCCTGGGACAGAGGTGGAAGATGTGGATGGATAGGCTTGAGATGTACTTCAGGGCCACGATGGAGACAAGCGACGACAGCAAGCTGGCCACTCTCCTGTACTCTGCTGGCCCAGCAGTGCATGAGATATTTCTGTCCCTGCAGCCGGCGGATGGGTCGTTTGCGGCGGCAAAGGATGCACTCCATAATCATTTTCTGCCAATGGCCAACGCAGATTATGAACGTTTTCTCATGGGAACGGCTCGACAGAAGGATGACGAGACTCTGGATGTATTCTATGGGCGGCTGCGGAGACTGGCCGCGCCACGTGCGTGGAACGACCCTGAAGTCATGATTCGCAACCAACTCATTCAGGGGTGTGTCATCTGTCAGCTTATTTCTATTTGCGGATCAGCTTATTTTTATTTGCGGACCAATAATGGTAGTTAACGCCCGCGATCCAAGGAAGCTGATTAGCTGACACAGCATGATCATTTCAATCTGGACGGACCACTTAAACTGCTGCTCAGGCTCGGGCAGCGCAGCTTGTGACAACTGCCCCTTTTTCCCCAACAGCTCATGCTGAATCTGCTGCATGTGTGTGATCATGCCAGCATCCACGGCATTTGTGTCTCCAGCCTGTTACATGGGGCCCGCTCTGGACATCCAGCGGGCCCCTGTAGTGCTATGGAAACCAGCACTCGACAGGCCTAGTGCCTCTGGGGGCCTGCCCTGGATATCCGGCACGCCTCATGGAGCTATAGGGCTCCAGCACCATGGGGGTTGGGGGCACAGCCAGCCATGCCCATGGCCATGCAGACCTCTGCCACCTTACTGACACGAGGGTCCCACAACATCAGGGCATGTGGGCCTGTGCCCCCATGGGTGGGCCTGAAGGCCTACATAAACGAGACACTGACTCAGTCGTTCCTCTTGGGAGTCTGCAGCCGCTCGGGTGCACGTGTGTGCAGCGGCTCCTTTTATGACAGTCATGGCCCATGTTAAAAGGGCAATACACAAGGGAGGGACACATCCCCTTAAAGAGGCAACACACTTGGGAGGGTCCCACACCAGACTGCCCGGCCTTTGGGGTCTGTTGTGATGTACCACTCGTTGGACTGCATGTGGGCCTGCATTTCTTTTACCCATGACTTTTTTTTATACACATTTCATTTATTTTCGTATAAATGTTTGCCCATTTTTGTATTAAGGGCTGCAGCATCAAATGGCAACGAGCAGCACCTAGTGGGAGCCTGAGGTAATGCACCAACATTACATTAACACTGAGCATTCTGATCGGCCTGTATGCTATTGGATTCCAGTCATTACATGATAGTATGACAGGTGAGCTGTAGCCTGATGGGGGCTTGGGGGCATCTGCTGAGTACTGAGCCTGGTCCCAAATCAAAGAGATTATCTCAAATATTACAGCGCAACATCAACGTTTTTAATTGTAGGTGGGCTCCTCCCCGAGTTCTTTCATTCTGCTTCTCCTGCACCCTTGTTATTGGGGAGGTACAGGGTTAAAGTGCGAGAGTCGTCAAACTATGAACAAAAATGGAGGAGACGGGAGGTGAGGGAGGGGAGACGCGAACCTAGCATTGACCTCAACACCTAATCTTCTATGCCCAACCACATGAGCAAAAGCAGAAAAGACGACGACAGGCATGCTATTTAATAAAAAAATATAGCTTGTACATCCAAGACCATTCATTTAAACAAATCATCTCCCCAGACCTTGCCCTCTAAATGCATTGACCCGTTAGTACTTACTGAAGTTGTTCAACCTGTAACATCCACACAAGGAAAGGATTCTTAGATAACTCCGTCAATTCAGACAACCAAGAGGATTACATCCTGGGAATCCACGACAGCCCAACAGAGATCTATGATAGCTTTATATCAATTCTAGAGCAGAGTTACCATAGGTTCCAACAACTACTAGAGGAAAGCAGGAGTGAATTCCTGGAAAAGAAAGCTCCAAGCAAATCTATGGGAAATACGGAGGAGGATGCCAGCAAAAAATGTGCAGTGGTATCTCCAAATGTCAGATACAGTGAGGGGCTAGGAGGTCCCAGAAGACATCAGGACCATCCCAGAGAGAGATGAAAATTGAGGGAGAATGTGTTAGTTAATCTCCAATAGCGAGCAGATATTTAGGTTTTGAAGTTGGAGACCTGGTCAACCATGGTTGGACTACAAGAGGAACTGAGGAAAGTCAAAGGATAAAGCAATTCATCGCAGTTTGAATAGCGACTAGACAGGCCACTTGCCTTCTGTGAAACCAGCGACCAAGCAACACAAACTGCTATAACCTGGTGGCCAGAGAATCAGAAAATCAGGGCATGAAAGTCTTGGAGCTGACTGCCCTGTAATCTGATGTTCAGCTATCCATCTGCAGAAAATCTAACTGTGGAGACTCAACCCATGCTGCCATCATGCCCCTGAATGGCCGCCAGACCAACAGCCAAATTGCAGGAAGATGGGAGAACGGGAGAATCGTCGGGAAATCTTGAAAGCCAAAGAAGAGAGGTTCCAAGTCAGTGAAAGGAGAACACAGGCCCTTATAGACAAAAAGGGAAACGTTGTCATCAGACATGCACCTAAATGGGAAGGGTGAGCCAGGCAGGAATATACGAAATAAAGCCTTTTCATGGCCAAGATCGAAACCTCATCCGAGAACAGTATGGGTTTACACCCTGAATTGGATCGAGTGGATACACTTACCAGAATGGAACCAGTAAAGGACTGTATTATAATCAGATGGGGAACTGGACGCTTGACCATGGAGAAGAATTTCATTAAGTAGATAGACATACAAGAATGGAAATGGTGAAGGACTGTTTTATCATCAGATCGGGAATAGGACATTTGCCTGACTAGCCGAGTGTGTAAAGTGGATACACATACCACAATGGGAACCAGTAAAGGACTGTATGGACATCAGATGGGGAACTGGATGCTTGCCTGACTAGCAGAGTGTTTAAAGTGGATACACATGCCAGAATGGGAACCAGTAAAGGACTGTATCGACATCAGATGGGGAACTGGACGCTTGCCTGATTCGCAGAGTGTGTAAAGTGGATACACATTCCAGAATGGGAACCAGTAAAGGACTGTATGGACATCAGATGGGGAACTGGACGCTTGCCTGATTAGCAGAGTGTGTAAAGTGGATACACATGCCAGAATGGGAACCAGTAAAGGATTGTATGGACATCAGATGGGGAACTGGATACTTGTCTGACTAGCAGAGTGTGTAAAGTGGATACACATGCCAGACGGGAACCAGTAAAGGACTGTATGGACATCAGATGGGGAACTGGATGCTTGCCTGACTAGCAGAGTGTGTAAAGTGGATACACATATCAGAATGGGAACCAGTAAAGGACTGTATGGACATCAGATGGGGAACTGGACGCTTGCCTGACTAGCAGAGTGTGTAAAGTGGATACACATGCCAGACGGGAACCAGTAAAGGACTGTATGGACATCAGATGGGGAACTGCACGCTTGCCTGACTAGCAGAGTGTGTAAAATGGATACACATATCAGAATGGGAACCAGTAAAGGACTGTATGGACATCAGATGGGGAACTGAACACTTGCCTGACTAGCAGAATGTGTAAAATGGATACACATATCAGAATGGGAACCAGTAAAGGACTGTATGGACATCAGATGGGGAACTGGACGCTTGCCTGACTAGCAGAGTGTGTAAAGTGGATACACATATCAGAATGGGAACCAGTAAAGGGCTGTATTATCATCAGATGGGGAACTGGACACTTGCCTGACTAGCCGAGTGTATAAAGCGGATACACATACCAGACGGGAACCAGTAAAGGACTGTATGGACATCAGATGGGGAACTGAACACTTGCCTGACTAGCAGAGTGTGTAAAATGGATACACATATCAGAATGCGAACCAGTAAAGGACTGTATGGACATCAGATGGGGAACTGGACGCTTGCCTGACTAGCAGAGTGTGTAAAGCGGATACACATACCAGACAGGAACCAGTAAAGGACTGTATCGACATCAGATGGGGAACTGGACACTTGCCTGACTAGCAGAGTGTGTAAAGTGGATACACATACCAGACGGGAACCGGTAAATGACTGTATTGACATCAGATGGGGAACTGGACGCTTGCCTGACTAGCAGAGTGTGTAAAGTGGATACACATATCAGAATGGGAACCAGTAAAGGGCTGTATTATCATCAGATGGGGAACTGGACACTTGCCTGACTAGCCAAGTGTATAAAGCGGATACACATACCAGACGGGAACCAGTAAAGGACTGTATGGACATCAGATGGGGAACTGAACACTTGCCTGACTAGCAGAGTGTGTAAAATGGATACACATATCAGAATGCGAACCAGTAAAGGACTGTATGGACATCAGATGGGGAACTGGATGCTTGCCTGACTAGCAGAGTGTGTAAAGCGGATACACATACCAGACGGGAACCAGTAAAAGACTGTATCGACATCAGATGGGGAACTGGACACTTGCCTGACTAGCAGAGTGTGTAAAGTGGATACACATACCAGACGGGAACCGGTAAAGGACTGTATTGACATCAGATGGGGAACTGGACGCTTGCCTGACTCATTTCCATCAGGGCTATGATTGGACGACGGACGGTAAATAAAGAAAACATCCCCTTTGAGGACCAGGGTAAAAATGACACTGGTTACTTTTACCCTCTAATATAAGTTAATTTACTGTATGCTTTTCACGTTTTGAATTTTACTTATGTAAACGTTGCTGTCACAAAAGGGGCTGGGAGACAAAAGTGTGAAAAAATAATTTTCGCAAATTCTAAAGGCCTCATCACGAGTTGGGCAGTGAGGTAAAAATGCAGCAGTACTAGTGTTACTGCCGCATTACTGCACTGCCCATCTATGGGTTGGGCAGATATTTGGAGGATTCACCTCCAGCTCGCAGCTGGAGGTAAATCTGCAGCATCAGAATTACTGCTGCAGTAATTGTGCCGAACATGCCCCATTAAGACCAATGGACTCCCAAAAAATGGTGACCTACTCTGCCACAGCCACTGGTAAACTAGCGATAATACCGCCGGACCAAGTGTTGGTAACGGTAATTGCGTTGGGCAGTATTCCGGCAGATTTTCCGCCAGGATACCGCCCAACGCATGATGAGGCCCTAAGTGTTAACATACTACGACTTTGGCACTGGAGTCGAGGGTTTACTTCCTGCATCGTGCTGGAAGTAAATCCTCACACTTTCTGCCCAAAAATCGGCAAAATCGGCAGAATTACTGTGGCTGTAATTCCAGCAGCGGTAATTCTGCCGAAATCCACAAATTAATGAGGACTAACACCACCACCACCTGTAATCCGGCAGTAAATCCGCCTGTCCAAGTGGCTGTAATGGTAATTCCGTTGGGCGGTATTCCAGCAGAATTACTGCCGGAATACCGCCCAACTCGTATGTTATCCTGTGTGCATATTCATGGTATATGGCCTCACACACTCAATAACTTTAGTAAACTGACATAGCGTTTCGAGTAAATATTCTGGCCCTACCTCAGGAAATAGGTAGGGGTCCTCTTCTGTTCTATCCAGCGATGATGCAATGCCCAGGACAGTCCAGGAAACGATGAAGATGAAATTGACACACAGCATAATGGCAATGTTTTTCCTAAAAGAAGCGCAGAATGCAGGAAGATTACATGATTAATGAGCAACTGTGCCTCCGGGCCTCGCTGCTCTCTGAGAATTATATTTTTCAGAGAAAATGGAAAACCTACCTTCCAAAGCGCTGCCACTTTATCTCAATTAATTTCTGTATAACGGGATGCATGATAATATCCAGCTGGTGAGTCTGAACAATCACTTCCAGCTGAAACAACAAAAGGATAGATAAGGAGGAGGATATTGCAATGGAATCGGATGGAGGTAACTTGAGTACAAATGGCTTTCCAGTCGATGTGATAACACAGGACAGATATTTTATTTCAATCCTGTAATTTGCTTTCATGCCCAGGGTGAACATGGGCAAGAATATTGATCTCTTTTAGTTTTCAATCATCGGTAAGGGATCCTTGTGTGTGATACTAAGTATTATTCTAATAGCAGACAAGATAGCAGCTGGCATACGCTTTGACAGCCTCGTTATGCATCATGTGTTACAGTAAAACAGTGAAACTCAAACTTTGTCACAATTAAACCTTGGTGCTCCGAGGTTGCATAGTGGCTTATTTCTCATTAGAAGGCAACGTGTTAGCCTAATTAGTCCTTGCACCACGTTGGGGCATTTCTTGTAAAATGCTGGGTAGGTCTGATTCCTTTTCCTGGGGCACTGCGGCAGGTTGCCATGATCCCAATATAGCTGCTAGGGAGAATTTGCAGTTTCTGTGCTAAATTCCTTTAACCCGAGAAACCCCCAGCACTTTTGCTGGACATCTTCAGTGAGTGGAACATTTTACCACTGACTCACTCTTTATGTGAATGGAATTGTTATTGTTACTCTTTTATGGAATCTGGTAAACTCTATATGTTTAATACAGGCATCTGCTTTTTACTTTGTGACACCCAGCACCCTCTGGGCAGTGTGGACCTCTATTTATGTTTTAATACATTCTCTTGTGAGAACTACAGTTCCCAACAGTAGTGAGATAACGTTTCTCTTACCTTTTCTTTTGTGGATCCAACACGCACCAACTAATGTGGGGGTGCTGGGAGGGTTACATTGCAACACCTTCTCCCACTCCTCAAGTAACATTTTGTTACACTGACTAAACTTAAATGGCTGGTGGCAGTGGTTAATTGTTACTACCTTGTGTGCAGGTTACTAGCAGGCTGATTTCTCAGCTGCAGTACAGCACCCATGGATGGCCATTTTCTCAAAATGGCCCCTTTCTTCTTTTTTCACCATGTTTAGTTTGTCAGTTCCTTCTGGGCTCTTCTTTTATCAATCAATGTATATTTGAGCACTTTGTGAGTTTTGCCTTTGGCGGGCTCAGCCCTGAAGCCCACCCAGGCTCCAGTGTGTCTGGGAACGCAGGAAGTGAGGGAGGGTCCTAAAACGTCACTGTCCTTTGTCCGTAATTGTGCCTGGCTGATACAAGTTCTAACTGAGCGGCAGGCTGTCCTGCAGGACAGCCAACCCCCCAGATAATTGACAGCTTCATAGGAGTGAATTAATGGGTTGCAGCATATAAGGTGAGGATTTCTGGACTACAGGTAGATTGGACCACTAGAACAAGGAATCCGAAGCAGAAGATGAGCAGAGACACCAGCAGCACCTTCAACTGCCGTGGAGATCCCAGTGAAGCCCTGCAGCTGTGCTGACCCTATTTAATCTCAACAGGGAAGACCCGCCAAGGATGACTTCCTCCTTTAGGCTAGGGGAACCAACTAGCCTCAAGAACTTCTTTATTTTGGGCCATCCACCGATGTCCTGCAACTTTCCTGGACTGCAGAACAACAATACCCAGGGTATCTGGACCATTATCAAGCGCATCATCTTCTGAAGATTGAATCAGCTGAAACTTTGCAGGCATCTGTGTGGACCGAAAGAGGCAGGAATTCTTTACCAAAAGTCCCTTAACCAGAGTTTAGGACAGAGTAATTCAAGAGAATACAACCAGTGCGATTCGTTTATTCTTAGCACTAAGAAAAAGGTGCCAAAACCACAAAGGGCCACTAGAGTAAGCTAAATCCTTTGCTGCTGACCCCTTCTACCGAGCGCTGCCACAGAAGCCCACCAAAGGTCCAACCTTTTGTCACCATGACCAAGGAGCAGTAATCAGGGTCTGCATTGTTGCACCCAGAAGGGAAGCAGCTACATTTTCATCTTTACTCTTAAGGTACTGTGGGGCTTGTGTTGTACTTACCTTGGGCTATTTCCGGTGCTCCTTTGCTTGGGGAGTGCGGTTTTCTTCAATTTGGAGTTGACCTCAACTCCACTGTAAAGGCCTTGCAGTCTGTGTGCTATCAGGAAGGCTCCTCTTGAGCTCCTGTGGTTTCTCCAAAAAACACTGACTGGGTACTTAACTTTTCTCTCAAGATCTTCATCATAACTGGTGCTATCCACTTTCCTGTGACTTTGCTGATTTCCCAAAGGTCCATCTTTTTGAACCTACTGGCTTTGGCAATGCTGGTTCCTCCATAAACGTGAATTGTGAACACTTTTTTAGTTAGGAAACAGACTGCCTAATTCCCTCTGGGAGAGTTTAAACGTTTACCAGTTTCTAGCTGTGTTCTGTCTAACTTTCCCTTGCCTCCTAAACTGAGTTTTGCAAAGGTAACACATATACATACTGTTTCTGACCTAAACTGAAGTCACTCTGTGTGCTGGATAAGAAACGTATATGAAAAGTTACTCACTTGCATTATTGTTCCTTCTATAATCTTATTCAATTTTTCAATGCAATGCTATTGTTAGTTGCTGCATTTTAGACTTGCTTGTGTGCCTTGTGTATTTATATAAATAAATATATTTTAATATAACTTTAAGTGAGTAAGTGTTTTCTTGGGTCCTTGTATGAACTGATTTCTTTGTACCGCTCTACAGCTCACATTACTCCCTCCTTAGATAAGCTTGGCTGCTCAATCACTCTACCAATGTGTGTAGTACAGGCCTTGGGTCCCTAATACCAATAAATAAGTCTTATGAAGTCTAACTCCAGTTGGACGTTAGAATAACTTACCTAACACTGGTGTCAGGTAGTGGGATTGGTGTAAATTGGATTACATTGACTATTGGTTATACTTGTATCCAAGAAATCCACCCACAAGTCTAGCTCTACTAAGGAAATGTAATTTATAACAAATTGAAATTGATAGTTTTAGTGAACAGGCTCTTACCCTGCTTACAACAGATGTACTAAAAGAAATGTGTAAAGTAAGAAGCCTGAGCTGTAAGGGAAGAAAACATGGTTTAATTCAAAGGTTGTTAAATTACCAAAATCCTGGAAGTAGGCCTGACATCCCAACTCCCAACATTGATATGGAAGAAAGTTCAGTGGATGAAAGCTTAGTGCTTAGTTCTAACCTGCCTAATGGATCAGATGGTGGAGAGGGCCTTCAAGTGTCTACCAATGCCCCTCTACAGCCTTACCCTGTACCTCACTTACCTCCTACCATGACCCGCTGGGTCACAATCTAAGCCCATATTTACTATCTCTTGAGAAAATGAAAATGTAACTTGAATTCAGGAAACTGACTCTTCAGTCGGAGGACAAAGGCAAAGAAAGACGGCAAAGGGAAATGCAACATGAATATGAGATGCAGCAATGTCCCTTGATTCTGCGGTATTGTACAAAATAACCTTCTCCCAAAGGTTCGACCCCCAAAAGTCTGACCCCCAATTTACCGCATATATATATATGTGGGGGGGCAAAGATAATAAAAAATGTATAGGGGTAAGGTGGGGGGATTTTGGGGGTCTCCCCCCACATATATATTTGCAGATATTTTTTTTTAAAACAGACTTTTGGGAGTCAAACTTTTCGGTTCGGTAAAATCACATAGATCCGATACCTCTTCCTTTTCAGGGTATTCTCAGACTGATGTCCCAAGAAACCTTGCCTTCTATGAGAGGTGGTGAGTGTGCATGATCCAAAGCTTGATGGGCTGGATTGGTTGGGTACATTTGAGTTTAATTGTGGCTTGCAAGGTATTAGTGGGAATGATTTAGTTCCATAGGTTATGTCTAGGCTCCCCCAGAATCGCTATGATACTGTCAGTGAGTTGAGTGCTGAAGACAGAAAAGACTATGAAATAGTCAAACAGGCTCCCATAGCCAGGTCTTGAAGACTCCTTCCCCATACCTTAAAAGATTCAGAGACAATAAGAAAAAGAATGGTACTCGTTGGGCTTCATGTGTGTGTGAATACCGAAATAACCTAGATGGCTTGGTAAAGGGTTACAAGGTGATCTCTTTTGAAGGAATAAGGAATTTGTTTTTACTTGAAAGTATTTTTGATGTGTGCCCCCCAGAGCTGAGACAGCACCTTGCTGACTCAAAATAAATGGATCCCAAGAGGCTAGCACAAGCTGCTGACTTGTGGGTAGCCAACAGAGCCACTCACAGCGATTCTGGGGCAACTCATAAAAAGGAAGAAGGGAAAAAGCACAAGAAAGAAAGTACAGACAATTCTAATCCTCCACCATCCAAAGAGGGCCACAAACACCATAAGGGAAAATTATGCAGGTCTAGTGAAACCCTTGAGGCCAAACCAGAGGGAGATTACCAGAAACCCCTGTTCCAAAGATGTTTTGGTAAGTGTGTGGTTTGTGGGTCTGTTGACCATGTGAAAGGGGATCTAAGATGTAAGGGGAGACCTTCAGGGATCTAATCCGTCTCCTTAGCCTTCTTCCCTGAGGGAGAAGCTCCAATGACAGGTGCTCACTTTCACTTACTAGCTGAAGAACCCATTGGAGTTCAAGTAGTGTTTCTTTAGTGCCCTTGGGTCTGTGGGAACAGCAGAATATTGATGTTTATAATACAATCCCTGACAAAACCGAAGAATATTACAAGGACTGTGTGCTTGTAGATGGACAGGAGACTCCTGCCATTAGAGACAATGTGGCCAGAATTACAGTGATGGATGAACATTTTTTCAAAACTGAAGATGTAGCTAAGGCACCCAAAGGTCTCACTAAGCTTGCTGGAGGCCCTATCCAAATGGTCCCATATTGCCAGCCCTCAGTCAGTTTAATACCACTATTGTAAGAATTCCTGTTATTGTGCAATCTGAAGTGCCTGAAGGGGCCCTGTTGGGCGAATGATTTGAAGGCTCTAGGAGTAGTCTCCAGTACACCAAGGACTCGCAGTAAAAAGAAACACGCTCTGACAAGATTGGCCAGAGAGGCAACCTTGAGAGGCTCTCAGTTTGAGATCAATAAGCAATCCAGCATCTCAAATCCGCAGGCATTCCAACCTTCCACTTCTAACAAGAAAGAGACCAAGGAGAAATCCAGAGTCTCTGGAAAAAAAGGGCCTCAAGCTCAAACCTGCTCTGAAAAAGAGGACTTTTCCCAGAGGAAAGTCCCAGGTCACCTCCGTGACCCCACCCAAGCTGAGGCTGAGTTGGTGGTTGAAAAGACTCCTGATGAACCAGCTACTGGTGAAACAGAACTGGAGGAGATCCTTCCCTGCTTTGAAGATCTGGATCCTAGAGACCATCCAGAGCTGCAGACTCTACTTCCAATAGGTGGACCCTCTAGGGCAGATTTCAGCAGAGAACAAAGAGAGTGCCCTCTATGGAAAGTCTGTGTCAGCAGACAGCTTCCCAGCCAGAAGGACAAGAGCTAGGGCAGCAGAGACTCTACTGGGAGGATGAGCTCCTCTACAGTGAGCCTACTGAGTCTAATCCAGGAGACTGCTAGTACCCCAAGGGTACAACGTCCTTTCGTCAACAGTCTTTTTTTCAATGGGTTTTTTTTAACAAAAAATGTTCAATGAATAAACTCATAGAAAAATATAGGGGGTGGCATGGGAAAGTGAATATAAGTGGTTGTGGGTTGGGAATACAGAAAAAAACAGTAGGGGATTAGGGCATGGGGGTTGGAACCCACTCCAAAAATAAAAAAAAACAATTTCAATGAGTTTTTTTACATTGAAAAATATTAGTCAAAAAACCTATTGAAAAAAAGACTGTCAATGAAATGACACAGAACCGCCCCAAGAGATAAGACACAGGTTTCTACAACTAGCACACAAGATCCCCCTGGCTGGTCACTTGAGTTCCAAGAAGAACAAAGATAGACTGTCATTGTACTTTTACTGGGCCAAGATGGGTGCAGATGTGGACAAACATTGTGGAAGCTGCCACACTTGCCAGCTTTCTGGTAGAAGTGGGACCAAGATTGTGGCACCTTTAGTACCCCTCCCAGTTGTGGGAGTTCCTTTTGAGAGGGTGACAATTGACATTGTTGGTCCCTTAGACCATCCAACCTCCTCGGGCAACCAGATTATACTGGTTGTAGTAGACCATGCTCCAAGATAATCTGAGGCCATACCTATGAGGACTGTTACTGCTCAGGCAATGGTTAAGGCCCTACATGGTATTTTTGCCACAGTAGGTTTTCCTATGGAAGTAGTCTTGGGCAGGGGGTCAAATTGTATGCCCCACTGAATGCAGGCCATTCAGAAAAACTGTGGAGTTACTTACAAGTTCTCAACTGCCTACCTCCCTCAAACAAATGGATTGGTAGAAAGGTTTAACTGTACAATGAAGAGCATGATAGGTGCCTTAGAAGAACGTGGGATCGTCTACTGCCATGCCTTCTCTTTGCTTACAGAGAGGCGCCTGAAGCTGGAGTGGATTTCACCCCTTTTGAACTCCTCTACTGTCATTCTGTCAGAGGCTCTTTGGCTATGATCAAAGAATGTTTGGAGAGTGCTTCACCCTTAAAGCCAGTCCGTGAACTGACTATGTACTAGGCCTCAGGAAGAGGATGGTGCAATTGATGACTGAAGCTTCTGAAAACCTAAAGGCTGATCAAACCCATGTCAAGCATTGGCATGACCAGAAAGCTAACATTGTGGAGTATACTTCAGACCAGCTAGTTCTTGTAATGATTCCTACAAGACAAATAGTCTTACAGGACAAATTGATAGTTCCCTTCACAGTTGTAGGCACAATAGGAGAGGTCAATTATTTAGTGGACATGGACAACCCCAAGGAGGCCCCTAAGGTCTTTCACACTAACTGGATAAAGGCCTATGTCTCCAGACCAGAACTTGGAGCTTTGCTACTATTTTATGACCAAGAGGAAGAGGAGAGTGAACCTCTCCCTGATCTCCTCAGGGGACACCCTTCAGAAGGAACAATAGGAGTACAACTCTCTTCTGATCTTAACTCTGTTTGCCCCTCTGTTTTCTCTTACACCAGACTTGACCCCTTGGGACCAGCATGATATCCTCACTGGTGATAGTCTCAATGTCAAAATCAGGGTCTTCAGAATGTCTGATCATGTAAGAAATCACATAAAGGAGGAGGTCAGCAAGATGCTGGACGTCAGGGTTATTGAACCCTCTACAAGTCTATGGGCTAGTCCTGCTGTACTAGTACCAGCAGGTACCAAAGAGCTAAGGTTTGGCATGGACTATAGGGCTCTGAATGCAGTCACCAAGATGGATGCCCATCCTTTAGCAAAGACAGATGAGCTGGTGGATAAACCTGGAGCTGCCAAGTTCCTCAGCACATTTGATCTAACCTCAGGCTATTGGCAAATATCTCTGACAGACCATGGCAAGGAAAAAACTACATTCTCTACCCCTGAAGGCTTGTACCAGTTTAAGGACATGCCATTTGGACTCAAAAATGCACCAGCCACTTTCCAAAGGATGTTGAATAATGTACGGTTCCCAGTCAATTGGTCGAAAACATTTGGTCGACAGGACAATTGGTCGACACCATTTGGTCGAATGCCAAATGGTCGAATTTTTTTTTTTTTTTTACCCCTTTTTTGGTTTTTTTTGGGGGGTCCCCCCCCCCAACCCCCTTTTTTTTCTTTTTTTTTCTTTTTTTTTCTTTTTCCCCACACGAAAACCCACAAAACACATAAAAAAAAAAAAAAATTCGACCATTTGGCATTCGACCAAATGGTGTCGACCAAATTGCAGTCGACCAGTTTGTTGTCGACCAATTGACCGGACACCGTTCTGAATGGGTTAGAGGACTTTTGCATGGCATACTTGAATGGCATTGCATTGGTCAGCCCCACTTGGGAAGAACATCTTAACCAACATGGACAAGTACTGAAGGCTATTGAACAGGCCCATCTGACCATAAAGGTAGGCAAGTGTCAAATTGGTCAGAGTAAGGTGATCTACCTTAGACATGAGGTAGGAGGGGTAATATTAGGCCTTTGCCTAGTATAGTACATGCTGTACAGGACTGGGCCACCCCTACTTCTCAGACCCAAGTGAGAGCCAGCTTATGTCTCCCAGAGTATTACCGTAACTTTATAGAGAACTATGGGTCCATAGCTACCCTAGGAAAGCGAGATGGAATGAGGAGTGTGCTGTCAAGGCATTTAAAGGGGTGAAGGATGCCCTCTGTAAAGCTCCGGTACTGAGAGCTCCTGATTATATCCAAACCTGTATTGTGCAGACAGATGCACCTAACACAGGAATAAGGGCAGTCTTGAGTCAACTGGATGACGAAGGCAGGGAATACCGAAACAAGGTGGACAAACATTGAACAAGAATGATATCAATGAAACAAATGAGATCAGATAAGTTGCCCCACTCTTATCTTTTATTTTTTGAATTTTTTTCATATTTATTTCACAGGATTCATGTCAGATCAATGACAATAACCCTCCTGAGGAATCGCTGACACTTATTAGCGGAGAAACACGTGTCAAGGGATTAATTTTCTTTTTGCCAAATAGTCAGAGGGACATTTTCAAAGGAAATTTCCCTTTCTTTGCTTTCTTTCTGGCAAATCAGTTTAAGAGCCTATAAAGGTAACTTTGTTTACTCTCCTGTCAACTAAGCCTATCAGAAAATTAAGGGCCTAGATTGTGCTTTTGAAGATCAAAAAATCAAAAGCATTTATACAAAAAATAAAAAATAAGAGTGGCACAACTTGTCTGATCTCATTTGTTTCATTGATAATAATTTGGATACTGGTCAGCCTCAGCATCAGAGATCAGAGTGCGGCCACTTTTGAAATGTATCTTCAAAAACAATAATTTACTAAAGGAATCGCCAACAGCTGCGATAAGGCTGAATACTTCACCCATATACATAGAACAAGAATGATTTGCCATTGTGTGGCCTTTGAAGACATTCAGGCCATACTTGTATGGTTCTACGTTCCTTATTCAGACAGACCACCAACTCTTGAGATGGTTAATGCAAATTAAGTGGGAAAAGCCAAAACTGCTCAGATGGTCTTTCAGCCTCCAAGGTTTTCATTTTACCATTGGCCATGAGTCAGTTACCAACCATAAGAATGCTGAATGTCTCTCCAGGAAGTAAGAATGACTGGAATAAGAGATTCATTCAGGAGTGGATTACATCCTCCTGTCCCTTAGTCGGGGCGAGGGGGGTGAGTTTCAGTTTCTGTGTTAATTCCCTTTAACCTGAGAGACCACAAGCACTTTTTCTGGACTCTGAACTTTTTTTTATTTTAATCTCCTAAATCAGTGGAACTTTTCAGCACTCACTCATTCTTTTTCTCCACCTGTGATGGTTATTTTTACTGTTTTATGGAGTCTGGTAAACTCCATATATTTAATACAGACATCTGCTTTTTGCTTTGTGACATCCAGCACCCTCTGCGCAGCTTCACTGAGGAGTCCCTTGGACTTCTCTTTATGTGTTAATACATTTTCTTGTGAGAACTACAGTTCCCAAGAGTAGTAAGATAACTTTTATCTTACTTACCTTTTCTTTTGTGGATCCAACACACACCACCTTATGTGGGATCCTGGCAGGGCGGGGGTGTTGCATTGTAACTCGTTCTCCCACTCCTCATGTAACCCTCTGTTACACTGACAAAACTTAAATGACTGGTGGCAGTGGTTATTTGTTACTAACTTTTGTGCAGGTACAGCACCCATGGGTGACCATTTTCTGAAAATGGCCCCAGTCTTCTTTTTTCACCATTTTTAGTTTTTCTGTTCCTTCTGGGCTCTTCTTCTATCAATCCATGTAGATTTCAGTCCTTTGTGAGTTTGGCTCCAGTATGTTTGGGAAGGCAGGAAGTGAGAGAGGGTCAAGAAACTTCACTGTCCTTTGTCTGTAGGTGTGCCTGGCTGAAGCCAGTTCTAAAAGGCAGCTGACTGTCCTACAGGACAGCCATCCCCCAAGTGATTGACAGCTCCACAGGAGTGAATGAATTTCCAGCATATAAGGCAAGGATTTTTGGACTACAGCTAGAGTCGACCACTGGAACAAGGAATGTGAAGCAGAAGGCAAGCAGAGACGCCAGCGGCACCTTCAACAGCCGCAAAGATCCCAGTGAAGCCCTGCAGCTGTGCTGACCCTGTTTTCATCTCGACAGGGAAGACCCACCAAGGATGACTTCCTCCGTTAGGCTGGTGTGGATCAACTAGACTCAAGACATTCTTCATTTTGGGCCACCCACTGACATCCTGCGACTTTCCTGTGCTGCAGAATACCAATACCCAGGGTACCTGGACTATTATCGAGTGCATCATCTTCTGAAGATTAAATCCAGCATAACCTTTGCGGGCATCTGTGTGTACCTCCAGAGGCAGGGATTCTTCACCAAAAAGAGACTCCAACCAGTGACATTTGTTTGTTCTTGGTGCTAAGAAAAAGGTGTCAAAACCACAAAGAGCCACTGGAGTGAGCTGAATCCTTTGCTGCTGACCCCTTCTACCGAGTGCTGCCACAGAAGCCCACCAAAGGTCCAACCTTTTGTCACCATGAGCAAGGAGCAGGAATCAGGGTCTGCATTGTTGCACCCAGATGGGGAATAGCTAAATTTTCATCTTTACTCTTAAGGTACTGTGGGGCTTGTGTTGTACTTACCTTGGGCTATTTCCGGTGCTCCTTTGCTTGGGGAGTGCGGTTTTCTTCAATTTGGAGTTGACCTCAACTCAACTGTAAAGGCCTTGCAGTCTGTGTGCTATCAGGAAGGCTCCTCTTGAGCTCCTGTGGTTTTTCCAAAAAACACTGACTGGTTACTTAACTTTTCTCTCAAGATCTTCATCATAACTGGTGCTATCCACTTTACTGTGACTTTGCTGATTTCCCAAAGGTCCATCTTCTTGAACCTACTGGCTTTGGCAATGCTGGTTCCTCCACAAACTTGAATTGTGAACACTTTTTTTAGTTACGAAACAGACTGCCTAAACCCCTCAGGGAGAGTTTAAACTGTTACTTACCAGTTGCTAGCTGTATTCTGTCTAACCTTCACTTGCCTCCTAAACTGAGTTTTTCAAAGGTAACACATGTCAATACTTTTTCTGACCTCAACTGAAGTCACTCTGTGTTCTGGACAAAAAATGTATATGAAAGGTTACTCACCTGCATTATTGTTTCTTCTATAATCGTATTCCATTTTGCAATGCAATGTTATTGTTAGTTGCTGCGTTTTAGATTTGCTTGCGTGCCTTGTGTATTTATATAAATAAATATATTTCAATAAAATTTTAAGTGAGCACATGTTTTCTTGGGTCCTTGTATGAACTGATTTCTTTGTACTGCTCACATTAGTCCCTCCTAACATAAGCCTGGCTGCTCAGTCACTCTACCAACTTGTGTAGTACAGGCCTATTTTTAAAGTCAGGTCCCTAATACCAAGAGGTATGTCTTATGAAGTCTAACTCCAGTTGGAGTTTAAAAAAACGTACCTAACAGTTCCTCATACGGTGTAAGACTGGGTGGACTTTTCTGGTAGTGGGAGGCAAGGTTTTAAGGTAAGACAATGTGAACTAGAGGAGCAGGCAGAGGCCACAGTCATTGTCTTCACTGAGCCTGACAGAGATGCAGAGGCTCACTTTCTCTCTCGCTCATCGCCATTGTTTGTTTGTTTGTTTATTTTATTTGTATAGCGCTCCAGACCCGTGGGTAGATGTGCGCGTAAAGAGTTCAGTTACAGGAATGAGGTATGCATTATACATGGTGCAACAATTACAAATTACAGCAATTTATATTATTTACAAAACTTCAGCAGGTTCATAGGAGATTCAGAAGTGATCGCTACTCTTTGTTCAGTAGCCAGCGAATAACCTGTTTCCTAAAGATTGGGAAGGTCTCAATGGTTTTGATATTGAGGGGTAGAGAGTTCCAGTGAAGTGAGGCAAGCACTGTGAAACTGGAGCTGCCTGCTCTATTTAATGTGAATCTAGGCACCATAAGGAGTTGGATGACCTGGTGATTCTGGGAGCGGATTTCATAGTGAATTTGTTGGTGAGATATGGTGGGGCTAGGTTGTTTAAGGCTTTGTAGGTGAGGCAGATGGTTTTGAGGTCAATTTTTTGTTGTATTGAGAGCCATTTGCATGTGGTCTCTCATCCTAGTTGTGGAAATGAGCTCTCGTCTTGGGTTGTTGAGTGCGGCGCGCAATGCGTTATTCTGGAGAACTTGGAGTTTGTTAATTATTGATTGGTTGGCACCTAGGTATAGGCTGTTACAATAGTCCAGTTTGGACTGTATGAGTGCTCTGGCAAGTGTGAGGCAGCTATGGGGCGAGTGAAAGGTCTGCAGGCTCTTATCAGTTTGCCAGTGTAGGCTGTGGCTGATGCAGTCATATTAGTTTGTTTGGTGAGGTTGGTGTTGGCATCAAAGTAAAAGCCTGGGGTTTTCACACTATTAACAATGGGGATGGTGTTACCGTCGATAATAATGTTTTTGTAGTGAGGACTGAGTTTGGACAGGTTGCTGGGAGAGCCGACTAGGAGAAGCTCTGTCTTCTCATCATTTAGACAGAGGCCATGCCTGAATGATGGAGAAGATTTCATTGATTTGGGTGGCGTCTGTGTTGTAGTTGCCTGAGATAGTGAGGAGTATCTGGGTGTCGTCTGCATAGTTAGTGTAGGTGACACCCAGACGGTCCAGTTTGTCGAATAGTGGCTTTGTAAATATGTTGTACAAAGTCGGGGAGACACAAGAGCCTTGTGGGACTCCGCATGTGATGGGGATGGGGTCTGCTGCTGATGTGGTGGAGAAGACTCTCATGGTTCTGTTCACTAGGAAGGATTGTATCCAGGAGGTGGCGGAGGGGGAGAAATGTGCTGCGCTAGATAGGTGGCTGCAACGGATTTCATGATCGACTAAATCAAAGGCTGCCGAGAGGTCTAGTAGGAGTAGGATAGCGGCCTTGCCTTTGTCTTTAATTTCATCAATCTGGCTTTTGAGGTCCACAAGGGCAGTTTCTGTACCATGTAGAGGTCTGAAGCCAGATTGACGTATACCTAGGAGTTGGTTGGATTCTAGATGCTCCTGGATTTGGAGGTAAATGACTTTGTCCAATATTATTAGCAGGAATGGGACAGTTGTGATGGGTCTATAGTCAGTGGGTATGGCTGGGTCGAGTGATTGTTTTTGTAGCAGGGGGAGAACCCAGGATTGTTTTAGGTTGCTAGGGACTGAGTTATTAGCGAAGGAGAGGTTGATAAGTTTAGTGATGAAAGGGGAGAGGTCTCTGGCTGCATCTTTTATTATCTGGGTGGGACAGCTGTCCCCTTTGCAATTAGATGGTTTTAAGGAGGAGATGATTTTTTGGACTTCTGTAGTAGTGACTTTTTTAAAGGTGAAGCCTGTATTAAGATCGGTGGGTGAGTATGAGCTTGGGCTGGTAGACTTACTACTAAAGAGTTGTTGGCGTTTGTCCTCAATTTTAGTTTGGAGTCCTATGGTTTTGGAGTTAAGGGTGTTCTGGATGCTGGTGCACCAAGGCTTGTCTTTTATGCAGGTGTCTGCGGGTGGATTTGGGTTCTCTAGTTCCTTTAGAATTTTGTAGAGTTCTTTAGTGGAAGAGCCTGCCTGATCTATCCTGACGTTGTAAGCATCTTTTTTGGTGCGAATGATCTCCTTTTTGTATAGGGCGGATGTATTCCTGAGGTTGGATTTGTTTTCCACTGATGGGTTAGTTTTCCATATGAGTTCTAGTTTAGCTTTCTGTTTCCTGAGTAGTTTAAGTTCTGGGGTGTACCACGAATTTAAATGGGCTATTGGTTTACTTTTGCGTTGTTTCAGGGGGGCAATGGAATCGATGGCATTGGCCATGGACTTGTTGAAGGTGTCAAGCAGTAGGTTTAGTTCAGCATTGGCCGGTAGTGCGTTTAGGGCTGGTAGGACTAGTGGTAGCAAGGCCTCGGCCGTAATGTTACATTTGTTTCTGGTCGGGCAGGCAGGCACCATAGGGCATTTTTTGGGAGCTACCTGATAAATGTTGATTTCGACGGGGATAAGGTAATGGTCTGACCATTTGAGGGGTTGAGGGTCGCTGCATGTGGTGTTGCAGTTGAGTGTTGCCACCCAATCTATAATTCTGCCTTTCTGGTGAGTGGGTAGGGTACTGTGTTGAGTGAAACCGTGCTCGGTAAGAGCGTTTGCTAGTGATGTAGCTGGGGCGTCGTTCGGGTTGTTGTAGCCAAGATTAAAGTCACCGAGGAGAATAGATTGTGCTAGCGGCTTGGAGTTTTCGGCAATGAGCGACATGATATCTTCTTCAAAGACTCCAGGTGGGCCTGGTGGTCTGTAGCTAAGGTGAAGTGTGATCCGATAGGTCTATCAGCTCTGAGGATGGAGTAGTTGGCAGGGATGGCTACAGATAGGTATGGTCCTGATGCCTCATGTAACCACGTTTCTGTTAAGGCAAGGAAGTCAAGATCATTAGTTAAAATGGTGTCGGCCACTTCAGTAGGGTGTGCCGCCAGGGATCTGACATTGAGCAGGGCTCCTTTAAGGGGCTGTGGATCAGGCTTGTTGAGGGTCTTTGGTGGCTCCTGGGTTGTGGAGTTGTAATTGGCAGAGTGCCTGCTGGTTTTCAGATGGAGTCTTGTGGCAAGTCTGTTGTTGCGTGCTATGATGTTGGGGTTAGCGGTGCATAGGATTTTTTGGGCAGCCTTCGGGATGGGGGGCTTAGTGTCGAGTTTAGTGTGGTTAGGCTTGGTGGTGTCCGGGACGCTGCCTAGGACATTAGGTCTGAAGTGATGGAGGTTTTGTTGGAGATAGTGTTGGCTGGGAGGCTAGTATTTTTGGCTAAGGTGTGGTGATGGAGTCCGTTCGGTGAGAAAGGTGGCCAGGAGGGTAGGAACGGTGTGGGGCAGGGGATGGGGTAGTGTCTGGGGCATCCGAGGTTGGCTAGGCCGTCCTTGAAGGCAATGAAGGCATTGCCACTACAGGGAACATTGTCCTGTATGACACAAACGGGGAACATGGTTAGAGTGAGCCAGATGAACATGGTCTAGTCACAGGGTTGTGCAGTGTTGGACCAGTGGACTTTAGGTTAGGGTGCAGGTGGTGGTGGGGCAGTACC
This sequence comes from Ambystoma mexicanum, assembly GCF_040938575.1. Taxonomy (NCBI): domain Eukaryota; kingdom Metazoa; phylum Chordata; class Amphibia; order Caudata; family Ambystomatidae; genus Ambystoma; species Ambystoma mexicanum. The sequence continues at coordinate 1,088,922,578 of NC_090933.1, forward strand.
TAGATTTGAGAGTGCATTAGTGAGCTGAAGTGCAGTGAGGCAGTAACTAGCGTTGGCATTACACTTAGGCTGAGCTGCAATAAAGCGGCAATTGGGAGTGTGGGCGCATTGTTAGGCTGGAATACCATGGGCGACAGCGTTGGCAGTCTACTTAGACAAAATGACTACTGCTCTGCAGGAGTACAGGGATGAGGTGTGGCTAAACCGCCCACCCTTTTATTTATTTTTATTTATTGGGTATTTATAATGCACCTATACACCCATCCCTACACTACTACTAGACCAGCAGTGATCGTACTTATAAAGGTAAAACCGAGACAGCCTGATGTGTAAACCTCCTTTTTTTATTTAGTACAGGGGGGTAGTCCTGACCTCAAACATTTACACTACAGTGATTTGCTGTAGAAACAATTATAACACATCTCCATATATAATACATCTTCATAAGTATGCACTCTAGGAGGAAAAACGTACAATTCCAAATTCTGGAAAGACTGGAAAAACCAGTTGTAAAGACCTTTATTTATTTAGGTCGCATATTTCAGCATAGATAATTCAATTTTGCTGGCTGAAAGGCTTACATATAAATAGTGAACAATAAACATAGTCCCCAGCTTGCTAAGTTTTGTAAAGCGAGGACCCAAATGTTTAACACAGAAGTCACTAAATGCAACCTGTTGTACTTGAAGTTGTACAGAAATCTAAAGCAACATTTTTAGGCATTCTGCCAACATATCAAAAAGTGAACACATTCATAAGATGAGTATAGTGTGTAACTCCACACTACTATACTGTTACTCTGTTGTGTTATCTGTGTGTTGTATTAAAAGATATTACTTCATATTTGTCATCATTATTGCAACCAATACTTTGTACAATGTAATTTTTTGCTTCAAGAAACCTAAAAATAGGGTCTGCTATAGCAGAAAAGTGTTGACAAATATGAAGTAATATCTTGTAATACAACACACAGATAACACAACAGAGTAACAGTATAGTAGTGTGGAGTTAACACACTATACTCATTTTATGAATGTGTTCACTTTTTGATATGTTGGCAGAATGCCTAAAAAAGTTTCTTTAGATTTCTGTACAACTTCAAGTACAACAGGTTGCATTTAGTGACTTCTGTGTTAAACATTTGGGTCCTCGCTTTACAAAACTTAGCAAGCTGGGGACTATGTTTATTGTTCACTATTTATATGTAAGCCTTTCAGAGAGAAAAATTGAATTATCTATGCTGAAATATGCGACCTAAATAAATAAAGGTCTTTACAACTGGTTTTTCCAGTCTTTCCAGAATTTGGATTTGTACTTTTTTCCTCCTAGAGTGCATACTTATGAAGATGTATTATATATGGAGATGTGTTATAATTGTTTCTACAGCAAATCACTGTAGTGTAAATGTTTGAGGTCAGGACTACCCCCCTGTAGTAAATATTATTTTAGCCTTAACGTCCTGCCCGACCACAGGCTATCCCTTAGGTTACAAAAAGTGTAAACCTCCTTTGACTTTTGTGGTACTGTGGGACAAGGGATAACTCTATACTCTCAGGAAGGGTGAGAATTGATAACAGTAGTAGCTCAGTTCTTAAGCTTTATTCGACAAACAAGTCATAACAGCACACATGCATTCACATATCATCATAAAATACATAAAATAAGATAAACCATATGATGGACATAACCCAAATGTAGAAATAATATACAGGTAGAAGTGTTGAAATTGATTGGTATCGACCTTGAGATTTGCTCATATGTATCCTCCAAACTCACGGCTCTGCTCCTGATTGCACTCCAAAGGAGCATAACTATATCCCTGCCCAGGGGCCCGATCCATCACCTCCTGGGGGCTATACTGTGACTCCCAGTCAGCTGGACCAGTCTCTTCTGGGCACATTCATTAAGTAAAAAGTGTCCACCCTATGAGTGCTATCATATTTGATTGCCGGGGGAATGATTTTTCTCGCTGGCTCTGCTGCGGATGGGCTGCTTCCCGCCCCCTATTTGTGTCAAACAGGGGACCATTTTTCAGCTGCACACATTTCCGAATGGCTAGTCCACTGGGTACCACATGACCTAATTGGCACAATATTTTTGCCACCTGGTGGCCCTGGGCCCGATACCCCTATGCCACCTGCTGCCACTATGGGGCAGGGACCTGCGACACGAAACCCTCGACTATCTTAGTTAGCCTACTGAAATCATTACATAGGTCTTCATTCTCTGTGTGGATTAAAGCAATGATGTCCAGAGCACACCAGCAGCCCTCACACCCTCTTGGCCTATGCTTTTGGAGACTCTGATGTCAGGGGTGACATCAATAGAAGACAGGGTACTCAGTGTCTGATATTTATTACTAAGAGTAACCTCAGGAGCGTAGGTAATGATGGGTTCAGCCACTGTCACGGATGAGATTACACTTCCCCCTCCCCCGCTATCACCCTCCTTGGGTTTTGCTCCTGATAAACGCAGGTTAACCCCCACCAGAACATTATATAGGGTCCCTTCATTCCCCGCTTGTTGATCAGGGATTTGGTAACCTGGGAGAATGTTACCCACATCCGTTAGTGTTGCTAGGCTTACATTTTGGGAGCCCAAGCTTTTCTTAGCTAATATTTGCATCCCAGCAATGCTGAGCTCACACTTCGGAACTATTCAGTCTATACTAATCCTGGCGGCCTCCTCCTTCCCCACTGCCTCGATGATATCATCACTGGCCAACACTCTACAGTTAGAGGTCATCCTTTTAGCGCGGCGTCCCTCCCTGCCAACTCACAGCCCTCCACTGGGTGGGTTGATAGCTTTAAGGAACCTGGGCAATCTCCTCGATCATAGCATTGGCTTCCTCAATGCGTTCCACACATTTTGTGGTACGCTTTGTGGCAGAACCATTATGTAGGGGATTTTAGCGCCTTTCTTTTACTCATTCTACCAATAGTTATTGAGTAAATTCACGATGGTCAACACAAGAGAAAGTGGCTGCAGAAGAGCCTACGTGCAACAGTCACAGTCTAAAAGATAAAAGAAGAGAAAACGAAAAATACTATGCCTAAGTGTTTATGTCCCCCAGAGTGAATAATCAGACACTAAAACAGGTCTACAAAGATAGCTGCCACGTACAATCAATTCCAGTTCCCCTGTAAACGAATATAAAGGTTTAAAACAATCTTCCTAGACCAAAAACTTTAAACGTTTGAAAAGTTAAAAAGTTTTAAAATCTTTTAGTCCATTAAAATGTTATACACTAAAAATGGTGTGCGAGTAGTGTAAAAGTGAAGCTGTTGAACAAGTAATACAATAATCCAATAGTCCCAGGTTCGAGGGCAGAGACTAATAACAAAGTCCCAAAAATCAAGGAACGTAGATAAATAAATAAAATAAAGTTTTGCATTTACTAACAGTAGTAGCACAAACAGCAATAGTACACCAACTCCAAAATAAAAAAAATCAAGATTTAATAAAAACACATACTTTAAGTAAACAATCAAAAATGCAATCAACTAACTAAAAACACAAGCAAAAACCAATCTCGGGAGAATAGCTCAGAGGCAATGCGCTTGCCTTGGAAGCAATAAGACAGAGCAACACAGGTTTGATCCCCGGTTCCACAATTAGAAACCTCTGGGTATTAAACGCCTTTTAAATAACCTATCATATGATATCCCTGTGTAGGAAGATCAGAAAATGCAGAATTGGTTTATGGCACTCTAGGTGTTGAGGTTTAGTGACCCCTCCCATGAAGCTATCTAACTCCGCTCAGACTAGGGTAGTCATAGCCACAAAGAAGGAAGCTGCCTTGATCCCATACCAAAATCAGGGAAAGACCCAGAATTATGCAACTCTTTCAGGCCCATAGTGTTTCTCAATATTGATGTTATACACACACACATTAGCAGTCAATCATTCCTCATCTCATACATACAGACCAGGCAGGATTCATGAGTGGTCGAAAACAGGTGGGCAGTGTACAGAAGTCAGTTTAGTTTATCTACTGGATCGGGCTACAAGGGCCCAGTTACCCTTCCCACTTCAGATGCTGAAAACGCATTTAATAGGAGAAAAAGAAGCTTCAGGGAAAATGTTATTGAGTGGCGTGATGGCGTGCTACGTCTACCCATTTATAAAAGGCAGGTTCTAATGATGGATGCCTATCAGAGGTGATCCCCAAAAGTATGGAGTCTGCAAAGTCTGTCCCTTCTCCACTCATTTGTTCATACTTTCAGTAAAACCCTTTGAATGAGAGTGAAAATAAACACTGACTTATAAGGTTTGGACAGGGGGACAATGAATACAAATTGCAAATTTCCTAGACATTTATCCACTTTATCTCGTGCACTGACTTCACTTCTTACACTTCAAGAACTAGATGATTTTGCTTTAAAGTCAATTAAACAAAATCTGAAATAAATTCAAAGGCGGTATTCACAATGAGATCTCAGAATGAGTGACTTTTGCTTAGGCCAAGAACAGTCTAGAATACTTGGGGCTCTACACTGCTGGTAAAGTAAGAAACCTTTACAATCACGGAGAGCAGACAGGGAAAGGGAAGGAAATTGGCAGTCTCGTGCTTTGAAAAGCCAACTAGATAATAAATGAACCTCCTCCCTAAGCTGTTACATTTTTACAGACCCCTCCCACTCTTTTTCCCAAACAAGAAGGAAAAAATAGATGATAACATTTATCTGGAAGAGAAATAAGCAAAACGTTGCTATAAAGGCAGTTCCTGCGGGTTATACATGCGCATTGGATGCCCAGACCTATGTAATTGCTATATGAAATCTCTGTAGTGCATTTTGGGGGATGCCCTGAGTGCTGGTGGCTTACACAATGGTGGGCCCCGGATACCGCACTCAAAGGGAAGTACATATGGCATATTAATTGACATTCGAGGCTGCATAGCCCACCTCCAGTCCACTAGATACCGTCACTACATCAGTTTTAGAAGTCAGGGATTTTATAGTTACCAAAGTAGGCTCCTTGCTTTCCCCTCACTCCATAACCCACCGTTTAGGAATGCAGATCTCTCTCCTGGTAAGAGGACGCGTAACTTTCAGCATTGGAAGACTGGAGATTGTATACGAAGTTCTGATCTTTTCAATTGAAGAATCATTAAATCAATTCAGGAGTACAAGGAAGATTTTGATTGGTGGGAATACTTGCAGCTCAGACATTGGGCAATGCAGAGAGATGCTACGAGGCAACGACTATATCCCTAACCCCGTTCTAATAGTTGTTGAAAATGTTGTTGGGCACCAGAGATATTATTAGAAGAATATACTAAATCTTAAAAACCTTAGTGAATCTACCAAAGTGACCATATCAATTAAAGTGGAAAGAGGAAAACACATCTCTTTTTTAAAAAAAACTTTATTTTTGAATTTTCAAAAATCAAATTATAACATAACAAACATGGAATTACTTGTGCTTCTCGTGCCCTCTCCCCCTCCATTGTCCTCCGCCCCTCTTCGCCCTATAACCAAGCCTGGGTCTGTAGCGGTTCGTGGTTAGTTGTATTGTTCACGGTGGGACTTCCGTCCATGGGATTCCGATGAGGTTCAGGTGATGCGTCTCGGGAAGCCTCGCTATCTCTGTTGGACATTAGATAAGCTATATAGGGGCCCCAGATGTCAGGTGGACGGGCGTGTAAGGGTAACAGTTTGGTGAAGTTTGTTTCCATGTCTTGGCAGTATGATATATCGTTTAGCCATTGCTGTGTGGTCGGCGCGGGACCTTTCCCCCAGGACATCGCAATTCTTCTGCGCGCCAACAGTAGCAGCAACCCTCCAAGTTTGCGTGCTGCGGGAGGAAAGTGCTTGGTGAGTCCCAAAAGAGTGATTTTGGGGTTGGGTTCTATGGGTACATCCACTATTGCAGCTGTCTTTTCCAGAACCGATTCCCAGAAGTGTTGTAACCTCGGGCAGGCCCAAGCTAGATGGAGGAAGTCTGCCGTTGGGGCGCTACATCGACCGCACTGTGGAGGGGTTGAGGGATGGTATCGGTGAATTCTGGCTGGGGTGAGGTATGCTTGATGTATATATTTTAGGTGAATCAGTTTGTGCCTGGTGTTTAGGGATATCTTCTGGGTTTGCGCCAGAAAGTATTCCCCATCTTCGTCCTGGAATATGGTCTGGAGGGTTTTTTCCCACCTCACTTTAGGTGTTACTGGGCTTGGAACTGTGTCTGCCAGTAAGGATTTGTAAAGCATTGAGACTAGCTTGCCCTCACCCTGCGACTGGATATCCCCGTGGAGCAATTGCCATGTCTCGGGCTGTCGTGGGAACGAGGGTAGTATAGTATGTAGGGCACCTCTGAGGCGGAAATAGATAAACGAGTCTAGGGCAGTAGAGGCTCCGCGGGATCTGGCCTGTTCGGGTGTGAGGAAGTGTCCGTCGACAAAGAGGTCACCTATGGTTTTAAGTTTTAGCTTGACAACCCAGTTTAGGAAGACTTTTTCTGTGGTTAATGGGACTCCGGGAATTAATTTTACCGGGAGTAAAGGGGAGAATCTGATCTGGATCCCACACTTCAACGCTATTTTCTTCCATATTGCTATGGTAGAAAGGACCGTATTTAGGGTTTTATGTGGGGTGTGGGTTAGGCCGAGGATGGTTGCTCTGAGCAGGTTGGGGGAAGCCAAGGCACGTTCTAGTTGAACATGAGGGCGAATGAATTGCGTAGCGTACCAGTGCCCGAGGAATTGGGCTTGCGATGCCCAATAGTAGCGTTCTACATCGGGGAGAGCTATTGCACCTTTTTTAACAGGTTGTATTAGTGATTGGTAAGCTATTCTGGCTGGCTTACCCGCCCAGAGAAGTTCCAGGATTATGCTTTTTAAATGGTGGAGCTGTTTTTGGGGCACTAGCAGGGGGAGATTTCCGAACAGGTAGAGGAGTTTGGGGAGTATCACCATTTTTACTAATGACACTCGGTCCCATAGGGTGAGTGGAAGTGATTTCCATCTGTCGCCTTTCCCTTGTAATGCTTGGATTACTTTACCGTAGTTGTCTTGGAACAGTGTTTGGTGGTCTCTGGCCAATTGAATGCCTAGGTAGCGTACATTTGTGTGTTCCCATTTAAAACCATAATCGTCTTGAAAGCTATGGGTCTCGGGGGTGAGTGGGAATATGACTGACTTACTATGGTTAATTTTTAAGCCGGAGAAGTTGCAGAAGCTTTTTATGTCACGGATGATTGGGTTTAGGTTTATCGGGTCGCATATATACAGGGCAATATCATCCGCGTATAGGGAGATTATTAATTTATGGGGGCCGAAAGATAGGCCTCTTTGTATGTGTTTAGCTCAAAGTTCTGAGACGAGGGGCTCCATCACCAATGCAAAGAGCCGGGCGGACAACGGGCATCCCTGCCTTGTTCCTCTTTGAAGGTTGATCGCCGTTGATCTGGTTTTCCCTAGAATGATGTGGGATTGGGGCTGGTTATATAATAGGGCTGTCAGTTGGAGGAATCTCTTACCTAGGCCCATTCTCTGAAGGATTTCAAAAAGAAAAGGCCACTCGACAGAATCGAAGGCCTTTTCAGCGTCGAGGAGGACTGCCACTGCCTGGTGTGCAGGGTTTGTTGCCTGAAAAACTCTGAATATGCGTCTAATGCCGAACGTGGTATTGCGGCCTGGTATAAATCCGGCTTGGTCCGCCAGAACCATCGCGGGCATCAGAGGAATGAGTCTAGAGGCTAGAATCTTGGCCAGTATCTTGTTATCTAAATTGATCAGTGATATTGGCCTGTACGATCCACATTCCTCTGGGGGTTTGTCGGTTTTGTGTAGTAGTATCATATTCGCCTCACGGAGGGTCGGGGGAGCGATCCGGTTTCTAGTGCCTCCTCATAGACTTGTAATAATAATGGGGCAAGGATGGGCGCAAATGTTTTATAGAACTCAGCAATCAGCCCGTCCGGGCCTGGGGCTTTGGTGCCGGGAAGGTCTTTCATGGCAAGGAGGATTTCTTCAATAGTGATAGGTGCGTTTAGGGGTTCCCTTAACATGGTGTCTACCCAGTATAATTCTACGTCTGCTAGATATTGGGACAGTCCCTTTGGGTGGTGTGAAAGTTAGTTGTGTATAGGGTTTGATAAAAGAAAGTTTCTGCTATTTCTTTGTCGTTGTACACCAGGGTTCCTTGGAGGTTTCGGATTTGCTCAATTTGTGTGGGTTTTCGGTCTGCTGCTATCAGTCTTGCAAGAAGGGTGCCTGGTTTCTGCCCCTCTCCATACTGGCGGACGCGGTGGCCATGGGAGAGGAATTTCAGTTCTCGATCTGCGGCTGCTCTGAACTTATCAAGCTCTATCTTCAGTGACGCCAGCACCTGAGGGTCGTGTTTGGTCGATTGTAATTGTTCAAGCTCTTTCAGGCGAGTCTCGCTCTGTGACAGTTCTCGTCTAATGAGTTTCAGAATTCCTTGCTCTTTGGATAAACAGACTCCTCTGATGTAGCATTTCAAGGACTCCCACAGAGTCCCAGCGGACGCCATCGATCCTTGATTGATTTCGAGGAATGTTGTGATTTCTGTGTGGAGTTCGGTGGCGAACACCTGTACCTGCAGTGACCCAGGTTTGAGTCTCCATTGTCTCCTTCCATCCGATGGGTCTGGCGGGGTGTATTCCACTATTACTGCCGAGTGATCGGACATGGTTCTGGGCAGTATTTGGCTATTCGACCATTGAGTTTGGCTGTGTGTGGATACAAGGATGTAATCCAGGCGGGAGCTGGTTTGGTGGGCCCAGGAGTGAAACGAGTACTCCCGGGACTCGCCGTGTTGGCGTCTCCAGATGTCCACTAGGTCGTATGCTCTACAGATCTCCAGAACCTGGCGCGCAGTTTTGGGGGTAGTTGTGGAGGTTGGGTGGGATTTATCCTTCTGTGGGTCTAGAGTGGTGTTCAAGTCACCTGCCCATATGATAGTTCCTGATCTTGTTTCTCCCAGGTGCGTCATGACCCAATCGAAGTTGTTGCAACCGTCTGTGTTCGGACCGAAGGAATTTATTATTATGAATTCAGAGTTTTCGAGAATTCCTGTAGTAGAAGTGACCTTCCGTCCTCATCACTTTTGGTTGCGAGTAATTTGAATTTCAGAGTTCTATTTATTAGGATTGCCACTCCTCTGGCATATGTGGAAAAAGACGCGAAGTATCTGTGGCACCCCCAATCTCGGGCCCATCGGTTCTCCGTTCCCGGGAGGAGGTGGGTTTCCTGGACCAAGGTGATGTCCACCTTGTGTCTTCGGAGGTATTGTGTCATTCTCCTGGTTTTGGTCGGGTTATTGCCACCTTTGATGTTCCACGTAGCTAACTTGAAAGTCGTGAGTAATTGAATTTTGGAGTAAGTTTTGGCCAGGGCGGGGCACCACCTTGTCGTAGGGTGTTCCACATGTGTTGATTCTGAGTTTCTGCATCTTTATATGTCAGCGGACTATGGTACAGCTGTTGGGCATTTCCGGGCGGCGGCAGGGGGAGTACGGGCCCCTGACAAGCACAATTCCATAATAACAAACCATTTCCCTCCCAATCATGGGCAACCCCCAACTTGCCCATCAGCTTTCCCCTCCCAAGGTCTCGAAACATAACTAAGCTGCGCTTGGGGCGCTAGGGAGATTCCAAGGACCAGGGCACCTTAAAGTTAAACATGGAAGTCTGGATCCGGGGGATCCTCCTTATGCGTCTCAGGGCAGCCTATTGACGGATGCAGATGAATCTCAGGGTGGGTCCCCATTGGCTCGTTCTCTTCTTCGGGGTCTAACGTTGTCTATGTTTCGTCTGCACCCCAGTTTATCGAGAAACGAATTCGCCTCCTCGGGCTTATTAAAAAATTGTGACTTGCCGTCGTGTTGGATACGTAGCTTGGCTGGGTAGAGCATGGAATACATTAACTTGTTGTCTTGCAGTCGATGTTTCACGCCAGTGAATGGTCTGCGCAAGGCCTGGACCGAAGGAGAGAAGTCGGGAAAAATTGGATGCTATCTCCATCGTATTGCAGGTGCCCTTTCTCTCTTGCAAGCCGGAGGATTGTATCTCGGTCTCTGAAGTTAAGCAATTTTGCGATTATTGGGTGGGGGGCTGCTCCAGGAATGGGGCGGGTAGTTGGGACCCTGTGAGCCCGCTCCACCACGAACATGTCGGACAATGCAGGGTTTCCAAATATCTCCTTGCATAGTTTTTCGATGAAGTCCTCAATTTTTCCTGTGGTTTGTCGTTCCATTACCCCGAGGATCCTGATGTTGTTCTGGCGTGAACGCCCTTCTAGGTCCTCGTTCTTGGCCATAACAGCTTTCATTTGTGTTTCTAGCGTTGTCACTCTCGCGGTCATAGATGTCACGTTATCCTCCATGTCAGAAATTCGTTGTTCAGCCGTGTCCAGCCTGTCCCATGTTTGTCTAAACGGTGTTAAAGTTAGTCAACTTTGGTGGACAGGGAGTCTAGCTTGCTATCTATGTTGCCGATTCCAGCTTTTAAATCGAGGAGGATTTCTCTGATGTCTGTATCTGGAATGGGCTCGACTTCTCGGGGTGTGTCCCCTTCCAAGTTTTCTTGTCCCGCATTTGTTTTGGGGGTTTTCACTATGGCTCCAGCCTCGAATGTCAGCTTCCGCTGAGCTTTGTCTGCTTTCCCCATCGTGATGGTTTACGGTGTTTGCGTTACTAGATTGGGGGCCTTCGCCTGTGGTCTCAAAGGTTGTCTCGTGTGGCTGTATTTCAGATGTTTCTTGAGCTGCAGTTAGCCGGCCTTTCCTGTCCTGCCTTTGTCCGTGTTATTGGGAACCACGGGTTTCCTCTCGACCTGGAGTAGTTGGTTTAGGTGCCCAGCTCTGGCCCCGATGTGAGCGTGTAGGATTGCCTGCCGCTTGAACTGTTGGGGCATGGGAGTGGGCCGCCAAGGCGCCGGCTGGTTCGTGTCCCTCCCGGTGTCGCGGGGGTCCTTTAAGCGCTGTGTGATCGCCGAGGGCGGGCCCGCAGTCCGGCCGGCCTCGGGCCTGCTGTTGTGCCGGCGCTTGGTGGCAGCTACGGGGCCCACGCGGCTTCGCGCTAGATGGCCGCCGAGGAGGTGGTGGGGGAGGCAGGTGGGCCCGCCACTTGGTTTGGGGAGTTGTCTATCTTCCCCCACTCTCCGGACCCGCCAGTCCCCAGCCAGCGCCCACGGCACCGCCCGCCTCCGTGCCCGGCCTCGAATCCACCTCACCTTCGGGGGATTGGATGGCCCCCGGGCCAAATGTGGCGAGATGGCTGGTGCTCCTCCTCCTTGTCTCGTTGCCTGTCGCCAGCGGTGCCGCTCGGATGGAACACTCCCGCCGGACACCGCGCCTTTCGGGGGCCGCTGGATCTGCTCACCCAATGTGTACGCCCAGGCAGCCTCTTGTTGACTTATCTTCTTGTCGGGAAGGCTGTTAATCCCCGGCCGCTCACTCGTGTGTGTCTGCCCAGGTCGCACGTAGTGACGGATCACTCTCCCGCGGCGCCTCGCTCAGATGCCGCCACGGACCGCAGCCGATCAGGGCCTCCTCGTAGCGTGCCTCGGGCTGGGTAGGAGGCCGCAGTCGTTCTCCACGTGTTCCAAGAGGAGTGAGGGGGTGGCGGTCGGTGCGCTATACTTTGAGGCAGCTGCCCCTCCACTGAGGGGGTCGGATGGCCCCCAGATCCGCGTTATTGGGAAGAATTAATTAGGTGCGCTGATGGCGCTCACACCAGTGCGGCCATCTTGGTCGCGCTCTAGCGCCCTCTGAGGAAAACACATCTCTGATAAGGATTGGTCAGGAATTGTGGCTAGGGAAAATCAGCTTCGTTTAGTGTACAAACGAAGAACTCTCATACAAATAACAACATCTTTTGTGCATTGATCCAAAAAGACTACCCACCATCAATTGGAAAATCTCAGACTCTTTGGAAAAGGAAATGTGAAATTTTTGCTATACTGTTTGTGTATTAATACATGTTCTTTGATTTGCCACTCCACATTCTAGTTGCATTGTTACACGTAATTCTTATCTCCACTTGCAAAATATAACCTGCTCACACATGTTTGAACTCATGCTCTTTTCAGAACAAGATTTAATACAATTACATTTCATCGGAACTTCATATTATATAACTTCATGTTAAATATGACTTGAAAGCCACCAATATGCACTTATTGTTGACAATATCTCATATTCTCCAACATGGAGTATCCTTTTTGTATTACTTTAGTAGTCTATGTTGCTAAAACTACTCTTATTATCCTATTTTGCAGATTGCCATTGTGTCCTACATTAGGATATTGTTTAACACTTTCTATTCTTCCCTTGTCTTTCATTCAGCTGGAATCCCGAAGGGAATTGCGCCATGTGTGAGAGTTCACCCTCCCTTGGCGCCACCTGTAGGATGCCTCAGAGCGTTGTTCAAGTGAACGTTGGAAGAAGAGGTTGTTGTGTCATGTGTGGTGGGCATGCCCAATTTGAAAACCATTTTGGCTTAAGGTGCTACACATAGTGTGGGGAATAGTGGTGAGTTATTTGCACTGGGACCAGGAAATGACCTTGATGGGCTTTATATACCATATGCACACTCCATTGAGCCGCCTAATCAAGCCATTCCTGCAGCCTAACAAGCTAACAGTCAGGATCTTCTGATGGAAAAAGACTGCTCCCGATGACTCGGCAAGATGAACACAAAGTGTTCTTGACCTCTGCATTAGTGAGCATGTCAAGAGGGTGCCGCCAGACTTGCTGAACCGTATTAATATTGAAGACTTCCATGCCGTCACTAATCAGCACAGGTGCATCCATACACGTGTTGTGCAGTTTATAATTAGCAATGCTGTGACCAGAGCCTTAGCTCAACTCTACCAAGGTGGAGATCTATGCCTACTGAGAGGACATGTCTATTCCTCCAATGGATGTGGCTCACCCCAACTGGCTCAATGGCCGACACCATGGGCATTGCCAATCACGGTGGTGTGAAAATCCAAGCAGCCAATCAAGTGTGCATTTGCATCAATATGCACCTCCCCAAAAAGGCTGTGAAGCTAGAAAGTCACCCTACGCCCACCCTTGATGACCTGATGTCTGACATTCAAGAAGCAGATCAATGTTCCAAGCGTGACCTTCACACTTTTTACCACCAGATTCCATTGCACAAGAACTCCTGCTAAATCGCCTATTCTTTGCATGTGGGTTTACACCGCCACAAGTGCTTCAGCGTGTCATCTGCTACCATGGTTTGTCATTATAATTATAATCGGGATTCCTATAACAGTCAATGTAAGTGGCAACACCCTTGTATTTGACAAGTCTCCTACTGAACACCAACATGAGCTAAGGGACATCCTCCAGTGACTGAGAGTCGAGAGCCTCACCCCCAACTGGAGGAAATGTGAGGTCACCAAAGAAAAGCTGCATTTCTTCAGCTTTGTGTTCCGAAAGGACAGTGTTTTCGCAGCCTCTTGCAAAGTCAGTGTCATCAAATCAGCCCCGGTGCCCCAGAACCAGTCAAAAACTAGAGGCTTCCTTGGCATGATACATTACTTTGGGAGATTTATCCCCAACCTTGCCTCCCTGACAGGGCCACTAAGATGACTAAACAGAACATCGGGACACTGGGAATGTGGTGATAAGCAGGAAGCAGCCTTCCGGGTCGCCAAGGATGCTCTGGGTGCAGATACCATGATGGCCTACTTTGCTCCTAAAAGGGAGACAGAACTTGTCTTGGGCGCCAGTCTCCATGGCCTGTGAGTGGTTCATACTTAGTTCACACCTACTGGGGATCTAGTTGCTATTTCTTTCCAAGCAGACCTTTGACCTTCTCCCAAAACCAGATACTCTGAGGTAGAAAAAGAGGCCATTGCCGTGGTGTGGGGATGCCGCCATTTTCGTCTATATCTATATGGCTGCCCACTCCACATCATAACAGAGCACACAATGCTCATTCAAATTTTCAATGGCTTAACACCCTCCAGGCAGACTTTCTCTCACATCATTCCAGAGAATTGACTTTAGAGGAAGAATAAGTGATTATCTATCTACAACATGTAAATATGGTTCTCACTGGAAGATCTACGCCAGCATTGCCATTGGAAGAGTAATTAACGCGTGCCTGGGATTTCTGAAGCACGTTTAGTTTAGTTTCGTTTAGTTTATTCATTTGTATTGCGCAACAGACCCGAAGGTATGGGGGCGCAGGAGCAACAAGGTTATTCAAAACGTGTTTAAAAATTATTATACAATACAGTAATTACAAAGGGCAATGTAAGGAACGCAGTTTACACATTTACAGGTAAGGCAGAAAGTTTACAAATGTACACATAAGGCAAAACGGTTTACAAATTTACAGCTGATCACAATTTACATGGTGTGCAGCGGTGAGGTGGGCTGGATCGTATTAGTGGTCATTGTTTTTTATCCAATGGATATAGTTGTGCCTGAAATGTGTGTAGGTTTGGGGTGTCCTTAGGGAAGGTGGTAGGGAGTTCCAGTGTTGGGCTGCTTTCACCTGGAAGCTGTTGCCACCCATTTTGGCACGTTTGAACCTGGGGACTGTTAGTAGGTTTGTGTTGGAAGTTCTGGTTGGTCTATAATAGGTGTGTTCTCTTATTCTATCGATTAGGTAGCGGGGGCAGCGTTGTTGAGGCATTTGTGTGTTAGAGAGGCTACTTTGAGCAAGATTTTATCCGTGGTGTTGAGCCAGTTATGGGTTCTCCTAGTGTTAGAAATGTGTTCTCTCTTGGGGATTTTGAGCGCTGCTCTGAGAGCGTTGTTTTGTAGCGTCTGTATTTTGTTAATGACCTGCTTGCTAGCTCCTACGTAGAGGGCATTGCAGTAGCCCAGTTTTGATAATACAAGGGCTCTGGCTAACGTAATGCAGCTCTGGGTGGATAAGAAAGGTTTGGCTGCTCTTATAAGCTTACACGAGTAGGCCGTGGAGGATGCCATCGAGCTAGCCTGTTTCTGGAAGGAGAGGGAGGAGTCGATGTATATTCCTAACGTTTTCACTTCTTTGGCTACCTTGATCGGGTTCCCGTTTATAATGAAGCTGGTGTAGTTGTGGTCCAATTTGGTTAGGTTGGGAGTGGAACCAAGGATGATGAGTTCAGTCTTGTCATCATTCAGGCATAGACTGTGAGAAGCCATCCATGCCTGGATGATGAGGTACACCTTGTTCACCAAGGCCAAATCATGGTTGTAATCTCCCGTCAGCGGGATGAGGATCTGTGTATCATCGGCGTAATTAGTGTAGGTGATACCCAGACCATCTAGATCATCAAACAGGGGCTTCATGAACACGTTGTACAGTGTAGGGGAGACGCATGAACCTTGGGGGACTCCACATGTGATGGGGATGGGGTCGGCTGCGGCAGAGGTGGAGAAGACACGCATGGATCTATTGCTGAGGAATGACTCAATCCAGCCGATGGCTTCTTGGGAGAAGTGGGCAGCTGAATCCAAGTGATTGCATAGGATTTTATGATCAACTAGATCGAGAGGTCCAGGAGAAGTAATAGAGCAGTTTTCCCATTGTCTCTGAGGGTGTCAATTTGAGCCTTCAGGTCAATAAGGGCCGTTCTGTTTCGTTTTGGGGTCTGAAGCCTGATTGCCGAATACCTAGGAGATGGTTCATTTCAAGGAATTTTTGGATTTGTTGGTAGGCTGTCTTGTCTAATATCTTGAGCAGGAATGGGACGGTGGTAATGGGTCTGTAGTTAGTGGGAATGGAGGGGTCAAGGCAGGGCTTCTTGAGTAGGGGGAGGACCCAGGACTCTTTGAGGTTGCTGGGGCTGGTGCCTGAGGAGAAGGAGGCATTGATGAGTCTGGTGATGAAAGGCTAGAGGTCTCTTGCCGCATCTTTGATGATTTATGGGGGGCAAAGGTCGCCCTGACAGATGGTTTTAAGCTGAGAATTATTTTTTCCACTTCAAAAGTGGGGACTTTAGAAAAGCTGAAGCTAGTGGGAGTGGGTCGTGGGTGTTGGGGAATGGGGTGCGGGTGGTATTGATGGGGTTGGTAGGTTTAGCTAAGGATTCTTTCTTATTGTTAATTTTAGTTTGAAGGACTGTGATTTTATTGTTTAGGGCGTTTTGGACACTAGTGCACCATTGTTTGTCCCTGACACAAGTGGCAGGAGTGAGCACCGGTGTTTCCAGTTCTTTAATGATTGTAAACAGCTCTTTGGTGCTGGAGTTGGATTGAGCAATTCTCTGGTTGTAGGACTCCTATTTGGCAGCTATGATTTCTTTTTTGTAGTTGGACGATAATTTATTAAGCACTATCTTGTTATGGTCTGTAGGAGACTGTCTCCAGGTTTGTTCCATTTTGCGTTTTTCTAATCTAAGAGCTTTAAGGTGGCTGGAGAACCATTGGTTGAGATGCTTTTTCGGTTTGCACTTTCTTAGTTTTAGTGGTGCAATGGAATCTAAGGCTGTGCGCATGGTTTTGTTATAGCCTTCTACGAGGTCGTGGGGGTTGGAAGTAGTAGGGAGTTGGTTAAGCGTTGGGAGGATGAGTGGGATCCATTTTTCCACCGTGATGTTTTTCTTACTTCTCGTGGGGATGGCTGAGGCTAGCACATTATTGGTGATGGGGATCGAAGCTTCAAGGGTAAAGGAGAGGAGACGGTGGTCAGACCATAGTTGAAGGGAGTTATTAGTGATGGAGGCCGTGCAGTTATAGTCTGCTACCCAGTCAAGGGTTCTCCCTTTGTTGTGGGTGGGGCCAGATACTTTTTGGGTAAAGCCCAGTTCAGACAGAGTATTGTTGATGAGGGTGGCCTGGTGATCTTTGGGGTCTTTAAAGCCTAGGTTGAAGTCTCCTAGGAGGAGGCACTGGGAGGAGTTTTTTTAGGTTATTGGTTAGGATGGTGCTGAGGTCTTCCTCGAAGGATCCTAAGGGTCCAGGTGGTCTGTAGAGTAAGTCAATGGATATCGTTTGGGAATTGACAGTGGGCAGTTTAGCTGTGAGTGATTCACATGATGGGAGGTGGGTGGAGGAGTCAAGTCTGATGTTGAGGTGAGTTTTGCAATTACGGCCAGGCTGCCTCCTCTAGATTCAGTTCTATCCGCTCAGAGGATGGTGTAGTCGTCGGGGATGGCTAGTTGCGGCTGCGTGGAGCCAGGACTCAGTTATGGCTAAGAAATCTAAATCTTCTGCTAGAATGATGTCTGCTATATCTGTAGCATGGGCTATTATAGAGTGTGCGTTAATGAGAGCACCTTTTATAGGTGGGGCGGTAGTCTTAGTGGGGCTGGGGGTTGTCGTTGTGTTGTAAGTTTTATGATTGGTCGTAGTGTTAGGTGGGCTGGACTTGTGTCTTTTCACCGAGAGGTTGGCACAAGTGCTGGTGGTAGTGGAGCGGTTGGTCAGTTTGGACTGGATAGAATCCCTGGCTCGGGGCTCGTATATTTTAGGTAGTCTGGACCGTAATCTGGTGTTTCTTTCGGAGAGGATGCAAGGTAGAGAGAATTGGATCAGCATGGTTGTGGCATACGGCTGTATGGGGGGGTGGGGTGGTGCCTATGGTCGCTGGGCTAAGGGTAGAAATGGGATAGTATGTGGAGTTGATAAGGTGGAGAATAGTTCTCAGCAGTATTGAGTAGATACCTGGTAGGTACATTTTGTTGGCTGAGGGTGGTGTGTGTGAGTCGAGTGAGGAGGCCAACCTAGTTGGACTGGGGGTTGGGTGTGAGGCGATCAGCCGGAAGGCGGGGGGTTAGCATATACTGTCTATGTAGGTGGGGCACTGGTGAGATAAGAGCAGTAGTCAGATAGTCTAGATACAACTATCACAGGGCAGGGCGCACATGGCACTAAATCACAATCTCAAAATGGGCTGAATGCAATGTTCAGGCAGATCAAAATAACGGTGGCACCGACCTAGATCCCAATATCACAAAATGGGGCAGAATGCAGTGTTCAGGTAGATAATAATAGCAGTGGCAACCTGCCTAGATTCGAATATCACAAAATGGGGCAAAATGCAGTGTTCAAGCAGTAAATAATAGCAGTGGCAACCTGCCTAGATTCGAATATCACAAAATGGGGCAAAATGCAGTGTTCAAGCAGTAAATAATAAGTGGCAACCTGCCTAGATTCGAATATCACAAAATGGGTTTACTGATGCGTGCTGGGCAATGCTAAGCAGGTAACAGGTGGGCAGCATACGCTAGCGTCAATGGACAGTGCTGATGGTAGCAGACAGGCAGGTTAGGTGTTAGGTGTAACAGATGGTTCAGATCAGGTAAACCGAGGTGGGTGCACCTGGGTACTACGAGCAGCATTCAGAGGCATTCAAATAAACATATAACGGTGCAAGCAGTGTAACAGCATTGAATCACAGCATGGTTCGAAAGAGGTGTGCAGCCGTGAGCAGTGTGCAATCAAGGCAAGTTCTGAGTACAATTGTCACGTGATGGTTGGGCAGCTGCCGTGACCAGAGTGGTGTGGGCCAGTGGCGGTAGGTGTGTGGCGCGACAGCCAGGTGGTAGGGTTTAGCGCATGGGGTGGGAGTTAGCCAGTTTAGGGATCAGTGGGTGCGCATAATATGCTGGTGGTGGGCTTACCCGTTTACCTCAGGAGCTGGAAGGCGATGGTGAGTGGTCCTGGGGCAGCGGGTCCTCCATGCTGGTGCTCTCCTGTGTGGGCCAGGGGGACTGGCAGAGGCAGAATCGGCAAGAAATAGGCAAGGAACAGGTGTTAGCCTTGATTCCGTGGGCCTTGAGGGGAGTAGGCCGGCTACGCCTGCCGGCGGCCAATCTGGCCTTAGGAGGCACACGCAGCCAATCAGATGGGGGCAGGGGCTGTTCGGGGGCCTGGTTAGGCTCTTATGGCCAACAACAAAGAGCGGGCGGCCATCTTGTAGCATGGAGGTACCTCGTGTACCTGGGTTGGGAAATGGAGCAAAAAACGGCAAATACAGCTGATTTAGCCTGGCAGCCTATTCGTCTTTGAAATCTCAGCGCTGTTACAATTGTGGGCGCTCCGGTGCTCTTAGAGGTGATTTCACGAGGGTGGATGGGGCGTGCGAGTCGCGTGACTAAAAATTCAGCTCAGATAAGCTGAGCATGGTGCCGGGTGCCCGCTGCTCCTGCAGTGGCAAGACCTGGACGAGGAGCTCACCTGGGGTAAATGGAAAGGCTTCCTTGAAGCCCAGAGTCACTGCATGGATGCCTCTCATCAACTAGTGAAAGGTATGTTCTTATTATGGGACAAACTCTCTGAACTACTGACAGACCCCTGTGGAAAAGCTCATGCCTAGTCATGCCATCAGCCCTTACCTCAAGAGTTTCCAGATAGCCCATGTAGGGCACCAAAGCCTGTGCAAATTCCAACCTTGCATTAAGGAAAAAGTATGCTTCTGGGGGCACTAACAGGCCATAGAGACAGTGCTAGTGAATAGCATCCCCTGCCAAGCTACTGGCCTTTCACCTAACCCAGTGCCCAGACAATCAATACCAAGGGGCTGCCTGGCCTGTAAACATGTCAGTGAGGACTTTGGTTCCTTACCTACAGGCCCGCATAAACTCATTATGTTCGACAAGAACTCCCATTAAGCAGAGAGGGAAATTGTCGATTCAGCAGCAGCAACCACAGTCAAACATAAAGTGGAGAAGATTTTCACAACCCGACGAAGACTGACAATGGAGTCCTGCTGCTTTGGAGGGAATTTAGACAAGTCAATCACCCCGTGCTGGCTGCAAGCCAACGGAGATCTCAAAAGATTTATGAACACCTTCAGCAAGGTGCTGAGGATAGTGGAGGCCTTGAATGTTAACCTTAAAGGAGCCATGTTCCAATTGCTGAGAGAACGCCGGCCACACCACACACCTCGACAGGGGTAACTGCTGTTGGTCTCCTCCTGGGCTGTACCCCCCTAACGATCACACCCATACTCCTGGAATGGGTGCCAATGGACTCTGTTGTGTGGAGTGCAACCAGGCAAAGAGTATAA
Organism: Ambystoma mexicanum; assembly: GCF_040938575.1. Lineage (NCBI taxonomy): Eukaryota > Metazoa > Chordata > Amphibia > Caudata > Ambystomatidae > Ambystoma > Ambystoma mexicanum. The sequence goes on from NC_090933.1 coordinate 1,088,942,503, forward strand.
GGAGCGCAGGCATGACAATGCTACAAGTTGGGGACACTGTGGAGTCCCTACCATTCACAGTCAATCACCGGAAAGGCAGCGTGACCAGGGTTCACCAGGGATGGTCAAGAGAAACTCCTTGCATTTAAAAATAAACTGGGCGAAGCACATGAGGGGGCACCTCATATAAGCAGTGGAGACAGCTAAACAAAAGAAAAGCAAGGAAAAGTCTAGAAGCCGAAGGCCCAGCACCAGGAATGAGTGAGTGGGCCTGCTCCACTGGCACTGCCAATGATGCAGGCAGTCCAAGCTCTTTGCTTGCCCAGCCACCATGCCAAGTCCTAGGCAATGTTTCCTCTAAGCTGTGCGCTTGTGCACTTGCCCAGCTTCCTTCTGGGTGCCGCTCAGTAGATATTTAGCAGCGCACACAGACAATTCTCACCTATTCAAAAAGATTTAATAAGGCACAAGCTACAGCAATTATCTGAAACTTTCTTTCTCTTAAAATAAGCAACTAGTCTTGATATTCTGCTAATTTGCATTTCACTACTATGCACCTAAAATCTCTAACAGCAAAATACAACACAAGAGGTTAAAAACTAATATGAAAAACTGGCTCCATGAACAGAAGAATCTAACCAGGATATGCCTGCACACATTAACCAAAAATGTTCCCTCTCCACCCATGGCTCCTTAACCTGATTCTACCACACTTTTACCTTATGAATATCTTCGGCCTGAGAGTACATTAAGATACTACCGGACAACCTTGACTCTTTCTCTCTTGGCTATGCGAAAGGTTAGCAGACATGTACCTACATCCACTTGTTTTATGTTTGTTATAACGTTCACACACCAGAATTTCTGTTACTCATTGTGCCTTACCAAAAGCGTCACCCACACTATATAATCGAACTACCAGCTCAAATATCGGATACTGACTGTAAGTAAGCCGGCTACTTGGATGTGTAACCAAAAACCTTAAACGTTTGAAAAGTTAAAAAGTTTAAAAATCTTTTAGTCCATTAAAATGTTATACACTAAAAATGGTATGCGAGTAGTGTAAAAGTGAAGCTGTTGAACAAGTAATACAATAATCCAATAGTCCCAGGTTCGAGGGCAGAGACTAATAACAAAGTCCCAAAAATCAAGGAACGTAGATAAATAAATAAAATAAAGTTTTGCATTTACTAACAGTAGTAGCACAAACAGCAATAGTACACCAACTCCAAAATAAAAAAAATCAAGATTTAATAAAAACACATACTTTAAGTAAACAATCAAAAATGCAATCAACTAACTAAAAACACAAGCAAAAACCAATCTCGGGAGAATAGCTCAGAGGCAATGCGCTTGCCTTGGAAGCAATAAGACAGAGCAACACAGGTTTGATCCCCGGTTCCACAATTAGAAACCTCTGGGTATTAAACGCCTTTTAAATAACCTATCATATGATATCCCTGTGTAGGAAGATCAGAAAATGCAGAATTGGTTTATGGCACTCTAGGTGTTGAGGTTTAGTGACCCCTCCCATGAAGCTATCTAACTCCGCTCAGACTAGGGTAGTCATAGCCACAAAGAAGGAAGCTGCCTTGATCCCATACCAAAATCAGGGAAAGACCCAGAATTATGCAACTCTTTCAGGCCCATAGTGTATCTCAATATTGATGTTATACACACACATTAGCAGTCAATCATTCCTCATCTCATACATACAGACCAGGCAGGATTCATGAGTGGTCGAAAACAGGTGGGCAGTGTACAGAAGTCAGTTTAGTTTATCTACTGGATCGGGTTACAAGGGCCCAGTTACCCTTCCCACTTCAGATGCTGAAAAAACATTTAATAGGAGAAAAAGAAGCTTCAGGGAAAATGTTATTGAGTGGCGTGATGGCGTGCTACGTCTACCCATTTATAAAAGGCAGGTTCTAATGATGGAATCCTATCAGAGGTGATCCCCAAAAGTATGGAGTCTGCAAAGTCTGTCCCTTCTCCACTCATTTGTTCATACTTTCAGTAAAACCCTTTGAATGAGAGTGAAAATAAACACTGACTTATAATGTTTGGACAGGGGGACAATGAATACAAATTGCAAATTTCCTAGACATTTATCCACTTTATCGCGTGCACTGACTTCACTTCTTACACTTCAAGAACTAGATGATTTTGCTTTAAAGTCAATGAAACAAAATCTGAAATAAATTCAAAGGCGGTATTCACAATGAGATCTCAGAATGAGTGACTTTTGCTTAGGCCATCAACAGTCTAGAATTCTTGGGGCTCTACACTCCTGGTAAAGTAAGAAACCTTTACAATCACGGAGAGCAGACAGGGAAAGGAAGGAAATTGGCAGTCTCGTGCTTTGAAAAGCCAACTAGATAATAAATGAACCTCCTCCCTAAGCAGTTATATTTTTTCAGACCCCTCCCACTCTTTTTCCCAAACAAGAAGGAAAAAATAGATGATAACATTTATCTGGAAGAGAAATAAGCAAAACGTTGCTATAAAGGCAGTTCCTGCGGGTTATACATGCGCATTGGATGCCCAGACCTATGTAATTGCTATATGAAATCTCTGTAGTGCATTTTGGGGGATGCCCTGAGTGCTGGTGGCTTACACAATGGTGGGCCACGGATACCGCACTCAAAGGGAAGTACATATGGCATATTAATTGACATTCGAGGCTGCATAGCCCACCTCCAGTCCACATCAATTCCGTCACTACATCAGTTTTAGAAGTCAGGGATTTTATAGTTACCAAAGTAGGCTCCTTGCTTTCCCCTCACTCCATAACCCACCGTTTAGGAATGCAGATCTCTCTCCTGGTAAGAGGACGCGTAACTTTCAGCATTGGAAGACTGGAGATTGTATACGAAGTTCTGATCTTTTCAATTGAAGAATCATTAAATCAATTCAGGAGTACAAGGAAGATTTTGATTGGTGGGAATACTTGCAGCTCAGACATTGGGCAATGCAGAGAGATGCTAAGAGGCAACGACTATATCCCTAACCCCGTTCTAATAGTTGTTGAAAATGTTGTTGGGCACCAGAGATATTATTAGAAGAATATACTAAATCTTAAAAACCTTAGTGAATCTACCAAAGTGACCATATCAATTAAAGTGGAAAGAGGAAAACACATCTCTTTTTTTTAAAAAAAAAACTTTATTTTTGAATTTTCAAAAATCAAATTATAACATAACAAACATGGAATTACTTGTGCTTCTCGTGCCCTCTCCCCCTCCATTGTCCTCCGCCCCTCTTCGCCCTATAACCAAGCCTGGGTCTGTAGCGGTTCGTGGTTAGTTGTATTGTTCACGGTGGGACTTCCGTCCATGGGATTCCGATGAGGTTCAGGTGATGCGTCTCGGGAAGCCTCGCTATCTCCGTTGGACATTAGATAAGCTATATAGGGGCCCCAGATGTCAGGTGGACGGGCGTGTAAGGGTAACAGTTTGGTGAAGTTTGTTTCCATGTCTTGGCAGTATGATATATCGTTTAGCCATTGCTGTGTGGTCGGCGCGGGACCTTTCCCCCAGGACATCGCAATTCTTCTGCGCGCCAACAGTAGCAGCAACCCTCCAAGTTTGCGTGCTGTGGGAGGAAAGTGCTTGGTGAGTCCCAAAAGAGTGATTTTGGGGTTGGGTTCTATGGGTACATCCACTATTGCAGCTGTCTTTTCCAGAACCGATTCCCAGAAGTGTTGTAACCTCGGGCAGGCCCAAGCTAGATGGAGGAAGTCTGCCGTTGGGGCGCTACATCGGCCGCACTGTGGAGGGGTTGAGGGATGGTATCGGTGAATTCTGGCTGGGGTGAGGTATGCTTGATGTATATATTTTAGGTGGATCAGTTTGTGCCTGGTGTTTAGGGATATCTTCTGGGTTTGCGCCAGAATGTATTCCCAATCTTCGTCCTGGAATGTGGTCTGGAGGGTTTTTTCCCACCTCACTTTAGGTGTTACTGGGCTTGGAACTGTGTCTGCCAGTAAGGATTTGTAAAGCATTGAGACTAGCTTGCCCTCACCCTGCGACTGGATATCCCCGTGGAGCAATTGCCATGTCTCGGGCTGTCGTGGGAACGAGGGTAGTATAGTATGTAGGGCACCTCTGAGGCGGAAATAGATAAACGAGTCTAGGGCAGTAGAGGCTCCGCGGGATCTGGCCTGTTCGGGTGTGAGGAAGTGTCCGTCGACAAAGAGGTCACCTATGGTTTTAAGTTTTAGCTTGACAACCCAGTTTAGGAAGACTTTTTCTGTGGTTAATGGGACTCCGGGAATTAATTTTACCGGGAGTAAAGGGGAGAATCTGATCTGGATCCCACACTTCAACGCTATTTTCTTCCATATTGCTATGGTAGAAAGGACCGTATTTAGGGTTTTATGTGGGGTGTGGGTTAGGCCGAGGATGGTTGCTCTGAGCAGGTTGGGGGAAGCCAAGGCACGTTCTAGTTGAACATGAGGGCGAATGAATTGCGTAGCGTACCAGTGCCCGAGGAATTGGGCTTGCGATGCCCAATAGTAGCGTTCTACATCGGGGAGAGCTATTGCACCTTTTTTAACAGGTTGTATTAGTGATTGGTAAGCTATTCTGGCTGGCTTACCCGCCCAGAGAAGTTCCAGGATTATGCTTTTTAAATGGTGGAGCTGTTTTTGAGGCACTAGCAGGGGGAGATTTCCGAACAGGTAGAGGAGTTTGGGGAGTATCACCATTTTTACTAATGACACTCGGTCCCATAGGGTGAGTGGAAGTGATTTCCATCTGTCGCCTTTCCCTTGTAATGCTTGGATTACTTTACCGTAGTTGTCTTGGAACAGTGTTTGGTGGTCTCTGGCCAATTGAATGCCTAGGTAGCGTACATTTGTGTGTTCCCATTTAAAACCATAATCGTCTTGAAAGCTATGGGTCTCGGGGGTGAGTGGGAATATGACTGACTTACTATGGTTAATTTTTAAGCCGGAGAAGTTGCAGAAGCTTTTTATGTCACGGGATATTGGGTTTAGGTTTATCGGGTCGCATATATACAGGGCAATATCATCCGCGTATAGGGAGATTATTAATTTATGGGGGCCGAAAGATAGGCCTCTTTGTATGTGTTTAGCTCAAAGTTCTGAGACGAGGGGCTCCATCACCAATGCAAAGAGCCGGGCGGACAACGGGCATCCCTGCCTTGTTCCTCTTTGAAGGGTGATCGCCTTTGATCTGGTTTTCCCTAGAATGATGTGGGATCGGGGCTGGTTATATAATAGGGCTGTCAGTTGGAGGAATCTCTTACCTAGGCCCATTCTCTGAAGGATTTCAAAAAGAAAAGGCCACTCGACAGAATCGAAGGCCTTTTCAGCGTCGAGGAGGACTGCCACAGCCTGGTGTGCAGGGTTTGTTGCCTGAAAAACTCCGAACATGCGTCTAATGCCGAACGTGGTATTGCGGCCTGGTATAAATCCGGCTTGGTCCGCCAGAACCATCGCGGGCATCAGAGGAATGAGTCTAGAGGCTAGAATCTTGGCCAGTATCTTGTTATCTAAATTGATCAGTGATATTGGCCTGTACGATCCACATTCCTCTGGGGGTTTGTCGGTTTTGTGTAGTAGTATCATGTTCGCCTCACGGAGGGTCGGGGGAGCGATCCGGTTTCTAGTGCCTCCTCATAGACTTGTAATAATAATGGGGCAAGGATGGGCGCAAATGTTTTATAGAACTCAGCAATCAGCCCGTCCGGGCCTGGGGCTTTGGTGCCGGGAAGGTCTTTCATGGCAAGGAGGATTTCTTCAATAGTGATAGGTGCGTTTAAGGGTTCCCTTAACATGGTGTCTACCCAGTATAATTCTACGTCTGCTAGATATTGGGACAGTTCCCTTTGGGTGGTGTGAAAGTTAGTTGTGTATAGGGTTTGATAAAAGAAAGTTTCTGCTATTTCTTTGTCGTTGTACACCAGGGTTCCTTGGAGGTTTCGGATTTGCTCAATTTGTGTGGGTTTTCGGTCTGCTGCTATCAGTCTTGCAAGAAGGGTGCCTGGTTTCTGCCCCTCTCCATACTGGCGGACGCGGTGGCCATGGGAGAGGAATTTCAGTTCTCGATCTGCGGCTGCTCTGAACTTATCAAGCTCTATCTTCAGTGACGCCAGCACCTGAGGGTCGTGTTTGGTCGATTGTAATTGTTCAAGCTCTTTCAGGCGAGTCTCGCTCTGTGACAGTTCTCGTCTAATGAGTTTCAGAATTCCTTGCTCTTTGGATAAACAGACTCCTCTGATGTAGCATTTCAAGGACTCCCACAGAGTCCCAGCGGACGCCATCGATCCTTGATTGATTTCGAGGAATGTTGTGATTTCTGTGCGGAGTTCGGTGGCGAACACCTGATCCTGCAGTGACCCAGGTTTGAGTCTCCATTGTCTCCTTCCATCCGATGGGTCTGGCGGGGTGTATTCCACTATTACTGCCGAGTGATCGGACATGGTTCTGGGCAGTATTTGGCTATTCGACCATTGAGTTTGGCTGTGTGTGGATACAGGGATGTAATCCAGGCAGGAGCTGGTTTGGTGGGCCCAGGAGTGAAACGAGTACTCCCGGGACTCGCCGTGTTGGCGTCTCCAGATGTCCACTAGGTCGTATGCTCTACAGATCTCCAGAACCTGGCGCGCAGTTTTGGGGGTAGTTGTGGAGGTTGGGTGGGATTTATCCTTCTGTGGGTCTAGAGTGGTGTTCAAGTCACCTGCCCATATGATAGTTCCTGATCTTGTTTCTCCCAGGTGCGTCATGACCCAATCGAAGTTGTTGCAACCGTCTGTGTTCGGACCGAAGGAATTTATTATTATGAATTCAGAGTTTTCGAGAATTCCTGTAGTAGAAGTGACCTTCCGTCCTCATCACTTTTGGTTGCGAGTAATTTGAATTTCAGAGTTCTATTTATTAGGATTGCCACTCCTCTGGCGTATGTGGAAAAAGACGCGAAGTATCTGTGGCACCCCCAATCTCGGGCCCATCGGTTCTCCGTTCCCGGGAGGAGGTGGGTTTCCTGGACCAAGGTGATGTCCACCTTGTGTCTTCGGAGGTATTGTGTCATTCTCCTGGTTTTGGTCGGGTTATTGCCACCTTTGATGTTCCACGTAGCTAGCTTGAATGTCGTGAGTAATTGAATTTTGGAGTACGTTTTGGCCAGGGCGGGGCACCACCTTGTCGTAGGGTGTTCCACATGTGTTGATTCTGAGTTTCTGCATCTTTATATGTCAGCGGACTATGGTACAGCTGTTGGGCATTTCCGGGCGGCGGCAGGGGGAGTACGGGCCCCTGACAAGCACAATTCCATAATAACAAACCATTTCCCTCCCAATCATGGGCAACCCCCAACTTGCCCATCAGCTTCCCCCTCCCAAGGTCCCGAAACATAATTAAGCTGCGCTTGGGGCGCTAGGGAGATTCCAAAGACCAGGGCACCTTAAAGTTAAACATGGAAGTCTGGATCCGGGGGATCGTCCTTATGCGTCTCAGGGCAGCCTATTGACGGATGCAGATGAATCTCAGGGTGGGTCCCCATTGGCTCGTTCTCTTCTTCGGGGTCTAACGTTGTCTATGTTTCGTCTGCACCCCAGCTTATCGAGAAACGAATTCGCCTCCTCGGGCGTATTAAAAAATTGTGACTTGCCGTCGTGTTGGATATGTAGCTTGGCTGGGTAGAGCATGGAATACATTAACTTGTTGTCTTGCAGTCGATGTTTCACGCCAGTGAATGGTCTGCGCAAGGCCTGGACCGAAGGAGAGAAGTCTGGAAAAATTGGATGCTATCTCCATCGTATTGCAGGTGCCCTTTCTCTCTTGCAAGCCGGAGGATTGGATCTCGGTCTCTGTGAGCACGCTCCACCACGAACATGTCGGACAATGCAGGGTTTCCAAATATCTCCTTGCATAGTTTTTCGATGAAGTCCTCAATTTTTCCTGTGGTTTGTCGTTCCATTAACCCGAGGATCCTGATGTTGTTCTGGCGTGAACGCCCTTCTAGGTCCTCGTTCTTGGCCATAACAGCTTTCATTTGTGTTTCTAGCGTTGTCACTCTCGCGGTCATAGATGTCACGTTATCCTCCATGTCAGAAATTCGTTGTTCAGCCGTGTCCAGCCTGTCCCATGTTTGTCTAAACGGTGTTAAAGTTAGTCAACTTTGGTGGACAGGGAGTCTAGCTTGCTATCTATGTTGCCGATTCCCGCTTTTAAATCGAGGAGGATTTCTCTGATGTCTGTATCTGGAATGGGCTCGACTTCTCGGGGTGTGTCCCCTTCCAAGTTTTCTTGTCCCGCATTTGTTTTGGGGGTTTTCACTATGGCTCCAGCCTCAAATGTCAGCTTCCGCTGAGCTTTGTCTGCTTTCCCCATCGTGATGGTTTACGGTGTTTGCGTTAATAGATTGGGGGCCTTCGCCTGTGGTCTCAAAGGTTGTCTCGTGTGGCTGTATTTCAGATGTTTCTTGAGCTGCAGTTAGCCGGCCTTTCCTGTCCTGCCTTTGTCCGTGTTATTGGGAACCACGGGTTTCCTCTCGACCTGGAGTAGTTGGTTTAGGTGCCCAGCTCTGGCCCCGATGTGAGCGTGTAGGATTGCCAGCCGCTTGAACCGTTGGGGCATGGGAGAGGGCCGCCAAGGCGCCGGCTGGTTCGTGTCCCTCCCGGTGTCGCGGGGGTCCTTTAAGCACTGTGTGATCGCCGAGGGCGGGCCCGCAGTCCGGCCGGCCTCGGGCCTGCTGTTGTGCCGGCGCTTGGTGGCAGCTACGGGGCCCACGCGGCTTCGCGCTAGATGGCCGCCGAGGAGGTGGTGGGGGAGGCAGGTGGGCCCGCCACTTGGTTTGGGGAGTTGTCTATCTTCCCCCACTCTCCGGACCCGCCAGTCCCCAGCCAGCGCCCTCGGCACCGCCCGCCTCCGTGCCCGGCCTCGAATCCACCTCACCTTCGGGGGATTGGATGGCCCCCGGGCCAAATGTGGCGAGAGGGCTGGTGCTCCTCCTCCTTGTCTCGTTGCCTGTCGCCAGCGGTGCCGCTCGGATGGAACACTCCCGCCGGACACCGCGCCTTTCGGGGGCCGCTGGATCTGCTCACCCAATGTGTACGCCCAGGCAGCCTCTTGTTGACTTATCTTCTTGCCGGGAAGGCTGTTGATCCCCGGCCGCTCACTCGTGTGTGTCTGCCCAGGTCGCACGTAGTGACGGATCACTCTCCCGCGGCGCCTCGCTCAGATGCCGCCACGGACCGCAGCCGATCAGGGCCTCCTCGTAGCGTGCCTCGGGCTGGGTAGGAGGCCGCAGTCGTTCTCCACGTGTTCCAAGAGGAGTGAGGGGGTGGCGGTCGGTGCGCTATACTTTGAGGCAGCTGCCCCTCCACTGAGGGGGTCGGATGGCCCCCAGATCCGCGTTATTGGGAAGAATTAATTAGGTGCGCTGATGGCGCTCACACCAGTGCGGCCATCTTGGTCGCGCTCTAGCGCCCTCTGAGGAAAACACATCTCTGATAAAGATTGGTCAGGAATTGTGGCTAGGGAAAATCAGCTTCGTTTAGTGTACAAACGAAGAACTCTCATACAAATAACAACATCTTTTGTGCATTGATCCAAAAAGACTACCCACCATCAATTGGAAAATCTCAGACTCTTTGGAAAAGGAAATGTGAAATTTTTGCTATACTGTTCGTGTATTAATACATGTGCTTTGATTTGCCACTCCACATTCTAGTTGCATTGTTACACGTAATTCTTATCTCCACTTGCAAAATATAACCTGCTCACACATGTTTGAACTCATGCTCTTTTCAGAACAAGATTTAATACAATTACATTTCATCGGAACTTCATATTATATAACTTCATGTTAAATATGACTTGAAAGCCACCAATATGCACTTATTGTTGACAGTATCTCATATTCTCCAACATGGAGTATCCTTTTTGTATTACTTTAGTAGTCTATGTTGCTAAAACTACTCTTATTATCCTATTTTGCAGATTGCCATTGTGTCCTACATTAGGATATTGTTTAACACTTTCTATTCTTCGCTTGTCTTTCATTCAGCTGGAATCCCGAAGGGAATTGCGCCATGTGTGAGAGTTCACCCTCCCTTGGCGCCACCTGTAGGATGCCTCAGAGCGTTGTTCAAGTGAACGTTGGAAGAAGAGGTTGTTGTGTCATGTGTGGTGGGCATGCCCAATTTGAAAACCATTTTGGCTTAAGGTGCTACACATAGTGTGGGGAATAGTGGTGAGTTATTTGCACTGGGACCAGGAAATGACCTTGATGGGCTTTATATACCATATGCACACTCCATTGAGCCGCCTAATCAAGCCATTCCTGCAGCCTAACAAGCTAACAGTCAGGATCTTCTGATGGAAAAAGACTGCTCCCGATGACTCGGCAAGATGAACACAAAGTGTTCTTGATCGCTGCATTAGTGAGCATGTCAAGAGGGTGCCGCCAGACTTGCTGAACCGTATTAATATTGAAGACTTCCATGCCGTCACTAATCAGCACAGGTGCATCCATACACGTGTTGTGCAGTTTATAATTAGCAATGCTGTGACCAGAGCCTTAGCTCAACTCTACCAAGGTGGAGATCTATGCCTACTGAGAGGACATGTCTATTCCTCCAATGGATGTGGCTCACCCCAACTGGCTCAATGGCCGACACCATGGGCATTGCCAATCACGGTGGTGTGAAAATCCAAGCAGCCAATCAAGTGTGCATTTGCATCAATATGCACCTCCCCAAAAAGGCTGTGAAGCTAGAAAGTCACCCTACGCCCACCCTTGATGACCTGATGTCTGACATTCAAGAAGCAGATCAATGTTCCAAGCGTGACCTTCACACTTTTTACCACCAGATTCCATTGCACAAGAACTCCTGCTAAATCGCCTATTCTTTGCATGTGGGTTTACACCGCCACAAGTGCTTCAGCGTGTCATCTGCTACCATGGTTTGTCATTATAATTATAATCGGGATTCCTGTAACAGTCAATGTAAGTGGCAACACCCTTGTATTTGACAAGTCTCCTACTGAACACCAACATGAGCTAAGGGACATCCTCCAGTGACTGAGAGTCGAGAGCCTCACCCCCAACTGGAGGAAATGTGAGGTCACCAAAGAAAAGCTGCATTTCTTCAGTTTTGTGTTCCGAAAGGACAGTGTTTTCGCAGCCTCTTGCAAAGTCAGTGTCATCAAATCAGCCCTGGTGCCCCAGAACCAGTCAAAAACTAGAGGCTTCCTCGGCATGATACATTACTTTGGGAGATTTATCCCCAACCTTGCCTCCCTGACAGGGCCACTAAGATGACTAAACAGAACATCGGGACACTGGGAATGTGGTGATAAGCAGGAAGCAGCCTTCCGGGTCGCCAAGGATGCTCTGGGTGCAGATACCATGATGGCCTACTTTGCTCCTAAAAGGGAGACAGAACTTGTCTTGGGCGCCAGTCTCCATGGCCTGTGAGTGGTTCATACTTAGTTCACACCTACTGGGGATCTAGTTGCTATTTCTTTCCAAGCAGACCTTTGACCTTCTCCCAAAACCAGATACTCTGAGGTAGAAAAAGAGGCCATTGCTGTGGTGTGGGGATGCCGCCATTTTCGTCTATATCTATATGGCTGCCCACTCCACATCATAACAGAGCACACAATGCTCATTCAAATTTTCAATGGCTTAACACCCTTCAGGCAGACTTTCTCTCACATCATTCCAGAGAATTGACTTTAGAGGAAGAATAAGTGATTATCTATCTACAACATGTAAATATGGTTCTCACTGGAAGATCTACGCCAGCATTGCCATTGGAAGAGTAATTAACGCGTGCCTGGGATTTCTGAAGCACGTTTAGTTTAGTTTCGTTTAGTTTATTCATTTGTATTGCGCACCAGACCCGAAGGTATGAGGGCGCAGGAGCAACAAGGTTATTCAAAACGTGTTTAAAAATTATTATACAATACAGTAATTACAAAGGGCAATGTAAGGAACGCAGTTTACACATTTACAGGTAAGGCAGAAAGTTTACAAATGTACACATAAGGCAAAACGGTTTACAAATTTACAGCTGATCACAATTTACATGGTGTGCAGCGGTGAGGTGGGCTGGATCGTATTAGTGGTCATTGTTTTTTATCCAATGGATATAGTTGTGCCTGAAATGTGTGTAGGTTTGGGGTGTCCTTAGGGAAGGTGGTAGGGAGTTCCAGTGTTGGGCTGCTTTCACCTGGAAGCTGTTGCCACCCATTTTGGCACGTTTGAACCTGGGGACTGTTAGTAGGTTTGTGTTGGAAGTTCTGGTTGGTCTATAATAGGTGTGTTCTCTTATTCTATCGATTAGGTAGCGGGGGCAGCGTTGTTGAGGCATTTGTGTGTTAGAGAGGCTACTTTGAGCAAGATTTTATCCGTGGTGTTGAGCCAGTTATGGGTTCTCCTAGTGTTAGAAATGTGTTCTCTCTTGGGGATTTTGAGCACTGCTCTGAGAGCGTTGTTTTGTAGCGTCTGTATTTTGTTAATGACCTGCTTGCTAGCTCCTAGGTAGAGGGCATTGCAGTAGCCCAGTTTTGATAATACAAGGGCTCTGGCTAACGTAATGCAGCTCTGGGTGGATAAGAAAGGTTTGGCTGCTCTTATAAGCTTACACGAGTAGGCCGTGGAGGATGCCATCGAGCATAGCCTGTTTCTGGAAGGAGAGGGAGGAGTCGATGTATATTCCTAACGTTTTCACTTCTTTGGCTACCTTGATCGGGTTCCCGTTTATAATGAAGCTGGTGTAGTTGTGGTCCAATTTGGTTAGGTTGGGAGTGGAACCAAGGATGATGAGTTCAGTCTTGTCATCATTCAGGCATAGACTGTGAGAAGCCATCCATGCCTGGATGATGAGGTACACCTTGTTCACCAAGGCCAAATCTTGGTTGTAATCTCCCGTCAGCGGGATGAGGATCTGTGTATCATCGGCGTAATTAGTGTAGGTGATACCCAGACCATCTAGATCATCAAACAGGGGCTTCATGAACACGTTGTACAGTGTAGGGGAGACGCATGAACCTTGGGGGACTCCACATGTGATGGGGATGGGGTCGGCTGCGGCAGAGGTGGAGAAGACACGCATGGATCTATTGCTGAGGAATGACTCAATCCAGCCGATGGCTTCTTGGGAGAAGTGGGCAGTTGAATCCAAGTGATTGCATAGGATTTTATGATCAACTAGATCGAGAGGTCCAGGAGAAGTAATAGAGCAGTTTTCCCATTGTCTCTGAGGGTGTCAATTTGAGCCTTCAGGTCAATAAGGGCTGTTCTGTTTCGTTTTGGGGTCTGAAGCCTGATTGCCGAATACCTAGGAGATGGTTCATTTCAAGGAATTTTTGGATTTGTTGGTAGGCTGTCTTGTCTAATATCTTGAGCAGGAATGGGACGGTGGTAATGGGTCTGTAGTTAGTGGGAATGGAGGGGTCAAGGCAGGGCTTCTTGAGTAGGGGGAGGACCCAGGACTCTTTGAGGTTGCTGGGGCTGGTGCCTGAGGAGAAGGAGGCATTGATGAGTCTGGTGATGAAAGGCTAGAGGTCTCTTGCCGCATCTTTGATGATTTATGGGGGGCAAAGGTCGCCCTGACAGATGGTTTTAAGCTGAGAATTATTTTTTCCACTTCAAGAGTGGGGACTTTAGAAAAGCTGAAGCTAGTGGGAGTGGGTCGTGGGTGTTGGGGAATGGGGTGCTGGTGGTATTGATGGGGTTGGTAGGTTTAGCTAAGGATTCTTTCTTATTGTTAATTTTAGTTTGAAGGACTGTGATTTTATTGTTTAGGGCGTTTTGGACACTAGTGCACCATTGTTTGTCCCTGACACAAGTGGCAGGAGTGAGCACCAGTGTTTCCAGTTCTTTAATGATTGTAAACAGCTCTTTGGTGCTGGAGTTGGATTGAGCAATTCTCTGGTTGTAGGACTCCTATTTGGCAGCTATGATTTCTTTTTTGTAGTTGGACGATAATTTATTAAGCACTATCTTGTTATGGTCTGTAGGAGACTGTCTCCAGGTTTGTTCCATTTTGCGTTTTTCTAATCTAAGAGCTTCAAGGTGGCTGGAGAACCATTGGTTGAGATGCTTTTTCGGTTTGCACTTTCTTAGTTTTAGTGGTGCAATGGAATCTAAGGCTGTGCGCATGGTTTTGTTATAGCCTTCTACGAGGTCGTGGGGGTTGGAAGTAGTAGGGAGTTGGTTAAGCGTTGGGAGGATGAGTGGGATCCATTTTTCCACCGTGATGTTTTTCTTACTTCTCGTGGGGATGGCTGAGGCTAGCACATTATTGGTGATGGGGATCGAAGCTTCAAGGGTAAAGGAGAGGAGACGGTGGTCAGACCATAGTTGAGGGGAGTTATTAGTGATGGAGGCCGCGCAGTTATAGTCTGCTACCCAGCCAAGGGTTCTCCCTTTGTTGTGGGTGGGGCCAGATACTTTTTGGGTAAAGCCCAGTTCAGACAGAGTATTGTTGATGAGGGTGGCCTGGTGATCTTTGGGGTCTTTAAAGCCTAGGTTGAAGTCTCCTAGGAGGAGGCACTGGGAGGAGCTTTTTTAGGTTATTGGTTAGGATGGTGCTGAGGTCTTCCTCGAAGGATCCTAAGGGTCCAGGTGGTCTGTAGAGTAAGTCAATGGATATCGTTTGGGAATTGACAGTGGGCAGTTTAGCTGTGAGTGATTCACATGATGGGAGGTGGGTGGAGGAGTCAAGTCTGATGTTGAGGTGAGTTTTGCAATTACGGCCAGGCTGCCTCCTCTAGATTCAGTTCTATCCGCTCAGAGGATGGTGTAGTCGTCGGGGATGGCTAGTTGCGGCTGCGTGGAGCCAGGACTCAGTTATGGCTAAGAAATCTAAATCTTCTGCTAGAATGATGTCTGCTATATCTGTAGCATGGGCTATTATAGAGTGTGCGTTAATGAGAGCACCTTTTATAGGTGGGGCGGTAGTCTTAGTGGGGCTGGGGGTTGTCGTTGTGTTGTAAGTTTTATGATTGGTCGTAGTGTTAGGTGGGCTGGACTTGTGTCTTTTCACCGAGAGGTTGGCACAAGTGCTGGTGGTAGTGGAGCGGTTGGTCAGTTTGGACTGGATAGAATCCCTGGCTCGGGGCTCGTATATTTTAGGTAGTCTGGACCGTAATCTGGTGTTTCTTTCGGAGAGGATGCAAGGTAGAGAGAATTGGATCAGCATGGTTGTGGCATACGGCTGTATGGGGGGGTGGGGTGGTGCCTATGGTCGCTGGGCTAAGGGTAGAAATGGGATAGTATGTGGAGTTGATAAGGTGGAGAATAGTTCTCAGCAGTATTGAGTAGATACCTGGTAGGTACATTTTGTTGGCTGAGGGTGGTGTGTGTGAGTCGAGTGAGGAGGCCAACCTAGTTGGACTGGGGGTTGGGTGTGAGGCGATCAGCCGGAAGGCGGGGGGTTAGCATATACTGTCTATGTAGGTGGGGCACTGGTGAGATAAGAGCAGTAGTCAGATAGTCTAGATACAACTATCACAGGGCAGGGCGCACATGGCACTAAATCACAATCTCAAAATGGGCTGAATGCAATGTTCAGGCAGATCAAAATAACGGTGGCACCGACCTAGATCCCAATATCACAAAATGGGGCAGAATGCAGTGTTCAGGTAGATAATAATAGCAGTGGCAACCTGCCTAGATTCGAATATCACAAAATGGGGCAAAATGCAGTGTTCAAGCAGTAAATAATAGCAGTGGCAACCTGCCTAGATTCGAATATCACAAAATGGGGCAAAATGCAGTGTTCAAGCAGTAAATAATAAGTGGCAACCTGCCTAGATTCGAATATCACAAAATGGGTTTACTGATGCGTGCTGGGCAATGCTAAGCAGGTAACAGGTGGGCAGCATACGCTAGCGTCAATGGACAGTGCTGATGGTAGCAGACAGGCAGGTTAGGTGTTAGGTGTAACAGATGGTTCAGATCAGGTAAACCGAGGTGGGTGCACCTGGGTACTACGAGCAGCTTTCAGAGGCATTCAAATAAACATATAACGGTGCAAGCAGTGTAACAGCATTGAATCACAGCATGGTTCGAAAGAGGTGTGCAGCCGTGAGCAGTGTGCAATCAAGGCAAGTTCTGAGTACAATTGTCACGTGATGGTTGGGCAGCTGCCGTGACCAGAGTGGTGTGGGCCAGTGGCGGTAGGTGTGTGGCGCGACAGCCAGGTGGTAGGGTTTAGCGCTTGGGGTGGGAGTTAGCCAGTTTAGGGATCAGTGGGTGCGCATAATATGCTGGTGGTGGGCTTACCCGTTGACCTCAGGAGCTGGAAGGCGATGGTGAGTGGTCCTGGGGCAGCGGGTCCTCCATGCTGGTGCTCTCCTGTGTGGGCCAGGGGGACTGGCAGAGGCAGAATCGGCAAGAAATAGGCAAGGAACAGGTGTTAGCCTTGATTCCGTGGGCCTTGAGGGGAGTAGGCCGGCTATGCCTGCCGGCGGCCAATCTGGCCTTAGGAGGCACACGCAGCCAATCAGATGGGGGCAGGGGCTGTTCGGGGGCCTGGTTAGGCTCTTATGGCCAACAACAAAGAGCGGGCGGCCATCTTGTAGCATGGAGGTACCTCGTGTACCTGGGTTGGGAAATGGAGCAAAAAACGGCAAATACAGCTGATTTAGGCAAGGCAGCCTATTCTTCTTTGAAATCTCAGCGCTGTTACAATTGTGGGCGCTCCGGTGCTCTTAGAGGTGATTTCACGAGGGTGGATGGGGCGTGCGAGTCGCGTGACTAAAAATTCAGCTCAGATAAGCTGAGCATGGTGCCGGGTGCCCGCTGCTCCTGCAGTGGCAAGACCTGGACGAGGAGCTCACCTGGGGTAAATGGAAAGGCTTCCTTGAAGCCCAGAGTCACTGCATGGATGCCTCTCATCAACTAGTGAAAGGTATGTTCTTATTATGGGACAAACTCTCTGAACTACTGACAGACCCCTGTGGAAAAGCTCATGCCTAGTCATGCCATCAGCCCTTGCCTCAAGAGTTTCCAGATAGCCCATGTAGGGCACCAAAGCCTGTGCAAATTCCAGCCTTGCATTAAGGAAAAAGTATGCTTCTGGGGGCACTAACAGGCCATAGAGACAGTGCTAGTGAATAGCATCCCCTGCCAAGCTACTGGCCTTTCACCTAACCCAGTGCCCAGACAATCAATACCAAGGGGCTGCCTGGCCTGTAAACATGTCAGTGAGGACTTTGGTTCCTTACCTACAGGCCCGCATAAGCTCATTATGTTCGACAAGAACTCCCATTAAGCAGAGAGGGAAATTGTCGATTCAGCAGCAGCAACCACAGTCAAACATAAAGTGGAGAAGATTTTCACAACCCGACGAAGACTGACAATGGAGTCCTGCTGCTTTGGAGGGAATTTAGACAAGTCAATCACCCCGTGCTGGCTGCAAGCCAACGGAGATCTCAAAAGATTTATGAACACCTTCAGCAAGATGCTGAGGATAGTGGAGGCCTTGAATGTTAACCTTAAAGGAGCCATGTTCCAATTGCTGAGAGAACGCCGGCCACACCACACACCTCGACAGGGGTAACTGCTGTTGGTCTCCTCCTGGGCTGTACCCCCCTAACGATCACACCCATACTCCTGGAATGGGTGCCAATGGACTCTGTTGTGTGGAGTGCAACCAGGCAAAGAGTATAAGGAGCGCAGGCATGACAATGCTACAAGTTGGGGACACTGTGGAGTCCCTACCATTCACAGTCAATCACCGGAAAGGCAGCGTGACCAGGGTTCACCAGGGATGGTCAAGAGAAACTCCTTGCATTTAAAAATAAACTGGGCGAAGCACATGAGGGGGCACCTCATATAAGCAGTGGAGACAGCTAAACAAAAGAAAAGCAAGGAAAAGTCTAGAAGCCGAAGGCCCAGCACCAGGAATGAGTGAGTGGGCCTGCTCCACTGGCACTGCCAATGATGCAGGCAGTCCAAGCTCTTTGCTTGCCCAGCCACCATGCCAAGTCCTAGGCAATGTTTCCTCTAAGCTGTGCGCTTGTGCACTTGCCCAGCTTCCTTCTGGGTGCCGCTCAGTAGATATTTAGCAGCGCACACAGACAATTCTCACCTATTCAAAAAGATTTAATAAGGCACAAGCTACAGCAATTATCTGAAACTTTCTTTCTCTTAAAATAAGCAACTAGTCTTGATATTCTGCTAATTTGCATTTCACTACTATGCACCTAAAATCTCTAACAGCAAAATACAACACAAGAGGTTAAAAACTAATATGAAAAACTGGCTCCATGAACAGAAGAATCTAACCAGGATATGCCTGCACACATTAACCAAAAATGTTCCCTCCCCACCCATGGCTCCTTAACCTGATTCTACCACACTTTTACCTTATGACTAACTTCGGCCTGAGAGTACATTAAGATACTACCGGACAACCTTGACTCTTTCTCTCTTGGCTATGCGAAAGGTTAGCAGACATGTACCTACATCCACTTGTTTTATGTTTGTTATAACGTTCACACACCAGAATTTCTGTTACTCATTGTGCCTTACCAAAAGCGTCACCCACACTATATAATCGAACTACCAGCTCAAATATCGGATACTGACTGTAAGTAAGCCGGCTACTTGGATGTGTAACCAAATTCCATACTTCCTCTTTTTTGTACATATGTTATGCTAGTGCTTTGAAGCGGCCCCCTTATAAGTTAACGCATTATAACACTCACATATTAATTTTCCCTCTAAGGATTCTGACAAGACAAATGTGATGCTCAGCGTCTCCTGATTTAGCATTACTAACATTACCCTATAAGTCGAGAGAAACATTACAATATCATTCACTTTGTCTACAAAGGATAATGGGTATGGACTATGCCTGGGATTACTCGTCTACAGTATCAGGGCATCGGATAATCAGACAGGAAAATGCTTTTCACACAATCTGCATCGTTTTCAAGTGTTCAGAGTTCCTTTGGGCATAGACCTTCACACATTATATGGTAACTAGCTTCTATACAAAAACAGTTTCACTGAGCACTTGTGTAATCCTACACAATGATATAAGGGTGGGGTATGTTGCAAACAATCTTGTATTCACTGCAAAAGAATTGTGTAGATGCAGAGTCATGACGTTCTTAAAATGCACATCATATGTTGAGGCATTTAAATATGCCTTGCTTGCAAAGTATTGTGGGTCTGCCAATATCACAGTGAGTGTTTAATGCTACAATCCCTCAACTTTATACAGTGCTCTACCAACTAGTATTGAAGGCAAGCACAGGGGCCGGGAAGTGTATGGGTGGAAACATCACTCCTTGTGGGTGATGACCAAAGCAACACATTTCAAAGATCAAGTCAGATGTTTTGGCAGTACACTGAAGGAAATGTGTTGCGTGTTTGCTAAAGCATAGAGAATTCTAGTACCCATCTAGACAACAGCACCTTCTTTTTCTTTCTATGCTCAACTGCTGAGGGCTTTTCAATATAACCATGTGTTCTGTGTGTGCAGTCTCTAGCATCTCCCTGCATCGTATACACAAGAATTGATGACCAGAATTGATCACAAAGAATTACAGAAGAGGGATCCATAGTTACAGAAAAAGGCATTCAATCAGTTGCATCTATGATGAATTGATGCAATTACCTTAAAAGGCATATATGTGTGATTTTCTTCAACATGGCTTGATAATACACCTCAGTAAGGCTCTTGTTTAATTTTATCTAGGCGGTGGTGCGGAAGGGTGGGCAAAACTATACACTTTATTATGTTCCCTGTCATTTCACTCCCTATGTCAGGGGTAGAAGCAGGGCTCTAATCAAATGTTGCTCCCTACTTGGAGTCAAATGATTTTTCAGGGAGTAAAAAAAGTAATTAGCTTTGCCAATAGGGACACTTTCTGCTTATTAAAAGAAGTTTTTTCCCCATAAAATTCCTTTTGAGATCGGGCATTAATATTAGAGTTCCTTCCTATGCCACTGCTCTACTGCTCACTCATTCGAAAAAAAAATATCAGTGGAGCTTTGTGGGTTGAAGCAATGATATGTTCATTGTTTCTTGTTTTTGTTAGGCACATGTTCATTTTTAGGGAGTAAAAATGCATGGTGCCTATGTCTCTTAGCTCTAAGGCTGGTGGTATACCACCCACAGGAACACGTAATGTGAATAGTAAACAAAGGCACAGGAATTTTGGATCATCATATTCTAAGTTTGCAGTTATTCTGATGCAATTATCATCCTTACACAAATTAGTAGAAGCATGTTCTCCTGGCCCTTGGATCACTTCATTAAAGTGACACCTGGACTCCTTTCAGTAGGTTTTTGACACATTGCTTTTAATTGCCATTAATCCATCGGCAAATGTATTCTGTCTGAGTTTCTTAACAGCCACATCAGTTATGACAAGATATATTTGTGTGTTGTAATAGAAATGAGTGATTTTCCAGTGGCATAAAACATATAGGGCCTCACTACGACTTGGGGCAGTATCCCGGCATTAATCCACCAGAATACAGCAAAACAAATTACTGCTACCACCACTTGGTCCAGAGGAATTTCTGCCGAATTACAACTGGTGGTGGCGGTGTAATTCCCCATTAATATTGAGTCCATTGGACTCAATGTGGCTTTTTTGGCAGAATTTCACAGCGGAAATTCCGACAATGTTGGCGTTGAGTTGGAGGATTTACCTACAGGATTTTCATGGAGGCAAATCCTCCACTCCAGACCCGAAATCGTAAATTGGCGTAGTGGCAAAGTTGGTGGTAATGGAGTTACCGCCAACTTTACCACTTACTGCCAATCTCGTAACGAGGCTGGCATTTTTCTCTGTGCAGAAGTACGTTTGCAAGGCACTGTGGCAGATATTGAAGTCTTGGACTGGTTGATGAGTTTTCTCTATAATCACATATGACAGTTTATTTCAGCCTATGTGTTCGGAAAAAGTGTTGTAAGATTTTTAAAGTATTGCAGTGGCTGCGAAAAAGAAATTCCTTTCCGAACTCTCTTTGGGCGACGCTAGCTCACAAAGTGGCATTCCTTATTAGTCAGTTGCGCACATGGAAAATAATCTGTGCACAACAACCAACCGGCTCCGCACATAGAGAAAAATAATTAGAGGGAACATTGGTAGGTACCTGGTGCGATTGCAGATAAGGATGCCAGGCAATTTTAAGGAATATGTGAGTGTCTGTGAGGGTGTATTGTTGCCAGCCAGATGAAGACTAATACCCAGGACCATATGATGGCGCAATAGAGCTTTGGAATTCACGAGGCTGCTGTCTGGTAGATAGAGAAGTCTGCATACTGACATGCACGCATGCGCGCCAGCACCGGTGGCAAGACTCGTCACTGCGACAATAAAGAGTGAAAGATTTCTGCGCAAGAGCGGGAAATCGGGTAGTGAACAAAAGTGTCTCCCTCAAATGATTTAAACTGCGTGTGATTCCACCTCAGAAGGGCTGGCATGCAACGCTGAGGTCTTTGGGAAATTAAGACTTGCCCCACGAACCAGACTCTTTACAGTCTTCACTCCAAATGCGCCTGTAGTGAAGATTGTGTTCCATTCAGGGACACGTGTGGAGGTGGCGAGCAAGCCAGGTGTGAGGAATTGGACGGCTAAAAGTGAATCGTATATAGGTACTGAAATAACAAAACTCCAGAAACGCGGCTGCATCCGGTGTTCTGACCACTACATGCTAGGCCTCTTTAGACATGCGTGGTGCCTTTACTTTAACCCTTAGGTTTTAACCAATGTAGAAAAGCACTGATATTTTTTGAACAGTCTGCTGCATCGCTTGTAAGTCTTTTCAGAAATAATGCCTTTTGACTTGAGGTTGGGCAGCTTAGTAAGTGTCAGTGTGTCATATTGTATATTGTCACTGCTCTTTCTGTGGCGCTGCACCCCGCTATCTCTCTCCTTGTTGGTGAGTGTTTTGGAGTTATGGGGGATGGGCAGCTCCTGATGGGCAGTGCTTGTGATCTTCGCTGGTGCACTTACTCAGGAGACCTGCCAGAAACGCTCTACAGTTCTGGCATACGTGTCATGACGGGGGATGCTGGCATGAAAGCTATATTAAATTGTAGTGTTAATATACAAGAAATGTGAAAATGTGAATGTGTTTTGTATATTATTCAAGTATTTTGATTTCAACTGTTCACTTGTCTATAATCAATATATCTTTCAACCATTATGCAATCAAACAAACAAAGTGGAACACCAAAAAAACGAATGTGACGTATTAGTAGGAATGGTTACACACAATGCATCAATTACAACACGATTCATATAAAAACCGTTACTTACTGGGCTCTTTGCGTGACTGCCTTTGAATTCTATTTGGGAAAAAAATACGGTTACACGAGTTAATTGATACATATAGACATGTCTAATTTCTAACAGCAAATGCATATTTTATTTGCTATATAAAATATTATCAATGCACATATGATATGATATGGCATTTATAACGGGCCTATACACAAGTGTTTCAAGGCGCGACGAGGCAAGGGAGGGGGAACAAAGGGAAGACAGAGACAACGATCCTACTAGGCCAGGCG
Organism: Ambystoma mexicanum; assembly: GCF_040938575.1. Lineage (NCBI taxonomy): Eukaryota > Metazoa > Chordata > Amphibia > Caudata > Ambystomatidae > Ambystoma > Ambystoma mexicanum. The sequence goes on from NC_090933.1 coordinate 1,088,965,006, forward strand.
CCATTGTGATCACACAAGTGCATGGGATGTGGGAAGGGGAAAGTGCGGGGGTAGGGGGGAAGGGACAGTGCAGTACATGGGCATAGAATAATAACAATAAGTAAAAATAATGGCCAGCAGGTGGCAAGTGTAAGGAAGTGCAGACGACGGGTGTCAAGTGCTGGTAGTGGGACTGTAGGGATACAGAAACAGTCTCAGAGTGCGTGGGTTGCCGGGCAGTGGTGTGGGAGGGACCTGGGCCCAAGATCAGCGGGTGGCCAGGTAACCAGTGCAGTTGCTGTTTCAACCAAGAGGTCAGCAGGGGAGAGGAGGAGAAAAAGCAGAAGCAAAGAGAAAGGTTTTGAGGTGCTTCCGGAACCGTAGATGGTTCTCCTCAAGTTTCTGGGAGGCAGGGAGGCTGTTCTAGAGGGAGGCCCCAGCCGAAGAAAGAGATCAACCACCAACTTGTCGCTTGGAGAAGCGACTGACCCTGAGAGAGTTGGAGGCGGAAGAGCGAAGAGCTCGAGAAGGAAGATATTTAGGAAGAGAGATTTGAAGATATTGAGGCCTCAGGCCACAGAAGGCCTTGTGGACAATGCAAAGAGTTTTGAACTTAATCCTTGCAGCCACTGGGAGCCAGTGCAGAGATTTCAGTCCTGGAGAGATACGATCCCTGGGCTTGAGGCCAAAGACAAGTCTTGCAATCCTGTTTTGGATGAGTTGCAGAGGGCGGAAAGTAGAGGCAGGCAGATTTAGAAAGAGGCTGTTGCAATAGTCCAGCCTAGAGAGAACCAGAGCTCTGGAGACAGTAAGCTTCTGGGGGAAGGAGAGGAAAGTAAGAATACCTCTGAGGAGGTGGAGTTGGTAGTGTGACTTCTCAGAGACGTCAGAGATGTGAGGAGAGAAGGAGAGTGTGGAGTCGAAGATGACCCTGAGGTTTTTAGCCTGACAGATGGAAGCAGGAGGAGGGCCAAGGGGGGCCGGCCAGAGTGTGACAGGAAAGGAGGGAGTGGGTGTGCCGATGAGGGGAATCTCAGTCTTACTGGCATTAAGGCAGAAGTCATTGGCAGCACACCACTCCTGGATAGCAGACAGACAGTCGGTGATGAGGGAAGGAGAAGAGGAGGCTGAAGGTAGCCTGAAAATGAGCTGAGTGTCATCCGCAGAGCACTGAAAGTTGGGGCAGAGAGAGGCAATGCGGTGGGCAAGAAGTGCCAGGTAGAGGTTGAAGAGCCAGGCAGAGAGGTTAGACCCCTGGGGGACACCACAGGTAGAGAAAAAGATAGCGGAGAGGAAGGATCCCAGTTGGACCTGGGAGGGTCGTCACAGAGGAAAGAGGTCAGCCAAGCCAGGGCCTGACCGGTGATACCCAAGTTATCACAGAGACATTTGAGCAGGATGGCGTGGTTGACCGTGTCAAAGGCAGAGGAGAGATCAAGCAAGATGAGGATACAGGGAGTGTTAGAATGTTAGAATCAAGGTTGGAGAGCAGGTCTTCACGTATGTTCAGTAGAGCAGTTTCCATGCTTCGGGCAGCTCTGAAGCCAGACTGATGGTCGTGAAGAAAACCAACAGTTTCAGTGTGGAGATTAAGCTGGGAGATGGCCAGCTTTTCTAGGAGTTTGCCCAGGAAGGGAGTGATGGAGATTGGGCGATAGTTGGCCGGGCAGTAGGGGTCAGCAGAGGGTTTTTTAAGAAGAGGGTGCACAAGGGAGTGCTTCAGGGGGTAAGGGAAGACTCCAGTGGCGAAGGAGTGGTTACCGAAATCAGCCAGGGCAGGAGCCAGGGAGTCGATGTAGTCCTTGATGGTTTTGGAGGAACAAGGATAGATCTGTTTTGACGAGACTTTCATAGATCGGACTTGTCTAGAAACCTCATCAGCGGAGAACAGGGTAAAGGCAGAGAAGGAGGGAGGAGAGGTGGCTGAAGAAGGGCCAGTGGAAGAGCAGGGAGTAGAGTAAGGGAGGGGAGAGGAGGAGATTGAGGACAGGATGTCCTAGGTTTAGAGATGAAGTGAGAAGCCAGTGCGTTCAGAGGGCGTGGGAAGGGACAGCAGAGGTAGAGGCTGCAGCAGGATTGGCCAGTTCCTTGCAGATTTTAAAGAGTTAGGCCGAGCTGTTAGATGCCGCAGAGACTAGGGCTTGGATATGAGCTCTCTTCTTGGTGAGAACAGGGAGCCGGTACTGCCTTTGGAGCAGGCGGCAGGCCAGTTTGTCAGAGGATGTACATGAAGCATGCCATTTCCTCTCAGCCACCCTGCACTTGCGTTTTAGGGTGGTGAGGTCTGAGTCATACCAGGAATTGCACTTGGCTTTAGGCTTCAGGCGGATTCTCATGACAGGGGCAAGAATATCTAGAGTATCACATATAGCAGAGTGTAGCATGGAAAGGGCTAAGTCGGGGTGAGAGTCAGCCAAAGGGAGAGGGGTGAGAAAGTTGCGGCAAAAGCCTCAACTGACACGCGATTCATGGGTCGGATGACCGAGAAGGTGGGTGGCAATGATGGAAGGGGCTTGGCCTGAGGGGTGGAGAGGGAGAGATGGGAGGAAAAGGTAAATGTATCCACAGGAGTATAACATGAGTATTTTTTAAACAGAAGCACTGAAACACTTTCTTGCCAACCCTGCATTTTATGTTCAATATATATATATATTCATTTTATTTTTTATTTTTTAAAGTGCAGACTTAGCTTTAGAGCAGCAGAGCGCTGTAGAGAGTGTGGGTAGCTGGCATTTGGGCTTACTAATGTGTTTTGATGCCCGGTTCATGGAATAAAGCCTAAATCCCAGTGGGATGTAAAACAGAGCATTTACGCCCACCAGCCTCTGGCCGGTCAGAACGGGATGCAAGAAAATAGTCCCAAGCAAAGGCTGTTTTCAGCTGGCTGAGATTTCCTTGACCGCTGCTGCCCTATCAGCAATGTATTTATTTCATCCCAGAGACCTCAATACACTGAACAAATCATCTGAAGGTGGCAGAAGGGGCGGTGGGAGGGCTCACGGCTCACAATTGATTGATCGATATTTTATTTCTATCGCGCTCATACACAAGTGTTTTAGAGCGCGACAAGGCAAGGGAAAGGGAACAGGGGAGAACAAAAACAACGATCTTACTAGGCCCAGTGACATTGAGAATGTGCAAGTGCAGGGTAGAGGGAGAAGGGGGAGAAGTGCATGGAAGGGGGAATAAAAGGCGAGTGAGGAGCAAGAAGGAAAAAACAAAAATAATAATATAATAATAAATAAAAAGGCAACAAACAATGGGAGTGCAGCCAGCAAGTGGCAAGTGCTGGGTTTATGGCAGCAGGCCGTGTAGGTCTGAAAGTGCAGGAAGAAAAGAGGAGGGCTGTATAGGTATAGATACAGACCCCAGTGCAGGGGGTGGTCCGGCGGCAGTGCGTGAGGGTGGCAAGATGAGCAGGTACCTGGGCCCAGAGGACAGAGGGTGGCCAGGTGCATGGTGCCGAGGGAGAGTAGAATCAACGGGGGAGAGGGGAGGAGAAGGCAGAAGCAAAGAGGAAGGTTTTGAGATGCTTCCGGAACCGGAGATGGTTCTCCTCAAGTTTTAGAGTGGCAGGGAGGCTGTTCCTGAGGGAGGCCCCAGCCGGAGACAGAGATCTACCCCCAGCTCGTTTCTTTGAGAAACGACTGACCCTGAGGGAGTTAGAGGTAGAGGAGTGGAGTGCTCGAGATGGGAGGTATCTGCGGAGGGATAGCTGAAGGTATGTTGGTCCCAGGCCCCAGAAAGCCTTGTGGACAATGCAGAGGGTTTTGAATTTAATCCTTGCATCCACTGGGAGCCAATGGAGAGATTTCAGAGCTGGAGAGACATGATCCCAGGGCTTGAGGCCAAGGACAAGTCTTGCAGTCCTGTTCTGGGTAAGTTGTAAAGGGCAGAGAGTAGAGGCAGGTAGATTAAGAAAGAGGCTGTTGCAATAGTCCAACTTAGAGAGAACCAGATACAGTGAGCTTTTGTGGGAATGAGAGGAAATGAAGAATACCTCTGAGGAGGTGCAGTATGATATGATATGATATGATATGGCATTTGTAACGCGCCTATACACAAGTAGGAGGTTTGACTTTTTTGATACATCAGCGATGTGGGTGGAGAAGGAGAGAGTGGAATCAAAGGTGACACCAAGGTTCTTGGCCTCGCAGGTGGGGATAGGAGGAGGGCCAAGGGAGGCTGGCCAAGAGTGAGGGGAAAGGAAGGTGATGGTGTGCCAATGAGGAGGATCTCTGTCTTGCTGGCATTAAGACAAAGATCGTTGGCGGCACACTTATCTTGGATGGCAGTTAGGCAATAAGTGATGAGAGAGGTGGAGGAGGTGGCCGAGGGCAGCCTGAAAATGAGTTGAGTGTCGTCTGCGTAGCACTGGAAGTTTGAGCAGAAAATGGCAATACAGCAGGTGAGAGTTACCAGGTATTGGTTGAAAAGCCAGGGCGAGAGGTTAGACCCCTGGGGAACACTACAGGTGGAGAGGAAGACAGATGATAGAGAGGTCAGCCAGGCCAGAGCCTGATCAGTGATACCCAGGTTACCACGGAGACGGTTAAGCAGGATGGTATGCGTGACGGTGTTGAAGGCAGAGGAGAGATTGTATAGGATGAGGACAGAGGGAATGCTAGAGTCAAGGTTGGAAAGCAGATCTTCATGGATGTTCAGGAGAGCAGTTTCCATGCTTCTGCCAGATCTGAAGCCAGACTGATGGTCATGGAGACAACCAACAGAATCAGAATGAAGGTTTAGCTGAGAGATGGCCAGCTTTTCAAGGAGTTTGCCCAAGAAGGGGATAATAGAAATTGGGCGATAGTTGGCCGGACAAGAGGGATCCGCTGTGGGTTTCTTGAGGAGAGGATTACAAGGGAGTGCTTAAGAGGGGAGGGGAAGGATCCTGAGGCAAAGGAGTGGTTACAAAAGTTGGCAAGGGCCGGAGCAAGGGTATCAATATGGTCCTTGAGAGTTTTAGAGGAACAGGGATGAACCTGTTTTTTCCAAGGCTTTCATAGATCGGACTTGTCTAGCGACCTCATCAGGGGAGAAGAGAGGAAAGGAAGAGAAGGAGGGTGGGGGGTGGCTGGAGGGGGGTCAGTGAGTACCGATCGAGAGAGGAGAGGGGGTGGAGGAGAGTGTGGACAGGATGTCCTGGGTTTTTGAGATACAGTGTGAGGCCAGGACATTGCAAAGAGCCTGAGAGGCAAGGGAGGGGTAGAGACTGCAGCAGGGTTGGCCAGCTCCTTACAAATTTTAAAGAGTTCCGCCGAGCTGTTAGATGCCGCAGAGACACGGGCTTGAATGTGGAAGGAGATGATCAACAGCCCCAAAAACCTAAGCATGGTGGCACAAGCAATGGGAAGGATGGAGGTGTATCGACTAAGTGGATCATTCTAATGCTGGAGGAGATTCTCCACTGCAAGGTCCAACCGCATGCACTGCCACATAAGTGAATTGGTGGTTCTCTGCTGCATGCAGTGATCCCTTGGAAGTAGCTCTGGGAGGGTCCCTGCAGGTGTATGTAGAATCCCCATGTTCCCCTTGCAATGTGCAGTGCCTGTGGCATGTACATGGCATGGAGAAATAAAGACTGATGCAGTATGATCCACCTGTGCACCTGCTCACAGCATCATGCGTGTCACCCACACAATGACCCACTGGAACAGTGACCATTTCGGAGACCTTCCATGGCCTCAAAAGCAGGCAACCTCGTGAATTTAACTAGGAATAGGGTGGCAGACAAGATGCCCAGACAAACCTCGGACATCTGATGATTGCCATCACAGTAGAATTGCAGTTATTTGTTGGTATGCATGCAGTGTTCCTGAATGCCATAGGTGCTGTGGGAACACCACAAATGAACCCGAGTCACCGGGGAGAATTGGTGGATGGGGTGGAAAATTGCAAGAAGGTGCTTTCTGTGTTTCTTTACACATTCACCAAATGAAGAATAAGGATGTAAGTGGTCAACGACTAGTAGCACATGCACTCAGTATGACCTTGGGATCAATACATTTAATAACTTCTTACATTGTAGAAGTCATAATTGTGGATCAAAGTTATTTCATCGCAGGGATTTCAGCAAAGCCCATTTCACTGTAATTTGCTTTACTGCATTTTACCAAGGGGGGAGACCCCATTCGCCCCCCTTTCACCACCATTAGACCTGCATCTTTCTAAATAACTATCACACCCCCATCTATATATGTGTTGTAAAATGGGGTCAAATAGTTATGGTGAAATGTGATGCAATGAAACCGCCTGCGATGCGAAGGGGTAGCTTCATAATAAATAAAGATAAGTCCAACATTCGGACGCGTAAACTGAAATCATCAGTGGCAATGCACTTTATTGAGAGTAGACACACGATAGCTCAACTGAAATGTGTCATTCCGGAACAGGTCAGATTATGCCCCAGGGGTGGTGATCTTCACAAGAGGCCTCTACAGAGGGAGGTGTTATGGATAGACCGCTAGATTCCATACATCCAAGAGGCATGAATACAGAAATGGATTTAATGTGCTTTGTGTAATTGACTGTTGCTTGACTGACCATTTGTATTGGATGCAATATCCTTCGACTAATCTAAAGTATTATTGTCCAACTGTTAGGTGCATGACAGCTGCTGTTACAGGTATCAAAATGTATTGTATCATCACCCAAGACACCTTCCTATTGAGAATGCATATTCTGCTATACCTTCCTAACGTCACTTTCCCTTTGCCATCCCCCTAGGGACTCATTTATCCTCATATTTTTCATGCAAGATATCGGGTTTGGGGTTCTTGGGGCACCCGACCGGATACGATTCCGGCTGAGATGCTCCTCCCCCTTTCCTGTCACTTCTGGGGCTGTACTGAGTGTTTTTACACTCTTTCCGTCCCCCGTACCTTTAACCAATGTCATTACTGGTCCACGGACATGAGTGGGGCCGCAATCTAATAACACGCACTGTTCTATTCTCATTCTAATACAAGATAGGCATGCTGCACTTTTCCTACACCCCCGTTCACAGGGGTACACACTTTTCTATAAACTTCTAGTCAACACGCATTTATCCAACTCTTACTTTAATACAAGTTAGGCTTGCTGTGCCTTCCCCTCTCCCTCATTTACAGGGTTACATACCTTTCTATAACTCTCTATTTATTATCCCCTGCTCACGGGATACAGACTTTTTCATAACTTTCTATTTATTTTTCCTCTTCCCCACTCATAGGGTTTATACTCTTAAAAAAAATTCCACCAGCCCCTTTGCGGGCACCATACATTTATTACCCCTCTTCCCCACTCACGGGGATACATTATTTTTCACTTATTTCTTTTATTCTTTTTGCCACCCGCACCAGTGCGGGGACCATGCAGATGCGTAGCGTTTTATTCAATCTTTGTAACAGGAGACTCGAGCGGTTGTGTGACCTTGACAACACATCCTCGGTCTGCCTCCACCAAGATGGCCGGAGCCATCACAATGACGCATCGCGCATGCACGGGCGTCCGTGGCAACGCCATAAATCACAAAGGGTTGGATTGAGTAGCGATCGGGACCCTGGCCTGCACACTGCACCGGCATCGCGCTCTAGGTGAGTGAGTGCCCGTTTAACACGGACATTGTATCTTCTGATATCCGGCTCTCTTTCCACCCCATAGAGAATATGAGGCACACAAATCCTCAGTGGAATTTTCCACGTATATGCATAATTGTTTTAGAATGGTTTTGCCCTTACAGGACTGGTGTTCTGCCGTCCATACTATAGAGAATATTTGGCATACAAACCCTTAGCAGAACATTCCGCTTATATGCACATGGACTTTTGAGTCATCTCGCTCTTAAAATGTTGTGTCCCCCATTCCAGAGTATTCTTATCACTATTCCTGCAGACCTATTTCCCTCCACTCCAACTACAAGTCGGGTAAGTGCTGCACAATTCATGAATTTATCTTCATTTATCTTATTCAGTGCACATAATTGTTAAATTTCAGTATCTCTTGAGGTGCTACACCTCTTATTGGGTAATTTCCTGTATTTTGCAGGTCCATTGAGTGACCTGGAGAGTCACTAGGAAATGGCAAAGAGGTCAGTCTCTAATTTTGAATTTAGCCTTCCTTTTGCAGATGAATATTTATTTCTGAGAAACATACTGATGTGTATTGTTTTGTATTACCTTGTAGATATATTGCTGAAACATGTTAAATCAAGCCTAGAAAGTTGAGTACGCTCAAGCCCTGGAGAAGGATTTTGTTGTTATCCGAAACGCGTTGGCAAACCCTTGTTACCACTTTTGGAGTGTATTAGGAGATACAACTATATGGAACTCATGTTCCAACGGTTTTCTAAAGTATAGAAGTGTACATGTTAATGCAACATAATTGTTACTCTTTTGGAACTACCTGTTGTGGAGAAACATACTTGATTTTGTACTCTACATTTCCATTATTGCTTTTTGTTTATGAAGAATTTACAGATGGCAGTGTGCCCTTTTAAATTGTATTTAAATAGATGTTTTCTTATGAAACACAGATTCATATGTGTCTGTTTGCTTCTTTGGATTTAAAACGTATATACAATTGAATTTATGTAACGAGTATTATTGGATTATCTTTATGGGATCACCCAAGACCTACTACTGATTACACACTTACCTCACTAGATTACCAGTTGTAATTAAATTATATTTTTTGTAAACGTGGGGTATCTACCCCTTAGGAGTGCACTAAAGAGGGTGCTGGTTGGCAATAACCAGCTCATGGTTAGTAGCTCCATAATTGTCAGATAGATTAACATTTATGTTTTTCATTTAAGTATGGGTCCCTCCTAAACTGCAGTAGGTCTGAATGGTTCAGTATTGTATAGCCACACATTCACTGTTCACATTCAGGGACTAGAGGAAACACTTTTAAAACAAATCTTTTTATTAGCATACGGTTTCCAATTGAAACCTTTCAGCTTTTACATCTCATAATATATACAAACAAGTAAAAAGAGAAAAGAAAAGGAAAGAAGAAAGAAAAGAAAGAAGAAAAAAATGTTCAAGCTTTTTTCCATGTTATACAGTCAGTCACAACTAGTTCCATATGAATCAAAAGTTGCTCCCAAATTCCAATGAGGCAAATGTCACAGAAACTCTTACTTTCTTGCATCAACTGGAACCAGATGTCTCTTTCTGTAAAAGTTTGGTGTTCAATGAAAAATGTTCTCATCAGATTGGTTCTAGTGTCCCCAACTCCTGGGCGGCAACTCATAATCAAATGGTACAAGGATTCCAGCGGATGGCTACAAAGTCTACAGCGGTAGTCCCTGAGTTCTTTGGCTTTTCTGGCCTCAGGAAGCTCTCTTGTCGGTTACAAATTTAAACGTATTCTTAAGAATTGGCTACAAGCTTTGTCAGATGGACATTTTGTCAAGTAGGGCAAAGTTGTTCCTCGCCTTCTAAGGTCCGTGCAGTACTTCCCATAAAGTTTATACCCAGTGATTGCCTCCATTGTGTCAATCCAATCGTGGTCATAAAGTGCTTTCTTTACGTTCTCAGGGTTTTCTTTTAATGAGTTATTAGTCAGGCCTATACTGTTTAAAGGGATAGTCCAGTAAAAAATGTTATTTAAAAAATAGATAGGCAACATTAAAAAAAAAATACTAGCACTTTTTTTTTTAAAACTTCCTATGTAAAATTTTGAGCTATTCAAGCTCAAAATTCGCAAAGCAAGCATATGGGCGCATCCATTTTGTGAAATGGATGCCCGCCTGTGCTGGCTTTTGCTTTTGCGGCACTAATGAATGAAAAGCCACTACAGCTGGCTTGCTTTTCCTTCATTAGTGCCGCAAAAGCAAAAGCCAGCACAGGCGGGCATCCATTTCACAAAATGGATGCGCCCATGTGCTTGCTTTTGCGAATTTTGAGCTTGAATAGCTCAAAATTTTACGTAGGAAGTTAAAAAAAAAGTGCTAGTATTTGTTTTTTAATGTTGCCTATCTATTTTTTAAATACATTTTTTTACTGGACTATCCCTTTAATATTCTTGTACATTTATCACTCCATTCTTCCAGTGAACGTTCACTTTGGCGTGGAGGGCCTGACTCAATAACGTAAACCCACCTTCAGAAGGCGGTATGAGGCACTTTCAATAAAAAGGGAGGGTCTTCCAGTCTATTACTGTGTACAATGACGTCAGGCCCAGCACTTTTCTGATTATTGCCACAGGCATCAAGTTTGGCAAGGAGAGGACATATCTCCAAAACAGGCCCTCTATAACTGGCCAGACTTTCCAGGGCAACAATAGTGAGCCTTCAGACCCTTATGTCAGGATGGGGGATACTTTCATTGGGTAGAAAGTAATGACTGAAGCAAGCAAAAATGTACCATATCGTAGTCTGATGATCTTTGCCTGTACAGCCAGGCATTTCATCATCCTTCTCAATTCTTCCTCTCGAAGTGCGTCAGTTAAACTATTGTTTATTGATATTCCCAAATAAGTCTTCTGGGTTATAAATAGGTTCTTTGCTCCTTCGATGAACCAGCTAGAGAGTTCTGCTGTTCTACCAGAGTTCCTTCCAAATATTAGAACACTGGACTAGTGGGTTTATCTTCAAATCATTTGCTGCCAGATAAGTAGCAAGAGTGTTGAGTTGTCGCTGGAGACCAATCGACGTTTCGTCCATAATTACTATATTGTCCGTGTATAACAGTCTGTGGACCGGTGTGCCAGATATACTAGGGGGAAAGCACCTAATACCTTTAACTGCCTCTTCCATGTCCGAGGTATATAGGTCAAAAATCGCCGGTGCCAAGCGGCAACCTTGTTTTAGGCCAATTGTTGTAGTGATTGAGTCCGTCAAATCGCCAGATTTGTTCAACCTCATTCGCACTGAGGTGGTCGTGTGGAGGGCCTCGATAGCTTCATGTATGTCCCTTCATCCAGGCAGCCAGGTGTTTCAAGATGAGGGCCGCAAATATTTGTCCGATTACGTCCAGAAGGGCGGTAGGCCTATAATTTGCTGGTGACGACCTATCACCCTTCTTGAAGATTGGGACTATTATCGAAGTCGTCCAGGAAGCCGGTATTTTTCTCCTGAGTTTTATTAGGTTGAACAGGTCATACATAAAAGTTGCCCATTGCTCAGGATTTTTCATCAAGGTCATATTTGTTAGACCGTCCTGTCCAGCATCTCTCGAGTTGCTAGAGTGTATTATCAGGCCTAAAATGTCTTCCCTTCCTGTATCAAAAGACCAAGAGGACAGCAACATTTCTCATCTGTCTACAAGGACTGCTGTTGGTTTGGTGAAAAGTGTACTAAAATGAATTATCCATCCTCCTGCAGGAATAGGATTTGCCAACAGAGACTGTTGGGGGACCTCAATAGAGTTGAAAATCCTACAAATCTCAGTCCTTAGTTGCTACTAACTGTAGCATATGCATTCTTCTGGGTTAAGGTGTACTTATGTTGTTTTAACCAGTGTTTATGGTTTTGTTTACCTTTTATAAGGACGTCCATGGTTTTTAGGTAGGGTCTTGTTGTGTAGGCTCTTTTTAGACTATTCATCATGCGCTTCCTTGCAGACACAGCCAGATCAAAATTGTGCTGATGGTGTAAATTTTCCTCTTGCCCATGTTGTTTATTTCCATATATTAACACAAGTGCCTCGGGTAGTCTAAGTCAGCCTTCAGTAGTGGGGTGGACGAGGGCCTCTGTCAGGTCGATTACATTTCTGCGTGACAGTCTCAACCTATTTCTGCGAGATTGTATAAGAAGTCCTTTTGTTATTGGTTGTGGCGCTTTGTTCAACATTCCTGAGATTCTCAACTTTAGAATGGTGTGGTCACTCAATGTGGTGTCAATTACTGCCAACTCCTTTATGTTTGCTGAGATTGTCCGAAATAAAAGTGTAGTCAAGGATCTGAGTCTCGGGGTCCCTCTTCCAGGTCACACTCGGTGGTAAATCTCCCGCCGTTGAGCCATTTAAAATCTCAATGTTTCTTAAACTCAGTTCCTCTCGCCACTTCAATCCTCTTAATACAGCTTTGTCAGAATTGGGCATCAGGTTTTCTATCAGAAATAAGTTATTATGAGCTTGAGAATGCTCCTTAGGAAGTTTGTTCTATGATCAAGGTTTTACCATGTTTCCTCGCAGAGCCAAGGTAAAACCTTCAACAAAGATCATTTTTGAGTGTAGCATGGCTAGTTAGGTGGTAAGTAAGTCCTTTAGTTGATCTGCCACATTTTCGTACAACTTCATGAAGGGGGCCATTGTTCGTGAAAAAGCTGAAATCATATTTGCGTCTATGAGCAGCTTTGTCGTTGTTTTCTACTCCATTTGAGTGGTGACTAAATCTAATAGGAAGTCCTCATCCGATAGCGTTCTTGGTTCGGCTATATTGAGGTCGTCTGTGCAAGTTGTCAGTCGGCAGCGTTTATTGCAGTGAGTCGGCCAACTCATTGGGCTTGAATGCGGCAGGCTTTCCCCAGGCAATTCAGCATCCTTATACCTATTTTTTTCCAGGTGTTGTCCTTGTGTTTGTTCTTCTGTTGTATCACTGTGGTTGCCTTCTGTGAGGGGCGCTATCAACGTGTTCAGAGGTTCACCCACTGCTTTATACAACTTAAAGCCAGCGACTTGCCCCTCCCGTTATTTGGTCGGTGTGCCGGCTAGTTGCTTTATTTGCAGGCAATCTACATAATTCTGGTAGGATGTACCCCATTTGGCCTTCGAGGTGGTCACCACTCTCCACTTCACCATTTACTGGGGCTTGAATTGGGTACGTAGTAGTATCGCTGGTGGTTGCCATTTTATTCAAGAGTGCTGCTTTGTCGGCGATAGAGGGGAGAAGTTCTTCCATTGCAAATCCTGCTTTCACCGCTTTGTAGAATACCTGCACCGATCAAAGGTCTGAAGCTCTGCAGTCTCCAGGCAGTAATCGCAAATGAAAACTTCACCAGAAGTTACACTGAAGTTCAATTTCAGTCAACAAGTTGTGTCGTGGAGTTGACTATTTCTATGACCAGGTTTCTCTGTCTACTTGACCATATAGCTAGCAACAGTGCTTATTAGGAATGTTTACGTGTCAGGTAGATTACTTCACAGGTGCCCCCCTCATAATAGAAAACAAGGTGTAGGAGGGGAGTCCTCACCATTACCTGTTGCGGCTTGACTGCAGACCACTTAGCACCCACTTCGCACAGGAAACACTTTACTGCCACTGTGGTGTGTGGATATTTTCTAAGATTTGATGCATAGTTGAACCGTGCTGTGATGTTACCCGTGCCAGTGACCGATTTAGGTGGCATAGGTAGAGATCTTCATGTTGTACAGAGCACTGCTATCTTAGTACTACCACACCTCCCCTAGCTCTGCCACAGGATGCTACATATTGTATTCTGGTGAATAATGTGCCATTCGGGCACAGGAAATACTGCACCTGCACACATGGGCATAATATATGGGGGGTGTTTGTCCCCCCCAACTTTGGTGGCACTGCAGATTGCCCTCCCATTATTCAGCATAGCTGCCGAGGGAACAATGACAACAATGATGTCAGAAAACATGCGAGCAGCGCCGCTTATGGAGAAGGTCATCACGTTACTAAAGCTGGAAAAGAAGCCTCTCGCGAGCTTAGCGTGGCCTCAATGAGGTCGGCTTCTGTAAACAGTCACGGCTCTTTCACCTTATGTGTCCTCCGTATTTCATAGCTACCTGTGGGTTGCCCAAGCCCTCCTTTCCTGCACCCACTTCCAAACCCTGAATAGGAGGCTACTGTGTCCCTAATGGCACTCCCTCAAAACATGCCATTAGACCCATGCAAACTCCTTGAGTTGTCTGCATATTTGTAAGGGCAGCTCTTTGTCAGCTGTGAATGGCCACTAATTAAACATTAACCTTAATGTGATAAGAGCTGATGGGGGGGTGGTTGCATCATAAAGCCCCCACATATTCCACCTGTAAATCTGCATCTTCTCCCAAGACACTTAAATGTAGTCAGATAATCACCCCGCCCTCACTTTTAAACACATTTATTTCCATGATTTCATGGACAAAAAAGGATTTTATTTTCCTATTTTGGAATTTCACATTTTCTTTACATTCTGCATTTGCTGGGTCTGTGGCTCAGTGGGCTAATGCATCCACTCAGGGGCCTGCATTTGACCTAACGGTCAAAGGTTAAAATCCCAGCAGGTCCACTCAGCCCCCCATCCTTCCAAGGTTGATAAAATGAGTACCATAAAGTTGGTTAAAAATAAATATCTGTTATCTGTCAATAGTGCCATGATACCCCTATCGGGGTGAACGTGCACTCTGCAAATACACCTGTTATCTAATGTTATCACAGACTGCAGGTTGTGTTGCTTTAAGCCTTTAAGTTGCAGAAGCAAGAGGGGAATTATTAGTCTTATGTAGCATTCTCTTACGGTGTATACTACCATTCTGAATGGAATATACGCATGGATTTATGTATTTGTCAAATGTGTTTAGTTTCTTTTTGTACAAACCAGAGATAAGAAGAGATGTGGTCAATCAAGGGACCATGTCGCAGACCTGGCTCAAATCCCAACTTCTTAGACAAATCATTTTCTCTTTCTGCACCTTATCTGCAAACATTGTTTTCAGTTTATTGCCTCAAAAACAGTTTAATAGACTATAAATGTTCCTCCATTTATAATATTAGTATTTACTCATACACACCTTGGCCAGGTGACCCAAAGGCATATTTCCTGATCCTGCGCCTTACAGATAAGTCTCTTCTAGGCTTTTGGACCTCCATTTCCATCTTTCTCACTCACCCTGCCTTCTCATTCCTCTTGCACTTCCACGCTTGGCACTGCCTCCATAGGTCCCACCCTCTGCCCACCACTGACACCGGATTGGTGTTCCTGTGGGGTCAGGTAACCCGAACGCATATTTCCTGATCCTGCGCCTTCCTGATAAGTCTCCTCTAGGCCTTTGGACCTCCATTTCCATATTTCTCGCTCACCCTGCCTTGTCATTCTTCTTGCACTTCCACGCTCGGTACTGCCTCCATAGGTCCCACCCTCTGCCCACCACTGACACCGGATTGGTGTTCCTCTTGGGTCAGGTGGCCCAGGCACACAGCTTCTTAAGAGCTAGTCACAGGGCAGCCTTGTCTGGGCAGTCGGTGAAGGGTGCCCTGCTTTGGGCACCTTCCTTCCCTGTTTGCCTGTTTGCCCTGGCACCCTCAGCCCAACCGGACGGACGCCATTCTTGCTCTCTGCAGCTACATCCAGGTAAAAGATGTCACCACTGCTGTAGCTACCTCACTTGTATTGTGCTTCTCAGAGTGTTTCCAATTTAGGTTAATCACAGTTAATCTAGCCATTGTTTATACTCAGCCACACATGCATTCCACGCTGATCTCTCCATATTTAGGTCTGATCTTATGAATTTTGAATGTTGTGTTTTTACCACACTTGCATTTTCCCTTCCCACAGTGTTTTTCTGGTGTGGGTTTGCTGTTTTGAACCTCACCTCTATTGTGTTCATTTCACACACACATTTTCTCTGCCCAAAGTGTTTTCCGGGGGTGGGTTTGCTGTTTCGAACCTCGTCACATATTTTTTTTTTGCTGCCCTTGCATTTTCTCATCCCACAGTGTTTTCCGGCGGTAGGTTTGCTGTTTTGTATCTTGCCATAGTTGTGTTTCTCCCACACTCACATCTTCTCTTTGCACAGTGTTTTTCTGGTTCGGTTTGGCGTTTTGAATCCAGACACTTTTGTGTTTTTTACATACTCACATTTTCAATTCCCATAGTGTTTTCTGGGGGTGGGTTTGTTGTTTTGTATCTCGCCACTTTTGTGTTTCTGCCACACTCACATCTTCTCTTCCCACAATGTTTTCCGGGATGTGTTTGCTGTTTTGAATCTCACTAATGTAATGTTTCTCCCACACTCACATCTTCTCTTCCCACAGTGTTTCCAGGGGTGATTTTGCTGTTTCCTGAGGAGCCTCTTTATGTGCGACTTGGCTTTTCTTAACTAAGCGTTTATGAAACGCTCTGCCTGACTAAATCTAACTATGCCTCAGTCTTTCTTCAGCCAGACCCTCATGCATTCCATCCTAGGAAATACAGCTGTGCCCCATGAGCGGCTCAGCCCATACACACTCAAACATCTGCAATACACACTTTTTGACTACACCAACCATAAACATACATCTCCCTCAGCCGGAATGGTACCTCCCATAGAATACAGCTGGGTCATACGCAAAATGTGGTCTAGCCGTTCACCCTGACTCTCATGAAACCTATGACAATTTGTCACAACACCTGCCCCCTCACCTGATAATTATGGGCTGCTGCCATCGATCAAGTCCCTCCCTGCCTACCTTTGTTATGGCTTTAATGCACATGAACATTTTCAACTCCTTCAGCACTTCTAATCCTCTGACTATGGTCTACCAAAGCGCGTTCAACCTCACAGTGCTTTGAGGCATACCAATTGCAGTAATAACATAACACAACTTCAGAAAGTTTTCTTGCTATGTATTATCTGTATCATTTTAGCATTTTTACAATTTAAGTGTATGATGAAAAACATTCATTTTTAGTTTGGGTAGAAGCAGCTATAAGCTGAAACTATTGCATAGAGTAAAGATAGGGAGAAATGGCATATTAGGAAGGATACAAAGTTTGATGGTGCCATTTGGTTTTTTTGCCCACTCATTGATTGCCCATGGCATTTTTAATCCATACGCCCATTCCCACCATGTGACTGCTCCCCTCTGCCCAAAACACCTCCTCATAGTAACTCTTGCAGCTTGCTTTAATCAAGCCTTACCATCAAACTTTGCTCTGAAAGTGCCTGCCAGTGTTTTCTCTGTGATGCTGGAAATGCACTGGAGGGACAGGGCCTCCATGGCCTTGTCGTGTAGTCCATTTATAATGTGTGTTCTGTGTTATTTTATGCACAGGAGTCCATGCGGGACTCCTGGCAGTGCAGCTCTTCCTCTTTTTGGTGATGGTGACTTTGGGATACCCTTATGGCACCCATGGGAGAGGGTACAACCCTGTACTCCTAGTGTATGTTTTTGGGGACCTGTGTGTGGCCCACAGAGCAGGGTATGGGCTGGTGGCAGCTCCATGCTGAATTTGACAGGTGCTCTGAGTATCCTCCATTATGGGACACCCAGGCCCTGCCATTGGAATCAGTTGATTCTTGATAGAAGACAAGATGGCCCCTGCGGCCTCTTGCTTTCTATTGTCTGTTACCTTGTTTTTGCTGAAGTCCCGGGAAAAGCCCTCACTCTGTCCCTTCTCATGACTGGCTGTTGGGTGGAAGTTCCATATATGGTATTGTGGGGAAGTCCAGGCTAGACTGGCTGGAGCCTTCCCAATGACTGTATGTTGCGGGTACGCCCGTGGTGCGGGACCTGGGTGAATTGTGACGAATACGCATTTCCTTTTATGGGTGTCTAGTTTCTGGTGGTTGACACAATGACTCAGACAGCCCTGCCCGAAACTGGTATGAATGCAGTGTGGAGTGCTGAATGGCTGGGTGCTTGTCCGAATCCACATTCCTTGTTGTGAGTGTCTGGAAGGAGAAGAATGGCCTGAATGTACTGTGAGCCTGATTGGGTGCCTGCCTCCATGAATGCTCTTCTGAATGATTGGTTGCCTGAGTGTGACCCAGCAGAGTGAATGAGAGACCAAACAGTATATCTGGGGACCTCTCACTGATGGAAATTGTTCAGAAGCTGAATTTGAAACTTGATGCTTACCTTCGAAGCCGAGCCGGAAGAAGAAGGTTAACTGCTGTTTGCCTTCGACCTAATCTGAAAGATGCTGTGCCTTCAAGAAACAGATCCAAGAGAAGACCTGGCTAGGAGACCTCTTCCTGAGCTATGATGGACCATCGTGCACCACCTGATCTTTGCCAAAGCGCCCTGGAAATCAGACCCTCGAAAGGCTGCCGACCGGAGAAGGGGACTGCCATGGAATCCGATGTGAAGCACCCGGACAGCCAAGTCCATCGTCGTTGGCCAGGGTTCGCAGGTTTGCTATAACCACTGGAAGCCCATCAAAGTGTGTTGCCCAGACGCGGGGACAACTTGATGGTGTGCTTCTATGCTCCACCTTTGCCTAAGACATTTGATTGAAGGACTCCCCTGCTCAGCATCGTCGACCGCTTTGTCCGGCTGAACAAAGTCAAGATCGGCGAGGACCGAGGAGAATCCGCCAGTGGATTTCTTCCCACCCAAAGTCCACAAGGACGCCACCGAAGATCCAACAACCATACGTGGTCATGTCCTGATCACCGACGCCAGACGCCAATGATCCGACGCCCTTGCTGGGCCAAAGTTCTTCATTGATTCTTTGCGGCAACCAACTATCGTCGTCGAGGTATACTGCACGCCTCCTCTTCACAGGATGTTCACAAGCTTTTGTCAACAAGCACTGCGAGGATCAAAGCTGCTTCCCCGATAACAGCGTTCACCTTTTCTTCACTTGGAATCTCGACAACCCGTGGCTACTGCCTTAAAGGGAGCTCACTAAAGAAGGGCCCCTCAACAACTCGTCGAACAACTCTACAAAACCAGGTACATTGGAGTAATAGAACCTTTTAGAAGGAATAGAGGCTATATTGAGTGTATCTGGACTGGGCTTGTCAATACGCTTCATTTACAGGTTGCCCAGGTGGGGGGGATCCTCACACAGAACAGTCTCAAGGTAAACAGGAGACTGCTCTGCCATTGCTTGGTCTAACTTGTCTTGTTTCTGTGGTGTATCGTTGATTCATTTTACAATCTGATTCATATGTCATTTGAGCTGTTAGCTGTTGATGCATTTCAAAGGAATCGATAGTTAAGAATGGTACCACGTTGACCTGTGTATATTGCCATTATAGTATGGCCAGAGTACAAAGTGTGTTATTATGATTGTGTATATAACTTTGAGCCTTATTTATAAAAAGAACTGTGTTATCACTAACATAGTGTGTGGACATTCCTTTGTGGGTGCTTGGGGACTACACTGTACTTAAGAACCAGCCTGCATCATGTCCTGAGAGCTTTAGCCTTGATTGCTCGTCCACGTTTTAGCAAATAGAGAATCTTGGCTGGGGTCCTCTGTCCTTCTACTCTGCCATCATATAGAGAGCAGGAGTAGAGATACCCCCCTCCAGTCTTTACATTCTCAAAGCAGTCTAAATGACTTAATTGGAGCAGTAAACATGCTACTGTTGCAATAAACATGTCTAAACCAGGTCTGTCTTCAGGCTCTCGATTTATAAGCACTATGCTTTTCATTCACAAAAGTCGTTAAAAAAAAGCATTGGCAATGCCAACAGTTTTGGCTTGTGTATAAGTATTGGGCATTTGCCAGGCACTGCTATTAGATACCCAGCTACTTTTTATTTTGCACCTGCTACCACTAATAGCCAGTTAACACCACTACAGCAGTGCTGGCAAGTGCTTTTTCCATTACCGGAAGCGGTAATACCCCGCCACGCCCCGAGTGAGTGGCTTATTACTATTAGTGCTTTGGCCCGCAAGACTAGGGTACTAATAGTCTTTTTTTTTATTGTGAAACACTGTTTGTGTTTCGCAACTGAAAAAAAGAAAGAAAAAAGATGTCTGCCATGGAACGGTGAGAAAGGACTATACATAGTCCCTTTTCCCTTTCTAGTGCGGCCACTAAAAGGTGATTAAAAAGTAAACACAGAAAATGGCCACCAGGGAACAGAGAGAAGGCCTTCTTCCTTTCCATGGCAGCTGGTAATGGAAGGAACATCGAGGGATGTGGTACGACTGCAGGTAAGGCTTTGTCGTGCTGGTAATGACCTGGCGAGGGCCAATTAGATTGCATATTACAATCTCATTGGTTACTAATAAGGAGTAAGGGCAAGGCATTTTACCCTGTATCTATGGAAAATGATCACGGCACCCTGCATGCTCCACAAGTAAAATTGAGTAAAGGGCATATTGGACAAAAAATGACGTTGACAACATTAGGCCTAGGGTGTCACACACTGTGCCTCTGAGCAGTGTGTATTAATAGCCACTCATAAAGACAGCCATTCTATGGATGGGTATCCTAAACCCTTTTGAGGCTGCAATTTATTTGTAATAGATTCTTGTATGAGTGATTTCCACAAGTCATTGCAGGGCAGAAGCCTGATGAAATGTCTACTGATTCAGAATGCTTTCCTAGTCATAGAAACCCTCCAAACATACATATTTCTAATTATAATTATGAATTACAATTGTCCTAATGTTTGGTCAAGTCAGAGACCAGGATCATTAGGACGACTAATGGCCAGATTAAAACATTAATGTGGAGCTTAGCAACACGTACGGCTGAACTGTAAAGCCAGGTTTTTGAAAGGAGAACAAGCAGGCAGCCCCGGCCAAGCAATAAAAGGCCTCAACTTTTCACCTGGGCCAGGCTAATCAGAACATCTCAGAACAAGAGCATTTGGCATTATAATACAAGCATTTTTTGGAAAATCAAAGGTTGTTGTGAAACAGTACCCATTCCAATTACTACAAAAAACACTTTACACTATTCAGAAAATAGCTGTGGTTGCCAGACACGTATAAACTGCACCACTCCTGTTATTATTTATATGCATAAGGATAATGGAGAGCTGCTCTGCTGTGGGGTGGCTAGCACACAACCAAGTGCTACATGTGCAAACCTTCAAAATTATAAAACCCCAAATGCAGGTTCTCCGTACTCATGTTCTACAGATTTCAACAGTTAGTGCGTTTATTCAATCCACATAGGTAGGTATACAGCATAGCCCTCAGGTACATAATGATAATACGAAGAGAGTGCAAATGTTAATAAAGTGACTGTACTAGTCTCTAAATGTTGTCCCTAAACAAATATTGCATAACATTGTAGATAAGGCCCTAGACCCTCCCCCCTCAAACTGAATGCAGGTAACATGCCAAGCTGATCAATGGTTCCAGTATCGCAAAAATCTGAATTATAGTGCTATTTGAAGACAAAAAGTACATATAGGGCAACATAAATGTTTAGGGTAAGTATGACCCAGGAGATGAATTGTGTCTCAGGTTTTACACGTACATCATGAATATCTAAAATGTAGTCTGTAAACTGGATAGAAAATTAGTTATGCTTAAAAGTAACTTGGTTTACCGTTTTGGTAGTTGAACAGAACATTCAGGCTGGACAGACTCAAATAGATTCTAAGATGTATGCCGAATACAAAAAGGTGTCTTGCAGGCTAATGTTAAAAAAGGTGATTCATTCTGCTGTTGAATTTTCTTTGGCAGCATTTCAATAGGAACCCATTTGGTTGGTATATTTATAATTTCATGGCAGGAAAAACAGAAAGTGATGGATAGTAGATCAGATAAGGAGCATGGGAACACTACCAATTAGGTGGAATAGCTGCTTAACTAGCAACAAAAATTATGAGCTCATGAGGGGTTTTCACAGTATGATCTGCCAAGTGAGTTTGGCAGGTTTTGACAATCAGATATGGGGCTGCTTATGGCAGATATCTAAGGATTTATAATGAGGTCAGCTGAGTTTCACGCAAACATATAAGATTATGTGTCAATCAAACCATGTATGCCAAGGTGAAGTCATGTGGCTTGATGAATGACCGTTAAACCAACCAATCACAGACAAGACAGCGTTTGCTTTTGGCTGAAGGGACCAATCAGTATGTATTGTGAAACCATAGGAAATATTGCATTAGTCCCAGAAGTGTATAAAAGCAAGATGTTTGCAGGAGCCCAGTGCTGCTGTTTCTGATGTCTTTGAATCTGTATTAAAGATGATTTTGAAACAGCCCGGGCATCCGTCTCCCTTTATCCTGTCTCCACTGCCTGAGTCTACAGATGTCAAATGCCCAGGGAGGGCAGAGGGTCCTCCTGTTCAACATAAATGGACCAAGTGCCACTGTTGTGCCTGTACTTGACATTTCATACTTAAAATGAACAGAAACCGCCATCTAAATGGAACAAGTTTCTCCTATCCAGGTCCACAATGTATTCTGTTGTATTATCATTGGAAAGATAACTCTTCTGGAAATCCCAGTCAAAGCGTTTATGTCAAATCATTCAACCATGTGACTTATCAATTGTAAAGTTGCTGCAATCTGATTTGCTTCTAAGTTCAAAAAAGCATTGGCAACGCCAACAGTCTGGGCTTTTGTGTAGGCACGGGAAGGCACTTGCCAGGCACAGCCGTACCCACTATTGGTAGCAGGGGAAAAATGGTGAGAATACCTGGGCATCTAATAGCACTATCTGGCACAAGCTTAAAACTTATGCACAAGCCAAAAATGCTTGATTTTTCCAATGCTTGTTTTAAACAGGACATCGTGAAGGACACACAGAGTGCTTAGAAATCGAGTGGCTAAAGGCAGGCCAGGTAAGACATTTTTATTACATCAGTAGCGTTTTTACAACTCCAATTAAGTCATTGGGCCTCATTACGAGAAAGGAAGTAGCCATGCTGTTCTTACCGGCATGGCTACCTCCATTCCGGATACCGGGTCCGGGTTCCCTGAATGGGGAATTACCGGGCCATTCCGACCTTGGAGAGCCCAGTATTTCCCCATTCAGGGAAGCCGACCCCTGTACATCTCCATTCCCATTTGAGCCCCCATAGGGCTCAATGGGAATGGGGATGATGCTAACGGTTAGCATCCCGGTAAAACCGGGCGCCCTTATCGGGTCCCACAAGGATACCTTGTAATGAGGCAGTAGGGGTTTAACAGGGCCGGCAGCTCTACCGGCCCCATTAAACCCCTACCACATACCTCGTAATGAGGCCCATTAAATCTCAGAAGACTGCTTTGAACAAACACTGGCAGGCACTTTTAATGCAAAGACTGATGGTACGGCTGGGTTAAAGCAAGCTCAAAGAGTTACCATGAGGAGTTGTTTTGGGTGGGCTGATGCAGAAATGGGTGGAAATGGCCATAGGGATTAGCATGGCCATGGGCAGGCAATGGGTGGAAACATAACCAAACAACACCTCTAGACTCTGTGTCCCTCCTCATATGTCATTCCTCCCTAACTGTACTCCAATGTAATAGTTTCATTTTTTAGGCATCGCAAACAACACCTAATAGCACAAACTAAAAAGGTCAGCAAAGTCCATACTTTCTGAGTCCAATAAAAGTTTCTGATTACAGAGTGTTCCCTGCAGAGCTGTGTTTGGCTACAGTCAGTGTTCCACGTGGCAAAACCCTTACTTAAAGAAATTCTTCAGATCCCCAAAATCGAAGAATCTGGAATTTAAAAGAGGGCACCACAAATCTGCCCCAAAGCCACAGGTGGGGCAGAATACAGGGGGCAGCAGGACAAGGCACAGAAAAAACAGAGCCGGAAGTGAGGAACACAATCAGGAAACTGACCGCGTTGAGATGTAGAGATTCCTAGCACCCGGGACCCGGAAATAAGCTGGGAGCCAAAATGAGGCTTGGAACGCAAGCCTCAGTCCCTAGGCGATCTACGCATGCGCGGTAGCCCCGACACGGGTGTCTTGCGCAAGCGCTGATATGCGGCAATGGCGGCACCCATAGAGCCGAGGATCTGGGCTGGAGGAACTCGACCGAGGCACCAGCGAGGATAGAGTCTCCAAACAGGACGTCACTTGGACCGCGGACTGCGCCCCTCCAAACCAGGTAAGTGGCCTAACAAGGACAATGTGAAAACCTGACAAAATTCTTGAGAAGACATTTTCTTCCCCTGGGTAGATGTCATAATATTGAATCGCTGGCATTTATAAAATAATCCCTTCGATCAGTGGGCTTGGAGTGTTGTTTTGAGAACTTTGCCCCAGCCCCATTTCATATGCTGAAACTGAAGTTCATGGTGCTCAGGGGAAGTGACAGGGAAGATCTAAATTATCTAGAATTCTATTTAAGACAATATCTGCTCCTATCTCCATCTGTCGAGATAGCAGGGTTATCTACAATGGGTCACTAACTGCTACCATAGATCATTGCTGACTCATACTAGGCTAAATGTGTGGCTGGTAAAGGTCATACCTGGAAAATAGACGTGTGCAAAGGTTGCAAATGAAGTTCACTGGTGTTGTGGTGCCACTGAAACCTTGGCCCACTTTGTGCTCAACTGTCCTCATTTCAATGACATACAGTGACAATATCTCCTTAGTTTTCTAAAGGGCAGTGGTTTAGGATACTGGAAACCTGCTTTTATTTTGTTGCTTTCCATCTCTGATGTAACGAGTGCTATTAAACTGGACTTTTGCAATACACACTGCGTGGAAAAGGCGAATATCGATTTTTACATGACTTGACATACCTAATTTTGACAAAATGGCTCTTATTGTTGTTCTTTTTTACCCTTGCTGATTTACATGTCCTATGTACTTTGGTTGTATGTTTTATGATGCTGTGTTATGATGTTTAGGGATTATTTGATAATCAGAACAAACTGGTTTTGACTAACTGACAGTAGCAACCCAAACAGCAATAGTAAAAAGACTCCAGAATAAAATAACGTCCATTGAAGGTTCTATAGAAATATAGGGCCTCATTACACGGATGGTGGTAGGGATTTACCGGTACCGGTAAAATACCGGTACCGGTAAATCCCTACCGCCTCACTACGAGGTCCCTTAGCGGGTTGGTGCTTTAACGCCTGCTTTTTGCAGGCGTTAAAAACCAACCCGCTAAGGGACCTCGTAGCTAATTACGGCACCGCAAAATTGCGGTGCCATAATTAGCGCCTTCCCCATTCCCATAGAGCCCTATGGGGCAGAAATGGGAATGGGGAAGGGCAATGGCGGAAGGGGGATTTACCGCCCCTCCAACCTTGGAATGGGGCGGTAAATCCCCTTTCCGCCAAGGCGGTGCCGGTATTTTACCGGCATGAGCCATGGCGCTAATAGCGCCATGGCTCACCGCCTACCGTGTAATGAGGCCCATAGACTTTTAATTAAACAAAACAATTCAAATAGCTAAACCAAATAACACAAGTAAACACCCACCCTTGTAAAGAAACAAATAAAATGCAAGCTGTTGTAGGATAGCACTCTGGTTAGATAAGCATGGGTATTCAGGCACTCAATTGGTACAATGTCAATATTCAATAAAGTGTCTTGTAAAACAAAGACAGACAAAGGGGCCGGACCTCTTCACAGTACCTTATTTCTTTAATTTGGATGCTCAACAGCGTCAAGCCAGGCTTCGATGCACTTTTCTGTCATCAGGCGGTTGCCAGTGATGAACCTGAGCTCAAGTTGAGGTGGTGGTGATCTACTCTGTTACGAGACTGCTCGAAGCAGGAACGCAGCTCAAAGTAGATGGTGTGCCAAAGCAGATTCACAGTCCTATGTAGACTCGAAGGGCATTGAGCATGGTCGAAGCAGCTTGAGGATGGCTTGAGTCAGTGAAACAGGACTCAAGGTACTGTTGGACTTCTGTGTTACTGTGAGTTTCAATCTAGGAACTCCAAGACAAAATTAGTCTTTTTCCTGCACTCCCACTCCAGGGTGCCTGGATGGCTACTACAGGGTTTCCTTCACTGCCAGTGGCAGGCTCCTGGTTCTAGTGCAGCCACAGTGAGGCATTGCCCCAGCAGTCACTTGCTCTATTCATTTTTTGTTTATTTTATTTTATTTTATTGAGCATTATACAACAGAATTGTGTTTCAAAGCGCCACAAGGCTAAATGGAAAGGGAACAGGGAAAATATATAAAATATTTCAAAAACAGTCATATACAATCATGGTCCTACTAGGTCTTGTGGCATTCGGCTGTGCAAGTGCATTGAAGAGAAGTGCAGGGGAAGGGAATGGAAGGAGGAGCAGAGGGGTGGGCAAGTGCTGGAGGAGGACCTGGTAGGGAAGTGCTAAGGGGAGCCAAGGAGGAGAACCTCGGGCTAAGTTTGTTTGTTTGTTTATTTTATTTCTATAGCGCTCCAGACCCGGGAGTAAAAGGGTGCTTAGTACAAGTAACAAGGCACAGTACATGGTAATAAACAGTAATAGTTGAACAACAGTTACATACAGAATATACAGACAGTGGAGGTGATAGCAACCAATAATGACAAAATGAGACATGTGCAATATGTACAGTTTATAGCTGAGTCTAGCATAAAGGTTGACTATTTGTCAGAAGCTACCCAATGGCAAGTTTCCTGAACGACTGGAAGTTCTCGTGGCAGAGATGTGCTCACGCCTGGGAATGTTTAGCGCTGCCTGTAGCACATTATTTTGAAGGACTTGGAGTTTACTAATTATCGCTTGGTTGGCACCTAAGTATAGGCTGTTGCAGTAGTCTAACTTAGATTGTATAAGAGCTCTGGCTAGCGTGAGGCAACTGTTAGAGGAAAGAAATGGTCTGCAGGCTCTAATTAGTTTTCCTGTATAGGAAGTGGCTGAAGCGGTCGAGTTGACTTATTTAGTGAGGTTAATATTGGCATTGAGATAGGACCCAAGTGTTTTCACGTTTTTGGCGACCGGGATGGTATTGCCATCAATTATGATGTTGGAGTAGTTGGGATTTAGTTTTTGTAAGTTGTTGGGTGAACCAACAATAAGCAGTTCAGTCTTCTCGTCATTCAGGCAGAGACCATGTGTGGCTATCCATGCCTGAATGACAGAGAAGATTTAATTGAACCTGGCTACATCAGTATTGTAATTGCCCGAGATGGTGAGGAGTATCTGGGTGTCATCCGCGTAGTTTGTGTAGGTGACACCCAGACGGTCCAGTTTATCAAAGGGGGTTTTGTGAAGATATTGTATAGGGTTGGTGAAACACAAGAGCCTTGTGGGACACCGCAAGTGATCGAGATGGAGTCTGCTGCTGCCACCGGAGAGAAGACTCTCATGGTTTTATTGGCCAGGAAGGACTGTATCCACATGACAGCAGAGGGGGAAAAGTGGGCGGCAGAGGAGAGGTGGTTGCAGAGTATCTTGTGGTCGACCAGGTCAAAGGCTGCTGAGAGATCTAAGAGGAGTAGGATGGCAGCCTTACCCTTATCTTTAATTTCGTCAATCTGACTTTTAAGATCAACAAGGGCAGTTTCTGTTCCATGTTGAGGCCGGAAACCAGACTGACGCAATCCGAGTAATTGGTTGGACTCTAGGTAATGCTGAATTTGCAAGTAAGCAACTCTGTCAAGGATTTTTAACAGGAAGGGAACGTTTGTGATGGGCCTGTAGTTTGTAGGCATGGCTGGGTCCAAGGTCTGTTTTTTTAGTAACGGGAGGACCCATGACTGTTTCAAATTATTGGGTACCGAATTGGTGGAGAATGACACATTTATGAGCTTGGAAATGAAGGGGGCGAGGTCTCTTGCTACATCTTTTATAACCTGTGCAGGGCAGTTGTCCCCTTTGCAGTTTGACGGTTTGAGGGAGGTTATGATTTTTTGCACTTCTAGTACAGTTACTTTTTTGAAGGTGAAGCCATGGTTAGTGTTAGGGGTGGTGGGTGGGCTAGGGATAGGGGGGCTAGGGGTGGGGTTGCTATTGGAAAGTTGTAGTCTTTTATTTTCAATTTTTGTTTGTAGGCCAGTGATTTTGTTCACAAGGGCATCCTGGATACTAGTGCACCAGAGTTGGTCCTTCACGGACATGTCCGTGCGTGGATTGGGGTTTTCTAGCTCCTTCAGGATGGTGAATAATTCTTTGATACTGGAACTTACTTGCATTACTTATTCTTATATTATAGGCTTCCTTTTTAGTGCAAATTATTTCTTTTTTATAGAGGGAGAATGCATTAGTGAGATTGGTTTTGTGTTCCTCTGAAGGGTTCATTTTCCAAAGGGTTTCCATTTTGGACTTTTTATTTCTTAGTATTTTAAGTTCTGGTGTGAACCAGGAGTTAAGATGTGCTTTCGGTTTATCTTTACGTAGTTTTAGAGGGGCAACAAGGTCAATAGCTTTGGTCATGGCATTATTGTAGGTGTCTACTAGTGAGTTAAGGTCCAATGAGTTGGGGACCATATTTAGCGTAGGTAGAACCAATGGGATGAGGGCTTCAGCGGTGATGTTCCACTTATTTCTTGTCAGACATGCTGGTGCAGGTGGGCACTGTATATAGTGTGGGTTATTAGTGCTAATGTCAAATGAGAGTAGGGAGTGGTCGGTCCATGTAAGTGGTTGGGGGTCCTTGCAGATAATGTTACAATTGTGGGCAGCGAGCCAGTCTAAGGTTCTGCCGTTCTGATGTGTGGGTAGGGTGTTAAGTTGAAGGTAGTTCTGTTTGCAAAGTGCATTAGCAAGGGAGGATGCTGGAATGTCGTGAGGATCATTGTATCCCAAGTTAAAGTCACCTAGAATAATATTCTTTGATAAAGGTTTAGATTTCCAGCTATGAGGGAAGTTATATCTTCCTCGAAGGAACCTATGGGACCGGGGGGGGGGTCTGTATATTAGTTCCAGGGTGATAGTATTCTTAGGGGTGGTTTGAATTTTAATGGATAGGTGTTCACAGAAATTAAGAGAAGGGGAGGTCACAGATCTAATGTCAAGCGAGGATTTGAATATAAGTGCTACACCTCCTCCACGGGCATTCGGTCTGTCAGCCCTTAGGATGGAGTAGTTATCTGGAACCGCGAGGGTTAGGGATGGACCTGCTTCCGCATGAAGCCAGGTTTCTGTGGTGGCGAGAAAATCCAGGTCAGCTGAACGGATAATGTCGGCAATTTCCGTAGGATGGGCCACAAGGGATCTAACATTAAGTAAGGCTCCTTTGAGTGGCATAGTATTTGCAATGATGTTTTTATTAGTGACTTTAGTTGTAGAATTCTTGGTCATTTTGTTAAGTAAAGTGGGGAGTCTACAGCCTAATCTGTCGTTACGGGTCATGAGGTTAGGGTAGGCTGTAGTGCGATGTTCTGGCATATTGCGTGGGCTCTGGATATTGTCAGAGTGGTCATCTGTGGCGAGGTTCGGTGGAGGGTTACCTGTGGGGGAAAGCTGGCCGGGAGGGCAGGAAGGGAGTGGGGCAGTGGTACTATAGGTGACTCAAGGGTGTATGTCAAGCAGGTGCCAGTAGGGAAGTGCAGTGGGGGTGGTGGTGTGCTGGTATTCACCAGGAATAAGGGCTTGTATCCAGTAAGATTCATGAAGAACAGACCACTGGTCACAACGGCAGTGGGTGGGGTGATTAGCAGGGGAGGGAAAGAGGGTAAGAGGTACAGAAGAGCTGAGTTTTGAGCATTTTCCAGAACCTAAGGAGGTACGGCTCAAGTCTGAGAGGGGCAGGGAGGATCTTCTAAAGGGAGGCACCAGCCAAGGAGAGAGACCTGCCCCCACTCTCTGCTTGGAAAAGCATTTGACAGTCAGAGAATTGGAATTAGAGGAGCGTAGGGCTCTAGTAGGGGAGTATTTAGGGAGGGAAAGTTGGAGTTAGCGTGGTCCCAGACCCCAGACGGCCTTGTGGATGAGCAGAGGGTCTTGAATTTAATCCTTGCAGCCACTGGGAGCCAGTGGAGAGATTTTAGGGCTGGAGAGATACGGTCCCTGTGCTTGAGGCCAAGGAAAAGTCTTGCAGCTCTATTCTGGATTAGCTGGAGGGGAGGAAGGGAGGAAAGAGGGAGATTGCGAAAGAGGCTGTTGCAGTAATCCAGCCTGGATAAGACCAAAGGTAGGGATGTCATTTCACCAAAATGCCAGGGGTAGCGGAAGTGACATCACACGATCCTTGTTCTCTGATGACATCACAGGAAGAGGTATCATTTGACCCCACCCTGAAATGACTTCACAAGAAGCGATGAAACACGACCTTTCACCCCTTGACAAAACAGCAAGTGGCCTCACATAGCATTGATCCTAAGTACACCACACAAAAAAAACTAATGTGATATACATTTCATACAAATATTGATCACCATATGTATCGTTAATATCAGTGTGTATAAGGCCCATATTACTAAATGACTGTGAATGCAAGCAGACGTTGAAGACAAAATGATAATGATGTTAATGATGTGTTATTAAATAGCACTTATGTTTAAGTGCTTTATATAGAACAATATTAATACGATATCACCCAACCTGTGTTGGTACTCATTTATCAACCTCAAAAGGATGAAAGGCTGAGTTGGCCTTGTCAGTATTCGAACCTGCAATGTGCAGATCACACACACCGCAGCAGTGAGCGCTCAACCCACTGAGCTATCTCACCAGCTATAGCTATCTTACCGGCTATAGTAAAATGAACAATTACATGTCTGAATGTTCTCAAAGTCAGAAAGCAAATTACACTCTGTAGTGGATACCATTAAACTGGGAACAGAGATTTAACAGCAGGCAAGTTCATCTGCAGTTCTGGTGTAAAGTTGGACTCATGTCAAGCCTGCATGGATCTACTTTTGAGGCTTTTCAGGCTTCAGAGATTGGAAAAATAGGGAAAGCAGCACACTCACACAACATCCGTTACTCTAGGCACTCGTTACCTCATACATTCCCGCAAACATCCTGAACAGCATGCCAGGGAGATGGGAAAGATAGACAAATTACAACAAAGCATTCATTGTGGCACTTGATGTGGCACTTGATGTGCTATGGTCCAACATTTATACACTGCACACAAGCTTTAGGCATAAGGATTTTGTCAAGTGACCGAGGACACCGAGATGGAATGTTTTGTGATGATCTTAACGGCAGAAAAACATGCTATAACTGCAACTTGTGAAAAGCAAAATGTATAGTCAGAAATGGATGCTTATTCTACTCTAAATGCGCCTGGGAGGTTTTTGGGCCTCATCACGAGTTGCGCGATAGCCCTTAAATGCGGCAGTAATTCTAGTACCGCCGCTTTTAAGGGCTGGTCCCATTATGGGTTGGTCGGTAAGTTGGGGTCCACTTACCAGCCGTTTTCAGCCATTATTGGCGCTATTACGGGGGATTAGGGGGAATAGGCAATAACTGCCCAACGGCTACTTGTGACCCGCCAGGCTCGTGATGAAGCTCTTTGTCTGCATTGCGGATTTGAGGTTTTTACGAACAGACTAAATCAGTGACTCAGCCCCTAAAGTGTGCCTGAAATACACCTTTAATGAGTCTAGCAATTATTGTATAGAATTCCAGAAAGGCAAATTATTTGTTATTTCTATTCTTTCTTATTTAGGGTCACTGCTCAAAGTGTTACACTTAAGAGGCCTGAACAAGAATACCAGCCATGCCATGGGCCAGGAGCTTCCATTAAAAAAACAAAAACATGTTTGTTTTTGTTATAGTTTTTTTTTTTTAGGGGTTGCAAGGGAGACCACAGGGTTAGCCAGGATGACCCCCAAATGACGTCCCTGACCAGAGCTCTGGAGACAATGAGCTACTGGGGTAAGGTGAGAAAAGGAAGAATGCCTCTGAGAAGGTTGAGCTGGAAATGGCACTTCTTAGTAAGTTCCATGATGTGAGCGGTGAAGAAGAGAGTGGAGTCGAAGATGACGCTGAAGTTTTTGGCCTCACAGGATAGAGGCGGTAGGGGACCAAATAGGGTGGCCAGAGGGCGAGAGGAAAAGTGGGCAAAGGTGTCCCAATGAGAAGGATCTCCATCTTAGTGGCATTGAGACAGAGATCAATCGCTGGCGCACAGACAGTCAGGGATGAGAGATGATGAGGGGGAAGTAGAGGGAAGTGCCTCTAAGTGAGATAGGGTAAGTGCCTATATTGCATGTATGCATGTTAGGGGTCAGATTGAGTTTGAACACTTTTGAAATTACTTTTAAAGTGTAAAGTGTAACTGTGCTATTTTAGTTGTGATTTTAAAATCTTGCTATTACGATCTAATATTGTATTAATTGACTGCTGCTATTTGACTCCACAATGAGCAAGTAGGAGTGAACTAATACTGTAATATTTCCACACTAGCCATGTGATTTGAATCCGAGCTCCCTCTCGGCACACACGAGTTAGGTGAAACACTGTTCTGCAAATCCCAGCATCATTGTAGTTCGGTTTTTCCCATTTAGTCCGTCCCCTGGCTCGAACGCGCCTGCGCGAACGTAATTGCTAGTCTGTGTGGGTCCGTGCAGGGACGCTCAGACGTGCTACACCACTCTACCGCATTGTGTGACTGTATGCTCATGGCACCTTCAGGTAAGGACTTGAGTCCTCTACAGGAACATACCACTGATAATTACCATATTAATGCTCCTGCCGGGCAGGGGATTGATACTCAGCTCATGGTAGCATTACTTAACACCTGTTCTGTGGTAAACATACCTTAGATATACATGATTATATCCAGGAACAGAAGTTAGACATTATGTGTCTCACAGAGACGTGGCTTACCGACTCCCATGGGCCTAACATTGAGCAGGTGACCCCCCGCCCCACCCCAAACTATGTCTTCTTTGGGAAACACTGAGAAGGGTCTGTGGGGGGAGGAGTGGCCATTGTATGTAATAAGTCATTAGAATTTTATGAAGCCCAGATTGAATGTTTAGGGACTGACATGATTCATGTTAAAATGGCATCTAATCCTAATTTTACTCTGTTAAAGCTATCAGAAACCTCAGGTGTTCTATAAAGAAGGACTAGATGCAAAGACCTCATTAACCTCATT
The DNA here is from genome assembly GCF_040938575.1 of Ambystoma mexicanum. Taxonomy (NCBI): domain Eukaryota; kingdom Metazoa; phylum Chordata; class Amphibia; order Caudata; family Ambystomatidae; genus Ambystoma; species Ambystoma mexicanum. The sequence continues at coordinate 1,088,997,455 of NC_090933.1, forward strand.
TCACCTATGATGACCACCACACTGGTTTGGTCATTCTGGGGTATTTTAACCACTGGAAAGGTGATAAAAGGGACAACAAAGCTCTGGCACTTGTTCTATGACCATAACCAATGATATTGATGACCCAAAAATACTTATAGATAGCTACAATAGAGAGACCACTGAAATGCTTGACAAATGTGCTCCTATGAAGGACACATTGGTTAGGGATCTACCTAATTGCCATAAATGGTTCTCTCCCTGCCTGGCAGAATTTAGAGCCAGCAAAAGGCAAGCAGAACATATCTGGCGCATAGACAGTTCTATGACTAATCTGTCAGATTGGAAGCGCAAAGAGAAGCAGTATAAAACCGAAATTATTGAGGACAAGAAAACCTACTATAATAACCAAAGTAGTTCAGCCGGAGATCAGACTAAGGAATTATTCCGTCTTTTTAGATCTTGGGAAAAATACACTGTCTGCAGCCCTTCCAAAAGCCCACAGCTCAAGACTGTGATCGGGTACAGAAAGCCTTTGTTGACAAATTATTAAAAGCGCAAGACAAAATTAAACAAGAAGCATTGGCATCCTCACTGCCTATAGAAAAATCCATCCCGGTGTTTAGTAAGACATCTCATTTAGGCACATATCCGACTAATACTCAACAGGATCCTATTTCTAAAACCGCTACTGCATCTGGATTAGGAATAGATTTTATATTTAAGGAAACTACTGTAGTCGAAATGATAAACATCCTTAAATCTATGCACCCTACTAATTGTCCCGGCAAACTGCTTCCATCTAAACTTATTTTGGATCATAAAGAACTGTTTGCACCCTTCCTTTGTAGATTTGCAAAAGCCTCTTTTCAGTTGGGTGTAATTACCCAGTCGTTAAAAAATGTTGCAGTTTGACCTTTACTAAAAAAAAGTAGGACTAGACCCTACTGATGCTGCTAATCTAAGACCAATTACCAATACCCTGTTCCCACTCAAACTCATAGATAAGGTAGCAACCATCCAATTACAGGTTTATGTACAGATGGCTGGCATACTACATGCCAAACAGTCAGGGTTCAGAAGTCACCACGGAACGGAGAGTGCTCTTCTGGACCTACAGACCTTTATGTTCTCCAATTTGGAAGAAAGTAAGTCGGGGCTGCTGATGTTGCTGGACCTATCCGCAGCCTTTGACTTGCTTGATCACAAAATTCTACTTGATAGAATGCAGACCGTTGGGGGCCTCTCTGCCAAGGCCATAGTTTGGCTGAGATCCTTGTTAGAGGGTCGACAGTCTTGGGTGTACTGGGGGGACAGTCCCCATTTGCAGTGAACTAGAACTCTCTCAGACCTTTTTTTGCAACTACACTGATGATTTTCAATTGGTTCTTGATATCACTGGCGATCACGATGCTGACCAACGCATAGTTGATATGGTGTACCAATTGATAAAGCAGTGGATGTCTACAAATTGGCTCTCCCTTAATGCCTCAAAGACTGAACTTATGGTATTTGGCCCCCATCAGGCACAAACTAAGTTGGGGCAGGAGTATTCAGGCTTCAGGATAGACGGCAGCTATATCAAAGTTGTGCAGAAAGTTAAAACTTTGGGAACATTCATGGAGAATAGCCTAGATTGCGAAGCCCATGTCACAGCCATCTCTAAGAGCACTAATTATCATCTCAAAGTGCTTAGGCATGTTGCTCCACTTGTTTCTGTTGAAAATCGTACCAAACTTGTGAGAGCCATTATCCTACCACGTGTGGGCTACTGCAATGCGCTCCTAGGCGGGCCAAGCAAAGCTGATATTCACGAATTACAAAAAATACAGACTAAAGCCATGCGCATCATCTTTCAGATGAAAAGTTCAGAGCCTACTACTGCTGCTAGAAAAAAACTACACTGGCTTCCTCCGGAAGCCAGAATTCAGTGTAAATTACTAACGCTCTGTCAAAAATACATCTTTGGTAACGCACCAGCTTATCTGAAGGACGCTGTTAGTATCTATCAGTCAAAAAGAAATCTCAGATCAGCTGAAGATTTCTTATTAGTCCAACACCAAGTAAAACGAGCTTGTGCGCTCGGTAAGGCCTTTCACACCCAAGGAGGTAAGGCATGGAATGCCCTACCTGTATCTTTGCGTAAGACCAATGACCTTCTTACGTTTCGGAAACAATTGAAAACATACTTGTTTAACTAGTACAAACTCTTGCAGGTAGCTTTTTGTCACTGTATCTGTCTCTCGGCGCCTGGATGCCTACGGGCTTTGGCGCGGTATAAGTAAAATAACATACCATAACAACATAACAGGGAAGTTTGAAGGAAAGCTGTGTGTCATCGGCATAACACTGGAAATGAGGAGAGAAGGAGGAGATCAGGTGGGCAAGAGGGGAGAGATAGATATTGAAGATCCATGGCGATCGGATAGAACCCTGGGGGACACCACAGCTAGAGACTGTAGTGGTGGAGGAGAAAAGGACCAAGTTGCAGCTGGGGTGAGCGGTTAGTAAGGAAAGGGGTCAGCCAATCCAGTGCCCGGTCAGTGATTATGAGGATGGAATGGTTGACCGTGTGAAAGGTAGAGGAGAGATCGCGGAGAATGAGAACAGTAGGAGAAGTGAAGTCGAGATTAGCGAGCATGGATTCCATGTTCCCTGGGGATGGTTACAGCACAGGGCCTTTCTCTGTCTTGGATGTCTTCTGTCTTCACTTCCCTGGCAGAGGACTTTGGGATAAACTGTATCAACAAGAGAGGTACAGGTGAATTCATCCTTTTCTTGTGGCATGAGAGGCTGCCCCTCTCCATTTAAAGGCAAACTATAAGAGGGTATTGGTCCAACGCAAGCCTGCTGTTATGGGTACAATCCCTGTTGTTGTAGGAATTGACCGTTGCCTTATGACATCACACCCAGTGTGTCCTGCTAACAGGAAATGGAGGGGGGACTGGAAAAAAGGAAGGGATCCCCAACAGGAAGCAAGATGGTGGAGCCCTTCTCTAGGCCTACCTTCCCTCTGTGTCTACTCTAAAGCTTCTCCCTTCCCATGCCTGCTAGTTTCAAAGGAAGTCCAGTGATCAGTATCCTGATGTGCACACAAAAGGTTGTTCCCAATGGTCATAATTTACATACTTATTGCAAAAACACATGGGTATATTGTTTAAGGCATCCCAATGTGAACATTGTTTTGTTATGTCAGTACTGCCTCTGAAGCACAATTAGCAGAAGACCTCCTGGGTGAAGTTTCTATGACCTGTGGGAAGATGTAACGTTCCTTCTGGACAATGAAAGGTGCAGCATCCTGGTTATTGTAGCACATGCAGCTGTGGAGACAGGCAGCCGAGGTGCCAATATCCAGCTAGGCCTTGCTAACAGTGTTGAACCTGGTGTGATATCAAATTGCTGTGGCTGTATAATTGTGTGTCCTTATCAGTCACCATGCCACAAGTAGGGATGGCTTATATTTGAAAATGTATGAGCCACCAGAAAGGCATACAATTATCAGAATTTAGATCAGAGGTGCATACAGTACAAATTCCATCTCTGACTACAGGGACTTTGTCCCAGCAGCTGTCTGGGATGCACATGTGACCTGTGAACCATCTATGTGCTACTAAAGAGCTGGCTCTGTAGATGCCAGTAGACATGTTACAGCAAGGCATGTGTGCGCACCACAATTTTGGCTTGCAGCATTTTGAAAGGGGTGTCTGGTTCGCAGACCTCCTTTACAGAAACAGAATTAATTGCATCATTTAATAAAAATGTACAGGGCTTTCATACCCTCACTAGATGGTATTGTGTCACACCCTGATCCACCACTTTGAGCTTTGATGAGTAAATGATTGTTTAATCACTGTTTGCCCTGCAGTAGTGGAGTCCCAATAGATGAAAATCCAGGACTCTTTGTACTGAAGATGTACCTTTTTCATGTGGCACGTGAGGATCTAATCTCAAACTCTGTGATTCAAGATTCTTGCAACTTTTGGATGAAGATGTCTTCCTGGCGTTGGTTCTCTAAACAGCGACCATTGGGCTCTCTTTACTATGCAGTGGCCAGAAAGATGCAAGCCATCTAGGATCTGTCGGAGCAACTGTTCCAGAAATGATTCCATCATACTCATTGAGATTGCTTCCAGAAGGTCCAATATCTGAGTTATGCTCACAGACCTTCCATTGTTTTCATTTCTTTAACTCAAAGTTGATGATGCCCTTGAAAGGTCCTAGTCTGCATTCATGTTGCCTAAGGTCTGATAAATATATGAGTGCCCTACTAAGTCCTCATCTGAATATTATTTAATTGGATATTTCCCATCTGTGAAAGGTACAGTGAGCTAAAATGTGGCTGCGGACTCTCGAGTTGGTACCTTACCAAAGAACAGGTCAATGGGCCGAGTTTGTTCTCGCAGAGGGGTGCCTATGGACTAATTTTTGATTTTTTAAGGGACGTAGGTTTAGTCACCCTATGTTTCCTAGGGTCATCCAGACTTGGACCCCTTGCTCACTATGCTCAGATAGGCACAGTTCCACCTCACTGATGATGTGAGGTGGAAATGGTTGGCATTATGTTTTAAGTCCCATTTCAGTGTCTTTGGCCCTTTGACCTTCATTCCTCTGTGCCTCTTCCTCATCCCAGTACTTCTATCATCACTTTCCCTTGGGTAGTCCATGTTTTTCCTCATCTCAGTGCAAGTCAAGTCTATGGACCTATATAGATGCATGGGTTGGTTAGGTGTGCTACTGGAGTTTTGAAAGTGGGGAGATGTGTAGGGTGTTGGGTGGGGGGATTTATTCTGCATTTTCCTTAACTGTTTGTCTTTGTCCCTAGAGGAGGAGTCTGTCCCCAGGAGATCCTCCCGCTGAGTAACACCCCTAGGGGAAATATCCTGTAGCAGCCTCACCTCACTGGCCTCATGGGAAGGGACTCCCCCTCAGGGAGAAGTGACGACATCTAAGGATTCGTCACATCTGTTTTTGGATTTTCTGAAATTGGTGAATTTACGACTACTTGATTTTGGGCGTTTTACACATGGATTTACGAGTTCATTGTTCTGGGTCCTTGTTATTTGCCCTATATCGGTATCTTCTTCAGCTTGATTTATTATATTAACTGAGCACATTTTTGATTTTAATGAGTGAATGCATTTTTTATTGCATGGTTTTGTGTATGTTGTATGTTGTATTTTACCCATAACGCATTGTAATTTGTGGTTTGATATGTTTTTGTGTTAAGGTTTAAATATTTAAACCATGGAACACAAATTAAAAAAAATATATATAATGGTGCCGGTGCTTCTGTGAAATTTTGCAGGAAGGTGAGCTTCCGCCTGCCTGGTCTGGCTCTGGTGGGCGGGATGACAGCCGCCCGCAGAGTCGTACTGTGCCGGTCCGGTAACAACGGTGCTGGTAGGCTTACTGACACCATTGTTACCAGGCCGGCACAGTTGTAATGAGGCCCATAGAATAGAAAGGAAAAACAAAATCACAATCAGAAGTGGACTAGCATCCCCCAACTGGAATGGGATGAGTTGCCATCTACTGGTATAGCTTTTGTGTTGTAGGGAGGCAGGATGCCATGTATGGATTTTTTTTTTTGGAGGGTGGAAAGGCACGAGGTAAAGTGGGATTCTGCCAGCTCATGTCGTGTTTGGCGCTTTGTGCTAAGCCAAGACTGTGGCTCAACCTTACTCTTGAACAATCTTGCTCCCACACCAGCATGTTGATAATCCTCCCATCTGTGCTCCGTGATGGCATCTCACCCTAAATTCTAGTGAGGATGCTTTAACAAGATCAGGAGTCAAAATGGCTTGTCGATAAGTTTATTTACTTATTCCTTTGAAAACCATTATATTGCAACAGAAATGTTTGGGGGCGGGGGTTGATTACCCATCATCACTCAAACGTTAAAGCAGCCAATTGAGCAATGTGATTACCTTACATGTAAAGTAACTGACATTCAAGGAAATGTGAATGTCCAGTAAAGAGAGTAACACTTTGCATACTGCTGCCCCTTCCTTACAAAGTAATTTCTGATTGTTAAGCTTTTATCATTTTTCATTCATCTACAGTATTTCTAATATATTTTCCCCATATACATTCAGGACTATTAGGAACAAAATGCAAAGTGTTGAAAACCTAAAAGCCAGACATTGCTCATCATCCCAGCTGAGATGGAACCACACAAGCGCTATGTATAGCCTTGGAGGTATACTCTAAACACATAAAGCTACCCGCGCCTTCTTCATTGGTCATTGGCGCGCGCCCACAGCATGTTCATGATGTGATTCAAATGCACAAGACATCAATGAAATAGGCTTTAACATTTTAAAATGTTTTAAGAAGAATGCTTCATCTAGTTGTTCGGTGTAATGAATCTTTGGAAGTTCAGCAGTTTGGCAGAGTAACTGGGAACTTGATAGGGTTTTAGCATAGAGATGCTAATGTACCATCTCAACTCTTTACCAAAACACTCCACAATCATTTCTGAGCCTGTCCCTGGCCAATTATTAAATTATCAAAACAAGCAGAGAGACAGCGATTGACAGGGTGCCAGGACACCCACACCTGTGCTGTGCATACACCACCTGTCTGAGTGGTGGCTTCGAAGCTACCATGCTTTGCACTGTGACCTCTCCCAATATCGAAATGAGAGTCATCCACATGATCAGTAGCATTGAGTGACAAGGGTGCTGTGGATGCAGGACCTGCAGATGCCTGGATCCGCCACGGCATGTCTTTCAGGGAAGCACGGAGCAAGTGTGACTCACACCTGCCAGTCCACTCTCAGTGCAGTGCAATGCCCTGAGGCTGCATGTGCCATCTGATGAGGCCTCTTCTAACAGGCTGCATGTGCCATCTGATGAAGCCTCTTCTAACAGGGCAATAGATGAGGGGCTTCAAATGAAAGGCATGGACTCCAGTGCGGATCTTGCCCCGCCACTTCTCCGGAGGTCCTGCAAAAATGTGACACATGCATGTGCATGTTAAAGTATGTCTTGCTGGTGGTTTTGTCCAGGAGACTGCAGGTTTTCGAGCCTTTCTCCAGGGTTCTGGGTGTGAGAGGCAGAGCTCCGGTATTTCAGGTCTGGGGATGGTGAAGAATAAAGCGTCAATCCCATAAAAGGATTCAAATCTGTACCCTACAAAGTGTCATCAAGAACATTCATCTCATGAGCTCTATTGAATGTAAAAAGGTTTTATGAGTTTTGTGTCCCTTGACCAGACATTCTGCATCCTCATTGTCATACACAGGAAGGTAGAGAAGTTATGGCATAGTGAAGGGGGATGCTTAAATATTAGTCAGGGTAATTACTCTGACTTCACAGCCTCTCTTTCTGTAATAAGTTACCTGACACATTACTTTGCATTCTGGTAATTGTACTCTTCCAATCAAGAGGCGGGTTGGGGGAGGGCATGGACAGAAACCAATTGAAGTAGGTATACTTCTTTATTAAATATATCACCAGTGATCCTCTGCTTCCTCCTTCATTGCTGTCTCTCTTCAACTGCCTCTCCCTGCTCTGCACTCACTTAGATTCTACATTCCATGCACGCCCCCAACATTCACACGTTCCACAAGGGAGCAGGGCAGGAGACAGACACAAGAACATTACACCCCCACGCCCACCAAACACAAAACAACAAACCAAAACAATGATTCTAACCCAATGTACAACAGCGTGCAAAACATAAAACTGGAATCAAGTCAATAATTCAAAAGGCAACAAGGTGGTCCATTCAACACATGACATAGTCCTTGCACCAAATGGGTGGTTTTCTCGTCCTCCCTCTTAACGCAACAGTGTCTTCAGAATCACTGGGAACATTCTTCCCACCGTTAACCACACCACTCATGATCACAGGACTCACATTCATGACACTGATTCCTCCAACAATTTCATCTGAGTACTGCAGCCCACCTCTGCCATCATACATGTTTTCCTGCATCCACTCATCTTCTCTTTAACCATCCCATCAGCACTTGCTCACACAATCCATATTCCAAATGGGTCCGTCCTTAATGCTAACCGCATTAGTAAAAAGTGCTTTATCATAAGAGGCTTAAAAAATGTAGACTCCCCCTTACTTGTCAATTTACCCTTCTTAATCCTCACCAAATCACTGGGCTTTAAAAGCACCTCCTCCAACTTGCCTCTATCATGCTCACATATCTCGGCTTTACCTTCCCTAAATATATCCTGCCTGTTGATAATTCACTTCCACAGTTTCAACCAATATTCTGTCATCACTCTCCATCATGCCATTGGTCTGAAGATGATAACAAACCGGGCATGATTCATCATTCCAGCACTTCTAAATTGCACTCCATTATCACTAAATATCCATTTGGGATATCCTTCCCTTCTAAACACGTGCTTCAAAAACTTTATCACATCACTCATGTTCATACTATTCACCAGTTTAGCCTCAATCTATTTGGAGCAGTAGTCTACCATTACAATAAGAAATCTTTTTCCGTCTACCATTACAATAAGAAGTCCTTTTCCTCTACCTAGGAAACCATACGGGCTAACAATGTCAATACCCAATTGTTCCCAAGATTCTTCCGGCCTGCGCATAACTAATAACTTGGATTTGTGTACCTTACAGCTCATGTCTGAATTTTGGTAGGGCCAACAACACCTTACAAACCTTTCCACCTTGACGTCCATACCCGGCCACCAGTACTTTGACCAGCCATTCCTCTTAGTACCTGTGGATACGGGATGACCCTGGTGCGCTCTTTCATTTAGTGCCTCTGGCTGTATGAACTTGCCCCCTCTAAAAAGTATATCACCCTCAACAGAGCACTCCTCCCTGACTTTCCAAAATGGTAGACTGTGTTCATCTAACACTCTCTTACTGGGCCATCCCCATATCATGTACGCCATAACTCTGCTGAACACTTCATCTGCCTGAATCTCTTCAAACCACCTTTCCTTTGGAATGATATCCAATATCACTGCAACTACATCAACCTCTTCATCCTGACTTCCTCCTCCATGCTTTAAAGGCAGTCTTGATAAATCAGCCACTCTGTTCTCTACTCCTGGCAAATATTTAACGTCAAAATCATTGTCTTGAAAACTTATGCTCAATTTTGCTAGTCTGGAAGTCACCTTACACATACACTTCTATGTCAGCATTTCCACCAACAGCTTATGGTCAGTACAGATGGTAAAACTGTTACCCCACACACATTCTCTGAAGTAGTTCACTGCCCAAATCAATGCCAACAACTCTCTATTACAGAGTATCTGCCTTCTACATCAGAAACCACCCTCAAAGCATGGCAAATCACTGTTTCCTGGCCATCAACCACCTGAGTGACACCCAATCCATTTCCACTGGCATCTACAGTGAGTTTCGTCTTCCTGCCAACTACAAATCCTCTGTCGGGTGTCCTGACCCACGTTTGAACTATTGTGCTACAACATTTGGTGCTGTGGGCTTAGAAAATCCAAGATGGAAAAGCCCACATTTGCGACAGAATCCAGGAAAACCGCGCAGTTTTGCACACACCAAAATGGTCGCCTGACCTGCCACCCACCAGTGCAAAGAAAGATGGTTCTGTTCATAATTCTTTTATTAATGTCAAAAATTGCTAAGGTCATGGGCACGAAACCACCAAACAAAAATCCAACTCTGGTTGATTGTTTTACTTTACTCTACTACAGATCCACATCAATGCCATGTCAAGCAAGGATCATATACTATCAAGTAACATCCTTTCTTTTTGAAATGTATTAATTCAAGACAGCTTCCAAAAATAGGTGCAGTACCGGCATTGGACAGTAACCGGCGCTAGCGATCTAAACTCTGATAGGAGAACTGTATTTCAGGAGTTGCAAAAGGATCCTGAGCTAGCTGGGATTTCAAAGGCTTGCTGATGAATGAAAATTTGTAACACCTGCTGTTCCCAGAAGGCAGTCTGATTCAATTAACATTTCAAGAGGCCTCTGTTCATGGGAAGTCTTCACACTTAGCCTTCCCAGCAACAGCCCAGGAAATCACATGGTCGTGTTAACCAGATGCAGAGTAGCCCCCTGGACTCTTTCTGCTGAATAGAATATGCTGATTTTGGATGTTTACTGTCAACAGTGCTCTGGGGGAAGGAGAGACATTTGATCTCTGAGTCAAGCCAAGCTTCTGGGGGCAGACCCAGACTCATAGGTGAATTCAATTAAGGGCAAATGCATGTTTGATTAAATTGCTTATAAAATCTTGTATTAGGCTCACAGAAATGTACAATTTGGGGGTCATTAATATGAAAAATGCCTTCACGATTTGAGACCAAACTCAACTTTGTCCGGTGTTCTGGGACCGAACCCCGCTATTTATTAATATTGCAGACACAGGGTTTATGCTAGAGACATAGTAAATTACTGTAATATGCCCAGAAGGGGGGTGTACCTCTGTGTACATTTGGGTAAAAGTCCAATATTGGAAAACCAACCAAAAAGCGCAATATGTTGTCATTTCTTAACCCAAGCTCTTAGAAACATCAGAGTTGGAACAGAGACCTACCTTAAGTAATATATGATGTGTACATGTAATTTCAACAAACTGTGTATCTGGGAAATATGTGTTTTGGGTAAAATTGATTTTTCTAAGTGAAACCAAAGGAGAGGATCCTCTGACCCATAAAACATACCTCATCACGATGACACTCCATTCCTTCCCCCAATCAAGGGAGAGAGGAGGACTTGGCCAATGTTAAGTTGTGAGGGGCAGGCTTAGTTATGCCCACGCACACACCCATTTTCAAAACACATAAAAAGAGACTGATTTGGACAGGCAAGACTTCACTTTCCCCTTTCTTGCGAAGCGCTTTTCCGGACCAGACAATATCCAGAAGGACCATCTCCAGAACTTAGAATCCAGACTTCAGAACTTGTAGCAGAGAGGCCTGAACCACCAGCTGAATCCTTTTTCAGCAGGCCTCAAAATCTTTTGCAAATTATTCAAACAGCCGGGCTGAGCTGTTTGATTCTGGCTAGAACCCTGTGCCAGTACCCAGAAAGCAGTGCTGCATCCAGAATCCACTTGATCCAGACCAGCAGAACCAGAGATCCAGACCACCGTGCAGTGCCGAGTGCCAGACCAGCAGAGCAGAGCTGACCCAGAGAGCTGTGACTGCAGAACCAGTCTAAACCTGACCAGACCCTGACGGCCTATTTCAAATTTATAGTGTGAGTACTCAGCTAGAACTGTGCCAGAACCAATCTCTTAGTCTTAAATAATCTGATTCAAACCATTTTAACCTGTCCAGAACTGCATCATAGGAATCGTGTGTTCATTCTGTCATTTCAAAGCTGCAAAAGTGTCAATTTGTCATTCTGAAGTTTACTTTAATTTCGAGAAACTACCTCCACAAAATTGTCTGTATCTTTTGATCCGTACGAGCTAGGAACGAGATTTAACTTTCATTTTAAAGCTAAGATTCAAGCCTACTATTAATTTATTCATAAAAGTTTGATATATATATATTGTTTACTTTCTCAATAAACCTTTTAAATTGCAAAACAAACCTACTTCTTGGCTCAGTGAGGTCAGGGGGATTCTAAGAGAGGGGCGTTATATAAGGGTTTATCATCCAGATTATAACTTGTCATAAAAATATATAAAATAAGGGCTTCCCTTGGGCGTCACAGACCAGGCACTGACTTAGTGGGATTGCTGAATTGAAGTCACTTAACACCTCCTAACTCCAATATCTCACAAATGCTGTCCTTTATTACCTTAAAAGCTCTCACACACTCCTCACTCTACTCAAATTTGTTTTCCTTCTTAAGCAGCTTTCTCATTGGCTCCATCAAGCTAGCTAAATCTCTTATACATTTTCTGTAGGATTCACATAATCATAAGAACTAACTCAACTCATATTTATTAGTGGGATCAGGCACGTTTTCAATGGCTTCCATGGTATCAACTTTGCGCCTAAACCCCTTACCACTTACTATGTGCCCCACAAACTTCACATCACACTGCTTGAACTTGCACTTGCTCTTCTCCACTTTTCTCACTCAACCTGCACAACACCAATCTCAACCTCATATCGCGTTCTCCTTCTACTTTTCCATACACAATAACATCGTCCTGGTACACTAAAGTTCCTTTCAATTCTTTCAACACTTGTGTCATCGCCCTTTGAAATACTGCAGCAGCTGACGCCAGCCCAGAGTGCATTGTCTTTTATTGGTACATCCCAAATGGCGTGATAAAAGCAATCAAATCCCTACAATCTTCTCTGAGATTGGTCTGATGATAGGCGTTCCATAGTCTTGAAAACATCTGCTTCCTCTCTGCATTCAACATCTCAGATATAATTGGCGGGGGAAATGTGTTCACTTGAATGTTCTTATTTAGGTCTCTTAGGTCTACACAGATCCTAAGCTTCCAATTCTTCTTGAGAGCCACAACAATGGGACTCACCCACTGCAAGGAATCAACCTTCTCAATTATCCCTTTCTGTTCTAATGTCAAGTTTCAGTTCAACTTTGTTTATTAAAGCAAATGGAGTGGACCTCGCCCTCTGGGGTAGTACTGGAACTGCATTCAGTCTCAAAATGATTTTGTGAGCATAACCCCTAAGTAGACCTCATTTTTCATGAAAGACACCTGTTACCTCCTCCTCCAGTTCTACATGGCCAACAATGAACCCTCTCTTTACTTCGTTCCCTTCACCTTCCACAAAGAAGGCTTGTTCATCCTTGCATGTATCTATTCGAATCTTCAAAGCTGCCTGATCATTCCATCCTAGTACATTTACACCCTTTGTTTTCTATTTAAATCTTGACAATGCACTTTATCCATCCAATGATGTGAATCCTAGAACCTTCAAACACTCCAGTGTTTTTTTATGTCCGATTGATGTACCTTAGCCTTAAGTCCCTTGTACTTAAGATGTTCCCATTTCTTATTTGTTATTATCGTGTAAAGGGAACAACTATGAACTGTTACCCTCAAATTCCTATTTTCAATCAGGATTTCACATTTAGTGTATTTCAGGCCTTGTTTGCCTGCTTCATGAACCACCACTACTCTCTCTTCTTCGCAATCCGTCTCCTCCTTTACCAGTGATAACCTCTTCTTTTTTCTGCACAGAACAGCAAAATGCCCCTTCATTTTACACGCAGCATACCTTTGTCCTATTGCAGGGCAATTCCCTGAAGTTGCATAGTGACCACCCCTGCCACATTTGAAACATCTACCCTTTTCCTTCACTTGTATGCAATTCTTTTAAGAACCATCTTCACTTCTCTTTGTACATGTTCTTTAGGCTTTGTGTGCTTCTACCCAGATGCCCCCTGCTCTTTTTCATTGCACTCTTTTTTACTTCCTATTACATTGACTTGAAACCGTTCTTCTATTTCACCTTGGCTTCCAGCTTGTATCTTCTGCATCTCTTTCTTCTTACTTGTTATTTCCTTCCTTGGAGCATAGTTGAGTGTGCTCAACCTTTTTTTTAGCTATGGCCAGTTCTTCTTGTAAGGATGGGTCTTCTGTCATCCACAATCGTTCCTGGATAATTAAGTCTTTCCTGGAAATAATTATCTGATCCTTGATCAGTTCCTCTGTTGTTATTCCTGCCCCAAAATGGCAAGTGAGTGCATTCTTCCACCCTTTCATCTTCTCTTTTGATTCTTGTGTAACAATTATACCTGTTTAACGCAACACTGATCTCAGTGGCATAGTTCTTGTCCAACTATCTTATTGTGCGTTCATGCGCATCCAAATCTTCTGCCTTGTGAACTGTCAATTCTGGTGGTTCTCTATATTTACGATGCCCTTCTGGTCTCACAGCATGCAGAAGGAACAATTCCTTTTTTGCACTGTCAAACTCTCTAGCTCCACAGTCTTTATATAATTTCTCCAGTACTCCTTCCATTTCGGCCATAGGTTTGTTGATTGACCTGGATTTGGAAGAACACTCTCAGGAGGATGTACAGTAATTCCTTGCATGCCTCACTTTATCTCACTTCACTCCACTTATTCTTATTTCCCTTCCTTTCACCTCACTACTCTTCACCATGCTCCATGTATCTTTACTCCATTCCAATCTCTTTCACTGTTGTTAAAGTGCTAACAGTGTTGTGCAAGTACGGTGACAAGGAGGATTAGCACTAGTACTAAATCTTATTTCTGTGATGAGGAGGCACAATTCAAGCAATGAAGATCACCTCACTCTCAAAATGTCCACATATATGGGACCTCTTTGGGTGCTTTACTTGCTCTATTGCTGAGCCTCCTTCCAAGATGGCTGCATGCCAAGGAACATTCTTGGGTCCTTCAATCAAGTCTTATTCTGCTGTTATCTTTTGGTTGCTGTCAGTGCGTGATGCCTGTCTGCTGCAGGGTTTTTAACACCTCTTATACCCTGAGCCGGACTCTGCCCTCTGCACATGCCGGACAACTTCTCAGGATTCTCAGCAGCATCTGCCGTCAGCAGGAACGCGAGAGCACCTTTATCCCTGTTCATGTCACTTTTCTGCGTGGGTACCTGCCGATGGTGCACTCATTGCCAAAATTAAGTGCCTTCCCCTCCAAGCATGGACAGAAACCAATTGAAGTAGGTATACTTCTTTATTAAATATATCATCAGCAACCCTGTGCTCCCTCCTTTAACTGCATCTCCATGTTCACTCACATTCTACATTCCATGAATGCACCCAAAATTCACATGTTCCACACAGGAGCAGGGCACTAGACAAGCACAAGGACACTACAGTTAACCTATCTATTTAGCGGTTTATGTATTTGTTAAGTTGGTTCATTGTGAATTGTGTACTTTTCAAATAATCTCTTTGTAAAAGAAAATTCTTAAAATAAACACATTGAACACATTTCTACTACCTAGACCTGAGAAAACATCAGGTCAAGTCCCTAAATTGCAGACTTGTGAGAATTTCCAGCTTCTCCACTTAACTAAAGTGTGTGATGCTGGGCAAATATGTTTATCCTCCTGTGCCTTATCTGCAGCAGCTGAAATGTGAATTACATAAATCCTGTCTTTGCACCAAACATTGGATGAGATAATAACTAAATGGGATGATTGTGTGTGTGAGATTGTATTTTAATTATGAACAAATCATCATTATCCTGGTGCTGCGCTCATGTTCACCCGACATCCAATGAGCAATCAAGAACGCATTTTGGATGGTGAAGCCTGGAGTCTTTAGTAGGATTTTTAGTAGTGATTAGGCCGGATGTGTTAGAGTTCTTTTATTTTGTAGAAAAACAGTGAAGGTGCACTACAAGTTAAATATGTTAAACAAGGTAACCTTCCCAATGAGGAGGACTTAATCATAAATATATATAGGTATATTTTGACACAGTTTGAGAGGCGTGCATTACAAAAAGGTGTCTCTTTTGTACCTGGATATACCAGTACTCTACTTAAGAGAACATATTTTTTTTTTAGGTTAACACAGAACATTAAATTACAGTTGTTCTTTAATACTCTAGAAACTTCTGACTATTCTGAACCAAGTGACTACCTAGAAATACATTCTAAGAGCAGATGTTCTCCTCCTGTACAGAACTTGATATTGCTGAGAATGATGGCTATATTTCACATTATACGAAAATCTTAATAATTTAGATCCAATTATACCAGTAATCTATAATTGGCCTAAGGTACATACAAAGTCGCTAAATCCCCCTGCATGGCCCATTATTGCAGCCACCAATAGTCTGCTCAAACCCTTGGCAAAATTCATTGACAAAGCTATTCAATCATTGGTTCAAAACTTTAATACTTATATCTGACTTTTTAATAAGCTTCAAGGTATTGATTTTGTTCAGAATAAGGACATCCTATTCACAATGGATATTGTGAGTCTTTACACAAAAACTTTCCATTAGGCCTGCCTGGAAGCGTTGGAGTGGGCATTATTATCTACCGATCAATTTTGCTGTGAAAGAGTGTTCATTCTTAGCTTGTTGAAAATTGTTCTATCAAATAATTTCCTTTGTTTCAAAGACCGATTTTTGTCCGAATTTCAGGCACATCTATGGGAGCTGCCATGGCTCCTAGTTGCAGGAATATATATATATATATATATATATATATATATATATATATATATATATATATATATATATATAGTGGGAGGCAATGACCCTACAAACATATATAGATGTCCAGCGAATCCCAAGAGGTCTGAGAATCCTGACTATTCCCACCTTTGAGGACATTGATCCCAAATTGATAGAGGAATGGACTCAACACACCAATGAATGTTCCTTCAAGATGATAGAAAGTCTTATCAAATATGCTAAAACAGATAGGATCAAGTTGATAATAGACATCGAAGAGATGGAAGAAGAGCTCTTCTCCTCAGAAGATGGTGATGAGTGCAAGAAAAGAATGTCTAGAGTGGAAGAAAATGTAGAGAGACATGAGGGTGAGATCAGAATTCGTAAGCAACTGAAATTCAAATGGGATCGTTTGGACTACGAACAGGGCAGATTATATACGTTTGCCAAGCGCTTTGACGCACCCATCAAACAAAGACTGGAACAAATAACCATTAACAATCAACATTCAGCTATGACATCAGAAGAGCCGAGCAGTTCTGAAATTGACCTATCGGATACAGATGGCTCAACGTCAAAAAGGCTACATTTTTTAGAAGAGTTCAAATTATTACATTTGGACAGCACAATGGACAAAAGGGGAAGAGGTCAACACACAGGACAAGGAAGAGGGGCAATAGGAAAGGCAGGAAAAACAAAACGAGGCGGGGGTGCCAACACAGGCAGTCTGCTCAACGTGACCACGCGATCTGGAAACAACCCAAGGGGCAGGCCGAAAGGCAGGAAGACCTACAATTAAAGATCTTCAACATCTCCAACCGGGTTCTTACCAAAGAAGAAACATCAGTATTATCGTTAGGCCTTTCCTACAGCCCTACTTATCTTTATGACTACACCGCAACGAGAATTGACCTCTTCAAGTTCCTGAGAAAGTTAAAACAAACTAAATTTTATGTGACGAAAGTTAATGAGGGACCTACGAAGAAAGATAAACCATCTAGATCTATCTCTCCCCTTACAGATAAAGATATGGTTAGTCTTGTGTGTCTTGCAAATATGACACAGGAAACAGAAGCAGAATGGGAGAGAGCCACTTCTGTGGACAATATCACACTAGAACAGCAATTTGGTAAATATACTGATGTTCCTTGCCCGAGTAACTTTAAAGCAAAGTCGATTCTTTTGTCCTAACATTGCATGCAGTCCAATTGACACTTTTGAAAGTTTGGTCCTACAAGATCTCAAGAAGCTACCTACCAAAACATTACCCTCCTGCAGAAATTTAAATTCTCTACAATTTGACGCATTAAGGGCTTAAAGAATGATCACACTATAGTCATACGACCCTCAGACAAAGGAGGTGGGATAGTCATCATGAACAGTGAAAAATATGACGTGGAAGCTCGTAGACAATTGGGCATGACGGATAACTATATGAAGGTGGACAAAAATATGTTAACAGAAACCAATGTCCTATATTACTCTATGTTGCACAATTGGTGTGAACTGGAATTAATTAGTGATGAAGAACATTTGTTTCTTAAGACCCCCTTTCCCGTCACGCCTTTAAACTACTTCAATCCCAAAATCCATAAAAGTCTTGTTGATCCTCCTGGGCGTCCTATAGATTCTTCCATGGGGAGTCTTCTTGAGAATACTTCAATATTTTTAGACCATTTTTCCAACCTTTTGTTGTTAGCCTCAGTTCCTACATACGGGACACCTCGGATCTGCTGACTAAACTTGACAACGTCAATTGGGAACCAGAATACTTCCTGGTTTCACTTGATGTTGTCTCGTTATATGCTTCGATTAAGCACATAGCAGTGGTGAAAGCATGTAGATTCTTTTTAGAATCCAGATCCATTAGCCATCGACATGCTCCTATTTTGTTTGGAACATAATTACTTTCTGCATGAGTCCTCTATTTACAAGCAAACACAAGGGACGGTGATGGGGTCATGTATGGCCCCAATTTATGCCAACCTCTATATGAGGTGGTGGGAAACACAAGTTGCATGGGCAGAAGAGATGGAGGAGTTCACGAAACATATAATCGTGAGGCACCGGTTCATAGATGACCTGTTTATAATATGGGACGGTACCAAGACACAGTTAGACAACTATGTGGAAATTCTGAATGTCAATAATCTAAATCTAGAATTGACATCAGTTGTGAGCAATAAAGAACTGGTCTTCCTGGATTTTTGGTTTATGATAGCCAATAATACATTAACATCCAAACTATTTAGGAAACAAACCAGCTCCAATTCTACTCTGCATGCCCAAAGCCACCACCCCACCTCATTGATAAATTCGATCCCCTATGGGGAGTTTTGGAGAGCAAAAAGGGCATGCAGTAAGGAAACTGACTACCAAACAGAAGCAAAACATATTGGTCGCAGATTTGTAGAACGAGGCTATAACAGGAAAGTGGTATCAGACTGTTTTGACAAAGCTGAAGGGATTAATAGAACTATTTAAAACCCACAAAACTCTTAAGGATGAGAAAATGAGATTCACCACCGGATACAACCAGCAAGCACAGACCATCAAACGCATTATGAACAAACATTGGAGTGTTCTCCTAACTGATCCTGATTTGAAAAAAGTACTGGGCAATACTCCGAATGTAACATACCGCAAGTCCCCTACTCTCAAAAAATACTTTCTACAAGTATGGTTATCACTGACACTAAATCCCCTAGCCCATTTTTAAAATCTAATGTGGCAGGTTTCCGCAAATGTGCAAATTGAGTTTGTATCAAATAAAACATTTATTGGTCACAACGGGATGGGTTGGAAGTATAAACACAAAATGACATGCATCACTAAATTTGTGTTGTATGCCATTACATGTACTTGTGGTTTCCACTACATTGGCTCAACCATAGGGCCTTTAAAGTTACGCATCCTGCAGCATTATAGAGCGATCAAGAATGGGGATGTTACGAATCCATTGACAGGACATTTCTTGGAGAAACATGGAGGAAATGTAAATGAAATGACATTTGTGGGTCTTGCACATGTTCCCATACACAAGAGATTTTGGAACAGAGAACTAAAGTTGAGACAACTGGAGGCATCTCTGATTTTTAAATTTGACACCCTGAGGCCTGATGGGCTCAACACTAACCCAGAATTATATGTATTTTTACTGTAAAACTCTCAAATTGTGTTAAAAAGCTTAAAAGTGGATCCCCATATGAAGCAAGTGGCAACCACGTGGCCCGTCCATTCTAGTAAAGTGGCCCTTAATACCTAGGTACCATTACAACAACAGCAATGAATGTGATGACTGAGACCCAGATATTTTATATTTGATATTTGTTCAATCAGATTTATTTTTAAAATTTTGTATTTTTGATATTATATCTCTTATCCAAATTTATGGCTGGGAGCTGTCTTTCCTTACAATTAAGGACAATATTGCACTAGCACTTTATCCATCGTCTGTTTATTCATTCCCTAAGAATGTTGCATTGTTGTACTGGCACTTTAGATATGAGTTATGCTGCTTCAAACCATAACTTGATGGTTATAATGATTTTTTACATTAGCGTGTCTAGGCATTTGCACTTTATAATTGTTAGCACTTTATCTATTGCTTACTTATAGAGTATGCTTCATCAATGCACTGACACTTTCGTATTGGGACGTTGCTGTCTCTAATTGCCATTTTTTAACTGTGGCTGCACTTTTCATCAACAGGTTTAAATATCATGTACTTTACTAAGAGAATGCTGCCTCGTATCTGATGCATATGCTGCTGCCTAAAAACAAGTATTTTATTTTATTGTACTTTTAATGGGCTCATTTGTAATTTACTTTGCACTTGCATTTTGTAGATAGACCGTTGCATTGGCATTTTGAAAAAATGAAAAAATGTAGACAACTTACCCAGTGGCACTGAGTCAACCTGTGGGAATACTGAAGCGCATTGAAATGTGCGTCATCTGCAACTGTTAGAGATCTCTGCGCTGCACTAAGATCTGTGGCCTCTGTAACACTCCGAATCTCGTGGCGTAAAGGTTAGATGCTTATCAAGTTAGATAGACATTAACCTTGTTAAAAGCAAGCACAATAGTGCCAAACACCATCCATAAATTGCATATATTGCATAAAATGTTTTTTTAGTTGGGAATCACAAGCGCAGCTTTTTGTGTTTTGGGCAAACTTCTGTGCCTCATGGAAAAGTCATTTATTTACTTGATAGCCAGATGAAATTACTTCATGCACATCTTAGTCCAATTTGCAGTATTATTTACACCATTGGGATCTAGACTCGAGGTAATCACATGACTTGGAATAACAGGAGGAAGGGAAGGAGCCTAACGCTCGAGCTGCGTATGTTCCCGGTTTTCATTTAAAATGGTGTTGTTCACGAATGTGGATGTTAATCAGTCTGAGGAAGCTTGGTGAGACAAGCGGAACGCGTGGCGAACTTCCAACCTAAGGGGGTAAGTGTTTTTTTAGACCTGTACGCCATGGGGAGAGGCCACTAACTTTGTGTCCACCCTGATTATGCTAATTTGCATGTTTTGTTGGTTACATGTCTTTTTAAATTAAAGAAAGACCATTTTTTCACTAGATTTTGGTATGGTCATGTGTGCAAGGGACTGTGTTTAACACGCTGTTTAGGGATAGTGAGTTTTCTGCAGTGTTACAACTCTCCTCCCTCGTGTATTTTTTCTAGTATATATATATATACATATTACATGGCCTGCGGTAGTGGCCATATAGTTATGGTTAAGTTGCTAAACCCATAGGAAGGGCACTTTTTGGGTGGCTTATAACTTTGCTCCCCCTGGACGAATCCTCACCAAACTTTGCAAAAAAATGATATGGCTAACTCTGAATTTTTGGTGAGGTTTGGTCAGGGGGGGCAAAGTTATAGGGGGGGTCCCAAATATTTTTTTTTCCCCATAGACATATTGGGAAAACATTTCTGTTGCGCCTACAGTCCAAACCGCTGAACGGATTTTCACCAAATTTGCAGCAGGAGCGGCAGCTTGGTCCCGAAAGCGTGCTTTTGTTAATTTGGTGTAAATCCATTCAGTAGTTCTTTTTTAAATGACCAAAATGTAAGGCAAAAGAATTAGTGATTATCTATGTCCGCTCCGCGGACTCACTCCCCTGTTCGTTCCGCGAACTGGCCTCTGATTGGCTGTTTGGTCCACGGACTGGTCAGAAAAATGTGCTGACTTTTGCGTGGTCCGCGGACATGGGGACGCAGCCGCTGATTGGGTGGTGAGAAAACGTGAAATGTGTTGGTTTTCCTAAAACACCTGCCATCTTGGATTTGCAGATTTTTTTGGGGTCTGCAGACAACGCAGTGAAAACATTAAAAAAAGCAGCATTGCACTTGTCAAACTCAACAAACAATCTCTGGGGATGAGGGGGGGATGAGGATTGGATTGGATATGGCCATAAGAAGCCAAAAAACGGGTTGTTTCACCCCCCGGACAATCCACGAACACTCCAGATGTCCTGGGGCAGTCCTGTGGTGTTCGCGGACACTTCAGGCCCCTGATTCATGTAATTATTTGAGTGTAAAACGCTGATTTTCGCGCCATTCTGAAAGAGATTTTCGGGCTGAATGGCACACAAATCTGCGTTTCACATGCAAATCATTCCATGAATCAGGGTGTATATATGCTAGGACATCTGTACCTATTTCTGCATTACAGGGTTAGGGAAAAGCAGTTTTTGGATGGCTTATAACTTTTGCGCCACTCAATGAAACTGCATGTAATTTTGCAGTTTTAACTAATACTGAATGTTTTGCAAAGTTTTGTGGGATTCTGTCATGAGGGGACAAAATTAGAGGGGGGGTCCCAAAATATTGTAAAGGCATATAAATGTAGTGTCATTTGACGAATCTGCAGATCATTTGGCAAAACGAATTTGGATCTAGATATAAATGGATTTCTAAAGTTTGGTGGGATTTTCTCAAGAGGTGGTGAAATTAGAGGGGGGTTCTCAACATTTTTAGATGGCTTATAACTTTGTTGCTATTTGACGAATGTGGACAAAAGCTTTGAGAAAAATTATAGAGCCAACCTTCAATATTTGTGTAAAGACTGAATGGATTTTGTCAAATGGGGCTAATTTATATGACTATTGTATGTACATACATTTTGATACTTTAAAAAAAATTAAACATGGGTGGATTTCAAGCAAACTCGTGAGGAGGACTGGCAAGGATATTAAAGCATGGTTTTGCAAATGTGCCCGTGTTTTATTTTTTGACAAGTGTCATAATGTATGTAAAAAAAATAGTCATATACCTTTGGTGACTGAGGTATAGCCTGTGGCCGTGAGCAGTAGCCAGATTGTCTGGGTCATGGCATAAGGTCATGACGCGAACAATCTGGCTACTGGTCATGACCGCTAAGGCCAGGAAATGGTGTTAAAGTGGCTATGTCTACCTGGGACCAGCTATGTGGTAAAGTTATTCGAAGGTAGGATAGGTTTGAAAGGGAAAAAAAGTGCTTGTGATAATATTTTCATAGGGTTTTGCATGCTGTCATGGCAAGGGAAGAGGGGCTGTGTACGGAGCCCCGCCTTCTCTTTCTATGTTGGCTGTCTTGGAAAAGGATAATCCTTACTTCTTAAAGCGGGACGCCAGAGGCGTCCCGCTATAGGAAGACAAATCTATGTTTTAGCACCCTGGGTTCCCGCTTTGGGAACCAGGGGTGCTAATGGCCTTCATCGCCCGTTTCAGGGGCTGCAATGGACGATAATGGTCTGTAGCCCGCTTTATTTATTTATTTATTTATTTATAACGCGCCAAACCCGCAGACATCAGGCTGTGTGGTTACAGTATTTGTTGAGGAAAATGAGGTGGAGGAAGACAGCTTACTACTTGCTGAGAAAGGAACAACCTTTCTGAGAGCATTGCGGTCATTGGATTTGGAGTGGCGTTGCATGGAGATGGTCCCGTAGGAGTACTGTCCAGGTAGTCTGCGACTGAGTACAAAAATGCACTCAGTGCATTTCACTTTGGTAGCTTTAGCCTTTGGTACACTCCCAACAGTATCAAAGAACTGGCACACCCATGATTCGATCTTGGTGCTAGAAGTAGGCACTTCCTCTACCTCATCTTCTTGGTCCTGTTCATTGTCTTTCAAAGTACTGTGCTTTTTTTGTTGTGAAGGTCCTCCAGCTGGTGGTGGTGGTGGTTGTTCTTGGGGAGGAGGAATGGCAATAACTGATGCCATTTTCAAGATAAATAGCAGTTTTGATAAAATTCTTCCAAGTATCAACTGTGTACTAGATTGGTAATGGATAATGAGTACGAAAAGGTGTAGGAGGTGTGCAAGGGAAATTTTGAAGTTGAAAGTTCCTAGATCAGTAGAAAATGCAGTTCTGAGCTGTGTTCAAAGCACGGATCCGATCAGAAAGTGCACACGCCTTTGCGAACATGTCACCATGCCACGCGCAAGCGTATGGTCACGTGGCACTGTCCAGAAGTTCATTCCGGTACATCTACAGATGCAAAATTATTTCATAAAGTTGCAAAAAGTGTATAGACGTATTAAAAATGATGCTACAAGGTGGGAAATGGCAGAATTGCAAGGTGAAACTTAATAAATTGGACAAAAATATTGCTTATTGGCTAAGTATGACATTAATAAGTTGTAGGAAAATAGCATGCACTGTTAAAAACCCATGAAATTCACTGAAAAATCTTTGTTAAAGGGACGTTATGGTTAAGTTGCACTACTAAAAACCTATGAAATTCGATGACAAAACTTTGTTAAAGGGACGTTATGGTTAAGTTGCACTAATAAAAAACTATGAAATTCAATGAAATACTTTGTTAAAGGGACATTATGGTTAAGTTGCACTAATAAAAACCTATGAATTTCAATGAAAAAACTTAGTTAAGGGGACGTTATGGTTAAGTTGCACTAATAAAAACCTATGAAATTCAATGGAAAAACATTGTTACAGGGATCTTATTGTTATAGCTAAAACCGAAAAACCTCAGAAATTTGCCAGTTATGGTAAGCTAAGCAACGATAACTCGCACCACCACCGTGCACTGCTAAAACTAACACCCAGGAAATCAAAGATGACATCACAAATGTCATTGATGACATCACTGATGACATCACATATCTGGCTCACTTATTTTGGTTCACTGAAAAATCTAGGCCAGGTGGTTTTATTCACTGACAATCAGAATATAAAAATTCAAAAGGTGCTGTATATCAAAATGTTAACCTTGTCTTATGTTCTTAAAGTACTTTACTTAGGGTTTGGTCTCAGTTCATGGTGCACATGCATGGGGCAATAGCAGGCCTCAAACGCACAATTCATTTGTATACAGGAAGATAAACTTTAATGTTATTAACATTTTCTGATGATGCTGCTTCTTTCTTCCTTACTTTAGTTTACCTGTATGTGCCTCTGATTTGTATGCATTGTGGGTCTTCATATGTATTGTTTGTACTAGCACAAGTGTGTAGTAAGTCTTGAATTGTTAGCTAGTTATTACATGTTTAACATTGCACAATCACCCCTGGCATCTTGTTACCAACATAATAAAAAGTCTTGTAGGTAGGGACTTTTCATCAACATTAATTTCACGTGTGATGTCATGATGTCATCAATGACATTTGTGATGTCATCTTTGATGTCCTGGGTGTTAGTCTTAGCAGTGCGCGGTGGTGGTGCGAGTTATGATTGCTTAGCTTACCATAACTAGCGATTTCTGAGGTTTTTCGGTTTTACCTATAACCATAACGTCCCTGTAACAATGTTTTTCCATTGAATTTCATGGGTTTTTATTAGTGCAACTTAACCATAACGTCCCCTTAACTACGTTTTTTCATTGAATATATATATATATATATTCAGTAAAAAAACTTTGTTAAAGGGACGTTATGGTTAAGTTGCGCTACTAAAAACCTATGAAATTCAGTGAAAAAACGTTGTTAAAGGGACGTTATGGTTCAAAGTAAAACCGAAAAACCCCTGAAATTCGGCAGTTATGGTAAGATAAGCAACCATAACTCGCGCTGCCACCGTGCACTGCTTACACTAACACCCAGGACATCAAAGATGACATCACAAATGTCATTGATGACATCACTGATGACATCACATGTGCATTTACCTTTCATGAAAAGTCTGTACAAGGGATTCTTAGTGTAATGTTAATAAAAAAAGTGTCAAAGATTATTGGAATAAATATCAAGTGCTAATCAGTGCTGTAAGAGGATTCAATCCAGCACTACAGCTAAGTCAATGCCTAGTCTGGGATACTGAATGGAAACCCTTATTGATATATCTTTATTTCCAGTTCATGAGTTCTGGATGACTACCCCTATATAACACCCCTCTCTTGGAATCCCCCTGACCCCACTGAGCCAAGAAGTAGTTCTGTTTTGCAAGTTAAAAGGTTTATTTGAGAATTTAAACAATATATATATATATATATCACACTTTATAATAAATTAATAATTGAATATCACACTTAATCTGAGCAGTAATCAATAATGGATAGTCTGGCACTAGCACACTTCTTTATAATCAATGATGAGTGGTTATAGGATGGATAAGATAGCAACAATACTTTTATGGTTTTAAATGGATGCAAGGTGGAATGAAATGTCGTACAGAAAATAACTTGATAGGGTTTCAGCAAAAGACAATGTAATCACTTTCTTGGACAATTCACCCCCCCTTTTATGCAATGTAAGGAGATGAAGATGAAGATGACACAGTTCTTAGGAATGCAATCAAATAGAATTCAGTTCAATTCCCCCCAGCAGTTTATACAACAGATAGGAGTTTTGAAACACAGGTAAAATGCTTTGAATATGGTGACAATGCAGTGAGAAATATGCTGAAAATGCTTTTAATTCCCTTCAGGAGGTTCAGGGTGAGTGGTATCTAGTTAATATGAGTTCAGCCTCACTCTAGCAATGATTCAGGGATGGTTCTTAAGAGGCAAACGAAATTTAGCAGTTCAGGCAAAAGCAGCTATCTTTTTACAAGTAAAGAAATCGGGCCAAATCGCAAATCGTGGCAAAATTTGCGAGTGCGAGAATCATGATTACGGCAAAAGTATAAGGAGTAGCAAGTCGGTTCTAAGTTGAAAAGCTGAGATTCTAAGCTTTCAGAGGAAAGTTAAACCAAGTTCCTAGCACAAACGGTTCCAGAGATACGGACGATTAAATAAAGGTAGTTTTTCGGATTGGAAATTTTAAAAGTTCAAAGGACAGGTTACAGCTTGCAGCTAGAAAATGACAGGTGACAGCTTTGCAAATAACAGGTGACAGTTAGGAGGCAGTTCTGGTTAGATTTAAAATAGATTGAATTATATTATTTTAACTAAGAGATTGGTTCTGCACAGTTCTGCTGGGTACTCACAATATATTTTGAAATAGGCCTCCCCACAGATCTGGTCAGGTTTTGGACTGGACTCCGGTTCTGGTCTCTGCACTTCACAGTGATCTGGGTCAGCTCTCTGGTTCTGCTAACAGCAGTCTGGGTCACTCTGGATCTCTGGCCGCTGGTTCTGGAATCTGCTCTGCTTTCTCTGGGTACAGCACCGCTTCTGGATCTTTCTGCACAGCTTTCTCTGGACCCAGCGCTGATCTGCACGGCTCCTGGATGCTGCTACCGCTGTTAGGTTTGCTGGATGCTGAGGCCTACTGAGAAGAGTTCTCAGTTTGTGGGTTTAGGCCCTTGCTTTGAGTTCTGAATCAAGTTCTTTGGAGTTTTAAAGTCTAAGTGTTGAATCTGGTATCTTCTGGATGTTGTATGGTTCGGCAGAGCTCGTTGCAGCAACTGGATTTGAAATCCTCTCTAGCTTCCAGTGGCTCTTTTTATGTCTTTTGAAAGTGGGTGTGTGTGCAGCATCACTAGCCAGCCCCTCTTTCAACTGCCCATTGGTCAAGCTTTCCGCACTGCTTTGATTGGGGGAAGGAAATGTGTGTCATGGTGATGCTGTAGGTTTTATGGGTCAGAGGATCCTCCCCTGGTCAGTTTGCCCACAAATCTATATTTGACCTAAAGACATATTTCATAGATACACAGTGGTTTGAAATTACATGCACCCATCACGTATCACATGAGGTATACTCTGTTCAAACTCTGATGTTTCTAAGAGCTTGCATTCAGAAACGGCAACATTTTGCGTTTTTTAACTGGTTTTGCAATATTGGTTTTTCATTAAAAATTATCCACATATACACGGCCTGTCCATACATACTCCAGTAAATTCCCATGTCTCTAGCTTAAACACAGTGGCCCTCATTACGACCCTGGCGGAAATCGAAAAACGATGGCGGAAATGGAATACCGCCATCGAATAGCGCTCGGTGCGATTATGACCCGTCACCGTAAAGTACGATGCCATTAGCGACACCGTAGTGAACGCCAACGCTAACTGCACCAAGTACGCGCACGCGCGCCATGGCAAACCGTAATTACCACCATGGCGCAATGGTACGCGAATTCTGACCCTAGCGGACATGTACCTAACGCCATCAAGCATGGCGGAAAGTACCATTCCGCCATGGTGAGAAGTACGGCATTGCGAATCAACCGTAAACGGCCCTACTGAGTGCCTGTACACCACTCCCTGGCCACATTGCACAACTCCTCGTAGGTGCAATGAAGTCACACAATGCAACCAGTCAAATGTACAAGTCACCCATGCATGCCAATGAACAAATGAATCTAGGGGCTCCAAGTGCCTTGTGAGTGGCCATCCATATTTGCCATGGCACCATTGCCGCACTGATGCAGCACAGGCATGTGAAGGTTCAAGTACAGCAACATGAGCAGAAAAATGAGACAAACAAAAACAGGCCCCCCCCATCGACTGACACCAGTGTAAGGCAACATTCAAAGCAGTATCCTGAGTCAGACTGCACCAGCCCTGTACTCCTGCCAGTAAACAAACCAACCAGCAGCATAAGCATGTACCACACAAGTTGGCAGAGTGACTGAGCAGCCAGGCACATCTGAAGAGGGGCCAATGGGAGCTGCAGGGCACAGATGGCACGAATACAGAAGCTATTCCAATGGACATGACCTCAGTCTCCCTCCAAGAAACGCACGCAAACACAGGCACCTGTGACCAGCCATATACTGATAATCACATCATTCCACCAATCCACCTGGCTGACCGGCATCTGTTACACAAAAGCTAATCCCCCGCACCTGAGCATGACATCATCAAAACAGTCATAATGGTAGCCCCTATCCCTGACCACACTGGGCTTCGTAGGCAAACACGGCCAGTACAGTACCACGCAACTATACTTAGAAGCCGGAACCCAATGCAGATCTACTCACAATACATCGCTCCACAAATAGGAATATGCTACATTACTTGCAAAGAATAACGCTACACGGTTAATATCAGAATAGAAATTTAATGCACCACAAAATCACCAAGCCCATACAGCCATTAGGTCATGAACCCCAAAATATATTTCATCATTGTGGGCTGCATCCGCAATAAATGACCAGCTTCTTCTTGTGTGACGCCCTGTTCCTTCATGGTACACAGGGGCTACATTCACGTTCAAAAAGGCAACATGGAAGCGCCTAGAACCGCAGGGCCGTCCCATTAGGTAGGCACTAGTCCAGCTGAAAGGTCGAAATGTTGCTCCTAGCCACTAGTACCGCGTAAGGGCATGTGGCCCATTGGCGATCGTCCCATAAGATCGTAATGGTGCTCCACTGATTAACTCGAAGCAGCAGGTGTCGGGAGTAAAAGCCATCTGTAGGAGTGGCATACAGATGGCAGCGGCAAAAGGGGAGGAGATACCTGTCACCCAAATGAAATGAAAAAGAATAGTATGGCCATCAGAACTTGATTTGTATTACTCACTTCAATGATCACACTAAATCTACAGCCATATGCATGCTAGCCCACTCCAAAGGATTATTCCCACCCAAATATCACTTGCGAATCATAACTATAAATATCGAGGTGAAAACACTATTACAAACAAGTGTTTGTGTGCATGCGTCTGTCAAAACAGAATCCATTCGATGGGATTAGTAACGTGCATAGACACAAGTGTTTGAAGGCGCGTCGAGACAGGGAGGGTTCAACAAGGCCAGATAGACGATGGTCCCACTATGGCAGCTCTGCATCACATAGCGCAGGGGAGGTGGATAGATTCCAAAAAGCCCTGTACATGGCAAACTCTCCATCAAATCATCTGTCCATGCATCCATACATCATTCCCTCATCCCGGTATGAAAACGCCTGATTATGTACTCACATAACATGTGAAATTTCCATTGAGTCTGTGCGTAATGCAGTCTGCAAAATCCACTGTGCTCCAGGCCGGAATTCCAGTGTTGTGAAGTAACATGTATTTGGGAACGTCCTGACTTATCGTCCACCACGCTATTGCGCATCCCATACTATTCATATCAATCATTGCATTCTCGCCATGGCCCCTGTCCCAAGGACATTAAACAATAGAACGTTATATTTGCAGTCAGACCTGTGGGCGTCTCCTCGCCGCTAGCTGAAGACCGAAAGCGCCGCCCTTCGAATTCCTCATTTGCAACATCACGTCGAAAAGGCATCTGTGACCGCTTGAAATGACAAATCCATCCATGTAGTGCGGCAATGTGTGAAAATGCAAAGTGGCTTCACTCACAAATGGGACGCCCCGCCCGTCGGTGAACCGCGGTACAGTGCTGCATGAGGGTCCACCGTTAATCGAGTACTACATTCCACTGAGCCTTCACAAGTTTGTTCGCGACTGCAAAGATAGTATGGGAAACAATGGGACCATAGCAGAATGAATATATGAACCAATATTTCACTGGCATCGGGATCAAATACATGATTGTAATAGCAAGATGCCATGCGTCGAATTGCAGCGTTGCGTGCGGGACGTGCTCGCCCAAAGGGGATTGCAGCTTGCACAGGTGGAATGAATCACCACAGGTGGAGGCAATACAGCTTGAAAACACATAAATTGCACACCCAACCCCCTCACACAACCACACCCACTCCAAAATGCTACCGGCCGGACTAGCGATGTTGGCCCTCGGGGACCTGATAGCACTGCAAGTACTCCAACTCCAAGTAGAAGACGAACACCAACTACTACAACAACCGGCCGCACAGAGGAGACGCAGGAGGAGGGGGAGGGCAAGGCAGGGCCAGCAAGGCCCGCCAGCACAGCCACTACCACCACGCAGGCAGCCCGCAATCCCACGCCTCCGAGCACATCCGTTCAACCTCACGGATGAGCAGATCCACACCCTCTACCGTTTGGACCGGGACACCATAACCGCCATTGTGGACATGACACAGGCTGACCTTGTCAGCATGATAGATAGCCCAACCGCCATCCCACCCCTACTGAAGGTGGTGTCTGTACTCCACTTCCTGGCCACAGGCACCTACCAGCACACAGTCGGACAGTTGCATGGCATTTCACAGCCACTGTTCTCACGGACACTATTGCAAGTGCTCGATGCCCTCCTGAAGCACGCAGACGACTACATCTCTCTACCACGCTCGGAGCAGGAAATTACGAACACAAAAGTGGGATTCCATGCACTTGGCGGCATACCGGGTTGCATTGGTGCCATCGACTGCACCCATGTTGAATTGGTCGTCCCACATGCCATGGAGGCTCAGTACCGCAACCGAAAACAATTTCATTCTCTTAATGTACAAATGGTGTGTGACTCCAACAGGATCATTACACATTGTTGTGCACGCTTTCCTGGATCAACCCATGATTCTATGGTCTTGAGGAACTCTAGAATACCACGCTACATGGGGCGACATGCGGGGAACAGATCCTGGCTACTCGGTGAGTCTCATTTCATGCATGATAATGTGGGGTATGTGATGCGGCAATGACCTGGCAGGAGGGGGGGGGGGCGTACGTAGCAATGTCATTCCACAAACATCCTTTATTGTCCACATACAGGTGATGCCGGGTATCCACTGAAGAGATGGCTCCTTACACCACTCCGGAACCCACAGAACCAGCCTGAGGAGGACTACAACCATGCCCACTCACGTACCCGTGTAGTCATAGAACAGGCATTCGGCCTACTGAAGAGACGTTTCCGCTGCCTCAGCAGGTCTGGCGGGGCACTCCTGTACCGCCATGAGAAGGTTGCAAAGATGGTCATGGCATGTGTCATGCTACACAACATGTGCGTACGTAGAAATGTGCCCATGCCCCCTGACGCAGAACTGCAAGCACCTGAAGATGGTCATGATGAGGGTGGGGATGTGGCAGCACCTCAAGGAGTCCGCGAGGCACAGGAGGGCCGTGAGATTCGTCAGAATGTCATAGATGCATGCTTCTAGCACTCACGCCTGGTGGCTGTTACATGGACACGGGACTTGTGGCACTGTGTGTGTCTGGAACATGCACAATATGGACCGTACGCCTATAAAGGCCTCATACACAAAGATCAATGTCCACACATCTCATTGGATGATTGTGAAATGTTTATAGCATATGTGAAATTATGTTACACACCCCATCGACCCGCCACCCAAGTGAGCCCAACACACCCCCTCCACCCTCCTACCTCCCCCCCGAACACCAGTGTCCGAAGATGCTCATTGTCAGTGGGCAGACGCTATTGCAAGCCCCCTCTCCGGGTATCAGGGGCACCCCTGCCTGTGGAGCGCAGGTTCCTCCCAGATCTACGTTGGGGGCTGCCCTGGACGGAACTTGCAACGGATGATGTCTCTGCCTGCTCACGTCCATGCATGTCCCTAAGGGTTTGTGAGAGCTCAGTGAGCACACGGCGCACAGCGGCAAGTTCAGCACATACGTCTTTGGACGTCGCATGCAGTTCCCCCCTCAGGATCTCGGTGCTTCTCTCCATTTGTGCCCTTAGTGTCTCTGTACTTCTCTCCATTTCTGCCCTAAGTGTCTCAGTTGCTGTTTCTATGGCTGCCTTAGTACCCCCACATTCATCATCATGGTCCTTGAGGAGCGTGGCCAGTTGCTGCTGTTGCACGATCACCTGGTCGAGGGACTGTTGCCTCTGCTGTGCCATGGCCATTTGCGGTGGTGTCACAGAGGGGCTGGACACCTCATGTTGCCTTGCCACAGGGCTTGTGGGGGATGGCCAGTCATCGTCTTGTGGGTGCCCCTGCGTGGTATCCTCATGGTGTACGGGATGGAACAAACAGGGGGATTGAGACAGGTCATGGATGGATCTTACTTCGACATCCCCGTTTTCTGTGTCGGAGCATGCTGCCATTAATGCAGTGTCACCTATGGTGCTGCTGCCACCAGAAGCAGTGACTTCTGTGGCATCCATTGGGGGGACCTGTGGTGGTGCTGTTGTGGGCATGCTGGCTGCTGGGGTGCCTGTTGAAGTTCCCTTCTGTGTGCTGCCACTTGATTTGTGCTGCTGCCGTGTCTTGATGCGTGCAGCTGAGGTGGAGGGTCTTTGGCCGTTGGTCTTGGCCCTCTTTGCAGGTGTGCTGGTAGGGGTGTCCTGGAGCTCGTCGTTTGAATCGGACCCTGTGGTGGAGTAAAGGAGGGCGAGCGTTATTAATGGGTCTGTGGAAATTGGAATGGCAATGTATCACATGCATTGGGGTGGTACCTGAGGATGATTTGGGTCGGGGGCTTGGAGGTGGTTTCATTTTTGAGTGGATTGAGGATGCAGTTGTTTTGCAGCCTGCAGTTAGGGTGTGCCTGCTGCACGTGTAGAGGGTGTTTTTAGGATTTTTAATTATTTATGTATTTAATGTGAGTTTTAAAGTGCGCTATCAGGCCAATGTATGTGGACGTTCTCCTGGACATGTGTTACTGTTGCACTATGTGGACACATGGTACTTCACATGATTGGACATTGTGGATTTAGCATTGTTTTATTTGGCCCACCTACCTGATTCTTCGGATGTCTGCACTCCTTTCTCCATCCCTCCGACTCTCTCTATACTCTCCATTCCAATGGTGGAGGCACAGATTTCTTCCCAGGGGGTCAACTTGATGGGTGATTCCGATCCTCCCCCGGTAGCTGTGGCAATGTTACGGTTGGCGGATAGTATGCTCCGTACGCGTATCCGCAGGTCGTCCCATCGCTTTCTGCATTGCTGTGGGTTGCGGGGTGCGGTCCCCACCGCAC
Source organism: Ambystoma mexicanum (assembly GCF_040938575.1). NCBI lineage: Eukaryota > Metazoa > Chordata > Amphibia > Caudata > Ambystomatidae > Ambystoma > Ambystoma mexicanum. The sequence goes on from NC_090933.1 coordinate 1,089,030,587, forward strand.
TTACCCGCTGTACCACCAGGGCCCATATGGCCTTCTTGTTCGCAAGTGCCGTCCTGGTCATTTGCGTCGAGAAGACGACGCCAGCATTCTCCTGGAGGGTCTCTGTGAGCACGGTGAGTTCCTCACGGGAGAAGTGGACCTGCCGCTTGCGGTCGCACGCTTTTTTCGCTACTTTTCCCATTTTTATTGCTTTCACTGGGGTGGATGACGGGTTGGGATGTGTCTCAGGGTAGTATTTTTTATGGTTGTGTGGGAATTCAGATTTTATAGGTGTACGCCGTGCTGTTTCCCGTTCCGGGACCATTTTTTAACTTCCGTTTCCGTATATTTACGGTCACCGTACTTTCCGATTGCCGCTCATTACGGTGACCGCTCAGATGGGTGGCGGAATTGCACCTAGGGCGCCGTACGACGGCGGTGAGGGGCGTTTTGGGGACATTTCCGCCATCGCAGACTTTGCACTTCCGCCATGGCGTAGTGCTCGTGCACGATGGGTCGGAATTAGCCGCACTTTGCTACGTCGTGCAATGGCGGAAACACTATTTACGCTATGGCGGTCAGGTCAGTCACTTTCCGCCAGGGTCGTAATGAGGGCCAGAGTCTGTAGTATACATAAATAGCAGGGTTTTGCCCCAGAACATCACACAAATTGGAGTTTGGGCTTGAATCGAAGGTACATTTTTTAAATGAAGGCTCTCAAAGTTATACATTCCTGTCATTTGATTAAAAAGAGTTGTCAGTGTTTCTGTAAAATATATATTTTGCTTTCAATTCAGTTCTCAGAGTGTTGGAGTCCGCCTCCAAAACTTGGGTGGGTCAGTGACCATGCCTCTGCTGGCAGGCAGGCCTTTTTTGACAGGAAACAGTCAAAATCAACATATTCTATTCAAGTGCAAGAGCCTATTGTGTGGTCTCCAGGAGGCTCCCAGCCAGTCTGCCTTCTATCAATCAAGAGGTCATGTGAGATTCTAACTCCTGGTGTGAATCTCTGGAGGTGAGAGGTTTCCCAGCCTTTGGCCTGTTAATTAAATCAGATTGTCTTCTGGGAACAGCATGTGGTTAAGATTTTAATTAACTCCCAGCCTTTGATGTAAAGGCCTCTCCTGCAACTCCTGACATGCAGTTTCCCTGTCAGAGTTTAGACCGCTAGCGCCGCCCTCAGTCAAAAGCGGGTACTGCATGCAATTTTTTTGGATCAGTCTTGAATTCAAGCATTTCAAACAAGAGATATTACATGGAAGTATATTGGCCAGGTTCAACAAATGGCATTGGTGTAGTTCTGCAGTAAAATAATTTTGTGCCCATAAATTAGCCATGTTTGACCTGAAGAAAACGAATTCCCACCAGTTATGGGTTGCTTTTGGCAATCAGCATTGCCCCTTTTACAATGGTTTTAGGCTCTGTGCCCTTCTGTGCTCACAACAGAGGCAAAAATGGGTGGCAGCCTATTCTTCATGCATTTCCCTGTGCATTTTCTGGGAAGTTCTGGCCATCATGATGTTTTCCATACCGGTACTGCACAGTTTTTGTGGTAGGGCTCGGATGCATGGGTAAAAACATCCCACAAGCCCCCCTCTTGTGATGGCCATTCTGTTTCACTGATGGAACTCGCAAGATCTGGGATGTTCTCCTCATCTTCTTCCGGTAGATGGCACAGTTCAGCATCTTTTCCTCCATCCGGTACTGATCGATCGGTTCTCCTCGCCGGTCCTGATGGGAATATTGGGCGGTACCCCCGGCCCTTTGCGTCTCTGCTCCCGGTCTCTGGATCGTCCTCCTTGGCCAGTCTCCAGGTTTTCTTTCTCCTAGGACGACAATACCTATTCATGGACATTTCTCCCCCACCATTGATATAGTGGGGTGGCATATATATTTTAGAACTCAACAGACATGAACATGCACATTTTTTTAAATTAAGCGACAGGAACACATAAACTTGAGAAACACAGAATTTGATAGGTTATATGTAGGATATTTTAGGGTTGGAATTGAATTACTCTGGAGCGGTACCCTCTGGGATTGCAGAGGACTCCTCCAGTTGTTGCAGAGTGTGCCTGGGATGGCAACACTTCAACTGGTTGATGTGGACCCACTTGTCTTCCCCCTCTGCCAAACCGCCTTTGGGGATGCGGATCTTGTAGGCCACAGGGGAGATCTTGTCTATAATCTCAAACGGTCCCTTCCATGTAGGCAAACATTTTCGCTGTTTGGCCTGGTTCCTTTGGAAATTGTATAAATAGACCCGGTCCCCCACCTGATATTCCTTCCTGAAGGTTTTCAGGTCATAGTGGGTCTTCATACTCTCAGCTGATCTTTCTAGATTCCGCTGAGCATAGGCAAAAGCATGTTGACGGTGTTTCCTTAAATTCTCCACATACTCATGAGTTGTGGAGGCATTTATTAGTGTCTGCTCTTGGGTCCTGTAGAGCAAATGCTGCGGAAGCACCATCTTGCGTCCAGTCATCAACTCAAATGGTGACATTTTGGTTGCAGATGAAGGGGTAGATCTGATGGCCATTAGGACCAGAGGTAATCGGATATCCCAACTTGGCCCAGAATCTGCCACAAACTTCTTTAATATGCTCACAATGGTTTGGTTATATCTCTCTACTGCCCCAGAAGAAGCTGGCCTGTAAGCAATGTGTAGCTTTCTCTTGACCCCCAGTATCTCCCACATCTTTGTCATTAATTCACTGGTGAAGTGGCGACCCCTGTCTGACTCAATCCTTTGAGGTAGACCAAAACGGGAAAAGATGTGGTTAATCATCAGGGCAGCTGCTGTTTCTGCCTTGCAGTTTGGGGCTGGGAGACATTCCACCCACTTGGTAAACAAGCATGTAACGGTCAACATGTACTTGTTTCCTTTAGACGAGCGGATTACAGGGCCTACAAAGTCGATTTGCAAATCTGACCATGGCAGTGTCATCCCCCTCTTTTGGAGGGGCGCACGGTACGTGAGGGATGATGGCTGAAATTGTGCACACACAAGACACCCCTTCAAGTATTGGTCAAGGTCCTGCCCCATGTGTGGCCAGTATGCAACCTCTCTTAAGATTTCCAGTGTTGTGTGAAACCCCCTATGACCGGCGGTGGCCGCATCATGGGCGTTACTTAACATCAGGCTTCGGAATGAGGTAGGAACCACCCACTGATCGTGGCCAGCTTTGGATTTCCTTACCAGCAAACCGTCTTGGATTCAGAACATTTTTGGACATTTCATCAACACTCTTAGGTCCTCTTTCCCAATGTAATCGGTATCCGTCAGGGGAAAGTTCTCAGGGTCCTCAAAACATACCAATAATTGGATCCCCCTTCTGAGCTGTAATCAAATCAGCATCAGGGGTCTCCTTGCTCCATTGGGCAGTTGAAAGATCATTGTGAGCATTTGTCTGGGACCTACTGATAGCAGTGACCTGGATTTCCCCCAACAGGGACTCTATTTCTATTAGATCCCCTTGGGTGGCTCCGGTTTTGGCCAGCTGATCAGCTAAGTCATTTCCAGTTTTGTCTGGTCCCTCTACTTTGGAATGACCCTTGATCTTTTTCCAGTAGATGGTCATCCCATTCGATGTGACCAGATCATCAATGTTTTGGATGAACTTCCCATGTTTCAAGGGTTTGTTGTTAGCACATAACATGCCTCTGGTTTTCCAATTAACCAGGTGCTCCACGAACCCGTTCCGTACATAATCCGAATCTGTGATTATGACCAGTTCGTGGAGTTGATGCTGGACAGCAGTGAGGATGGCCTGATGCACAGCCATCAATTCTGCCACCTGACTACTTCGGGGACCAATTTTGTATCCAGCGGAGGGTTCTGGGGACTCATTCACCCATGCATTCCCTACGCCGGCCACCAGTTCTTTCTCCCCGTTGTTGTCAACATGGTAAGAGCATCCATCCACATAGACAGTGGGCATTCCCTCACACTTGTCCTCTTCAAAGACTTTGTGTGGGGAATTAAGGTATGACTCCGTGTTGTCCTTGATTTTTAGACTTTCGTCCTCGAGACAGTTTTCTCTGGCACAATCATGCAAGTCAGCCAGACCTTGCGCGAGGGGACTCTTCTTGTTTTGGCAATATCTGATGTCCACAGGAAAGCCTTGCATTGACAGAATCCAGGAAGTAATTCGGGAATTACTCACATTTCCGGCCCGGATTCTATCACTTTGGAGATATTGCAGAGGCTGGTGTGGAGTCTCCACGATGATGTGTTCCCCCTGGATAAACGGGCGGTAATTCTTCAATGCCCACACCGTTGCCAGGAGTGCCTTCTCACAATTGTTGAATTTTTCCTCCACAGAGGATAAAGTTTTGCTCGCATAGGAGATTACTTTATTGACCTTGTCATGCTTTTGGTATAATACTGCCGTCAAGCACATATTAGAGAACCCCGTCTCCAGGAAGAACTCCTTGTTTCTGACAGGGTAAGCTAGGCAAGGCGCTTGTGAGAGGCTTCTTTTGAGTTGTTTATCGCCTCGGCTTGTTCTGGACCCCATTCCCACTTGACCCCCCCCCCTTCAGGAGATGAATCAGGGGTCTGGTGATCTCTGCGTAGCCCTCAATGAACTTTCTGCCGTAATTAGTCAGTCCAAGGAGGCTCCTTAGTTCCCGCAGAGTTGTGGGGTCTTTCAGTTTCTGAAGTGCTTCCACTTTCTTTTCCTGGGGACAGAGACCCTGAGGAGTAATCTCATGCCCCAAGAAATTAACACGGGTTCTACACCACTGTGCTTTCTGAAAGGAAAGTTTTGCTCCGGCGGCCCTCAACTGGGTCAGAACATAACGGATCTCCGCTATGTGTTCCTCCACAGATGAACTTTTGATGAGGACATCATCTACATAAGCCAGGTTACCCCTTGCACCCAGGTCGGGCATGGCCTTGTGTAGGAAAATGTTGAATTCATTGCCGGAGTTGAGGTATCCGAAGGGAGTCCGGGTCCATGTGTACTGCTGGCCCCCAAAGGTAAAAGCCAGCTTGTATTGGTCCTCCCTACTGACAGGCACAGTCCAGTATCCATTGGTCAGGTCTATTGCAGTGAATACCTGTGACCCCTGGATCTGGGCCAGCCCTTGGTCAATGTAGGGCAGAGGCCATCGGGAAGTATGGACCCGTTTGTTGAGCTCCCTAAGGTCGGCGCAGAGTCTCCACTGTCCGTTCGGCTTCAATATTCCCAGCACCGGATTATTGAAGGTGCTGTGTATTGGACGAATTATCCCCCGGGACTCAAGGTTCTTACTAAGTAAAATGCGGCAGTAACGTCTCGCACGACCCAACAATTATGGACTATGCTCTTGTTGCCAATGGAGATTTTGAGCATACACCTGCTTGGCAGGAGATGTTTGGAATTAGGTGCTTCCAGGTCCATTTCCCATTTGTCTATCAGTTTGAATGTGGGAATGGCTGGATCTTTTGGGAGTTGGCGGAACATGGCTTCGCTGATGAACTCTTACCGTTGTTCACACACACTCGAGCGAGAACAGAGACCTTCCCATCATTTAACTGAACAGGGATGAACAACTGCTCTCCAATTTGCTGAATATCAGCCAGGCTCTGAGCTGATTTCACATCTTTCTGGACTATAGGAGTGGGAGTTTCTGATTGTGGATTAGTAAAGAATTTCAAAGTGTTTCCTTCCAGCGTGGAGTACCACTTTAAACTGGAAGGAAGGTTGATTTTCAGAAATAGAGAGGACCCCCCATCACCAGTCTGTTGTCCTACTGCTATTACTGTCACGTCTGGAGTTTGGTTGTTCTGGAAGTGAAATTCTACTTGGTCAGATTTTTGTTCAACCATGTGGCAGGTGCCGTTTAAACTAACATGGTTGACACTCTGTTTTAATTTTATTGGTCGGCTAGTCTGGGTCCAGAGGACCTTGTTTACACAATCTATTAGGGGTGACAACCTTCTCAGGAGGTCATTCCCTAGTAAACAAGGGGTGCCCTCTGGAGTCACTACTATGACCGGGTGTTTCACCTTGTGTCGCCCAATTTTAATGTCCATGTCTGCAGTCCCCTCAACGGGAATTTCCTTCCCGTCAAAGTTCTGCAGTTGTCCAGGAAGAGAGGTGAGAGGAATACGGTAATTCTCCCCCCTTCCTGCATTTAGTTCATCAAAGGCCCTTTTGGACAGAAGGGTAGCTTGGCATCCAGTGTCCACCAGTGCCAAAATTGTACCCTGCCCCTGTACTTGTACCGGGGCATAGTATCTTCCCTCCTTCTCCTCAAGGGGGCACAGATAATGCACATTTTTGGACAACTGGTGGGCTAACTTTCTGGTTTTGGACATTGCTAGCGAAGAGATTTGGGCAGAATTCTGTGGAGAGCCTTGGGAATCTGAAAGAAAAAGTTGGCAACTGGAGATAAGAGCCATTGTGGGTTCCCCTGGTTCCGGTTCTGGGCCGCCCCCCCCCCCCCTTTTTGGAGGCAGTCACCAGGATGGGTTTGAACCAAGGGATTTTGGTATTGTGGGTTCTGGGATGAGATGATGGGCGGCGGTAGCTCAGTCTCCATATCTCCCCAGTCTGGATTGGAATCCCTTGGGACCCATTTTTCTTTGGGAGGAGTTCCCCCATCTCTGAAGGAGAAGGTCCTTTCCCCAGGATCCTCTGAGGATCCCTCTCCTTCAAATTGGAAGATCTGTACCTCCTCCACAAAGTGGGTCTGTTTGGGTCCGTTGTTTCTCCTACCCCCCCTCTGCTCCTTGGGAGGCAGGCTTTCAGGGGTAGGAGATTTTGTTTCCGGTTCCTGGTTTTCCAGGGGCTGTTTACAAGTTGGGAAGGAAGCTTCCTCCAAGGCTTTACACCCCCCTTCCCCTTGTGCCTCCTCCCTGGGAACCAGAGTGTTATCGGGGTGCTGCCCCCGTCATTGTTCTGGAGTACCAGGTCCAGAGTTTGGGGCATTCTGCGGTGGCACGCTCATCTGAGGGTTCTGTTGAGCCCTCAGTATGTGACCCAGATCCCGTGCCATATTTTGGACCTGGCGCTCCAACTGGGAAACCCGCTCAGGCTGATACGGGGCTCTATTTTCTGCCCTGGGCTGATCCCGGGAAGGGTAGCTATCCCTTCTCTGGTAGTACCCCTGGTTGGGAAGATTTTAGTACCCCTCCACCCTTGGCCTCCCCTCTCCCGGATTAGGTTGTCTGAGCTCAGGGAATTGGGGAAAGAAGGATGGATGATTTTGGGGCTGGAAATTTCTGCCCTCCTGGGGGAAGTTAGGAGGGAAGTTCCCCGGGTCAGGTGCTTGGCTGGATCCCCCCCTTGGGCTGGAGGAGTCCACACATAACCCAGGATTGGTCGGCTTCCCTTGTAGCGGGGACTTACATAGTCAGGGGAGCGGGGGACCCCATTTGTGGGACTACCTCCTCGACTCCCTGTCTGTGACTGGCCCGAGGGATTTCTGGGCTTAGGATTATTAGGTGCAGATAGGTTTTTAGGCCCCCCCATCTCCAAGTCTAAAACGGGGGCAACCTTTACCTCTGCCACCTTGGCAGCAGCAGGGGTGCTGTTGGTTTTGGGATTTTTCTGGGTATTGCTTTTATTTTCTATGGGCTTCTGCACCTCATAGATCCGGGTAGCCTGTTCAATGACCCAGTCTAAAGATCTTTTCTCATGAAAATCTCTCACGAGCTGGGTCATTATATATTTGGGCAAGGCATGGAAAAATGTATTGACAAATTCTCTGCTGTCTGTGCGCACCCTTCTGGTGGTCTGCGCAAAGGCACGTTTCAGTTCTTGCACGAATTCTTGTGGGGCCTGATCCTCCCCACATTGCAAATTGTAGGCTGCCTTGCGAGCCTCTTGAGGATTTCTGTGAACAGAAAAATGTTTCAAGATGGCCGCTTTATAGGTGGACCATCTTAAATGATTTTGGTCCTCCAGCCCCACAAAGAAACTGGAGTATTCTGGTGAGAAGGTCCACTTTACATATTGAATACAGCTTTGGCTGTCCTTCAAATGGAAAGTCTCCATCATTTGCTCGTAAAGCTCCAAGTGTTCCCAAACAGAATACTTGGCGTTCTTGTGATAAGGCGTGATGACACTCCTTATTGCCTTTATTTGCTTCAATGGGTCCTTAAGCAAGGCCCTTTTTGCCTTATTGGCCTTTTTGGTTTGGGTAACTCTGGTCCATTCATCCTCTGACTCAGAGGCACTGCTCCCAGAGGTTCCTGTCTGATCTTCCAGGTTTACCCGTATTCTGCGAGCCTGGGAATGGCTGGCAGAATGTGGGGACCTGGTCTCCTGTGTCCTGCGCCGTTCAGAGGAGTCTTCAGATTCCTCCTTGCTGCCAGGATTTGATGGGTACCCCCCCCCACTGACCTAACTGGGCAGAAGTTTTCAGGATGCCCTTAATGGGCCTATTCTCCTGGGGTTCCCCACTAAATTGCACTGTACTTGGGTGCCCATACCCGGATGCCCGCCCCTCCATTCCTGGGAGGTACTGGCCTATGAGCCCCATGCTTCTGGCTGGATAGTAATCTGCCATCCCTGTGGCCCGGTGCTCATGTGCGCCAGGGGACATGGGGGTGGCAGAGTCCAGGGACTGAGAGAGATAAAGGCCTCTGGTACTAGGGCTCCTGAGGTTATGCTCAGGAGTTTCCCTTTCCCAGCGAACCTGGTCTCTATCCGCCCCTGCTCCCTGTTGCAATGCAAGAGCCTGCGCTTTCAGTTCCTCAGTTAAGGCCTTACTAGACTCTATCAGTCGCTCCTGCATCGCTACCTGTTGTTGGAGCCTATCATTGTGCTGACAGAGAGCCTCATTTTCTCTCTGTGCCTCCTGATTGGTCCTGGAGTTCGGGGCCAGTCTCTGCTGCAGGAGGGTTACCTCCTGAGCTGTGTCCCTATTGGCCTGCTCCTTTCTTGCCAGAGCATCCTCCACCCTCCTGGTGTGCTCTAACAAGTTCTGGTGTTCTTTTTGGAGGTCACCCAGTCCCTGGAAGGGCCAGGTGATTTTCGTCCATTTTCCTTTTTAAGTGGCAGACTTCCTGGCCTAAGGTATCCCTTTCCTGACTAAGAGCCTGCATCTGTGCCGCCAGGTCATCCCTTTGCCTTTGGAAGGCACCAGCTTTCTGGCGTTCCTGGTCAAACTCTGCCTGGGTATCCAGGTCTTTCAAAATCAGTTTATTGCTCTCTGCCTTCTCCCTATCTAGGTGGCTTTGCAGGGTGACTACCTGCTCAGCACATGCCCTATTGAAGTCTAACTGTTGCTCCAGCTTTTTCTGGCTCTGCAGTAGGGAGTCCAAACCTTCTTGGTACTCCTTCTGCAAGGCCAGAAATCTGGTATCCTGGTCCGCCTTTTCCTGTTGCAGCACATCCATATACTCCTTTATTTTAGTGATGTACCGTCTGCTGTCATTTTCTGACTCCTGGCTCCTGAGCTGCCTCTGCTCAGAAGAGTCCAGATCAGATTGGGCCTTCTGTAATGCCAGCAGTTGCCTACTCGCCAGATCTTGGCCTTCAGCACATTTGTCCTGCATGGCTCCCATATGTAAATATAAATATGTCGCTACCCTGGCAATCTTGTTGCGCTCATCCTTGGCCTTAGGGGCCATGTATAGTTCACTCAGGGCCACATGTAGGGGACCCTGATCTCCCCATATATCTGACCCTGTTTCAGTGACCTGTTGCGTGATTGCCTGCAACCAGACCGTTTGGTCCTGATGAGTCCACTCACCTCTTACAAATAGCTTATGTAAGAAGTGCTCTCTGGCTATTTTCATATCTACCAAGGTCGTCATTCTGGAATTTGAGTTCCTTCCTGACTTACAGAAGTTTGTATTTTATTTTTGCAAAACAGACCTTTTCCTTAGAGCGTTCCTTTGACGAGTGCTTTACAGCGTAACACAGCGTGGTGATCCAACCGGATATGTGTATCTGGTCAGCTGGCACACTGTATTAATCTGCACAAGTGATAGATCTAACCCAAACGTCCGGCTCGAGCCCCCACTTTGTAAGAGGATTCAATCCAGCACTACAGCTAAGTCAATGCCTAGTCTGGGATACTGAATGGAAACCCTTATTGATATATCTTTATGTCCAGTTCATGAGTTCTGGATGACTACCCCTATATAACACCCCTCTCTTGGAATCCCCCTGACCCCACTGAGCCAAGAAGTAGTTCTGTTTTGCAAGTTAAAAGGTTTATTTGAGAATTTAAACAATATATATATATATCACACTTTATAATAAATTAATAATTGAATATCACACTTAATCTGAGCAGTAATCAATAATGGATAGTCTGGCACTAGCACACTTCTTTATAATCAATGATGAGTGGTTATAGGATGGATAAGATAGCAACAATACGTTTATGGTTTCAAATGGATGCAAGGTGGAATGAAATGCCGTACAGAAAATAACTTGATAGGGTTTCAGCAAAAGACAATGGGCCTCATTAGGACCCTGGCGGACTTCGCGGTGCTAAATGCACCGCGAAGCATGGCGGAAAGCCGCCGATAGCGCCATGGGGGTTGGCGGATTTACCGCCCCATTCCGACCTCGGCGGAGCGGTAAATCCCCAATCCCCATTCTGCCCTTCCCCATTCCCATTTTTGCCCCATAGGGTATAATGGGAGTGGGGAAGGAGTTAATTACGCCACCGTAAAATACGGTGGCGTAATTAACAACGAGGTCCCGTAGCGCCATGGTTTTCTCCGGCTGGTAAAACCAGGCGGAGAAAACCTCCATGGCGCTACGGGAACTCGTAGTATGGCGGAGAGGTACGCCATGCACTACGCTGGCGTAACACCCTCTCCGCCAGGGTCCTAATGAGGCCCAATGTAATCACTTTCTTGGACAATTCACCCCCCCCCTTTTATGCAATGTAAGGAGATGAAGATGAAGATGGCACAGTTCTTAGGAATGCAATCAAATAGAATTCAGTTCAATTTCCCCACAGCATCTTATACAACAGATAGGAGTTTTGAAACACAGGCAAAATGCTTTGAATATGGTGACAATGCAGTGAGAAATATGCTGAAAATGCTTTTAATTCCCTTCAGGAGGTTCAGGGTGAGTGGTATCTAGTTTATATGAGTTCAGGCTCACTCTAGCAATGATTCAGGGATGGTTCTTAAGAGGCAAACGAAATTTAGCAGTTCAGGCAAAAGCAGCTATCTTTTTACAAGTAAAGAAATCGGGCCAAATCGCAAATCGCGGCAAAATTCGGGAGTGCGAGAATCGTGATTACGGCAAAAGTATAAGGAGTAGCAAGTCGGTTCTAAGCTTGTCGAAAAGCTGAGATTCTAAGCTTTCAGAGGAAAGTTCCTAGCACAAACGGTTCCAGAGATACGGACGATTAAATAAAGGTAGTTTTTCGGATTTGAAATTTTAAAAGTTCAAAGCAACAGGTTACAGCTTGCAGCTAGAAAATGAAAGGTGACAGCTTTGCAAATGACAGGTTACAGTTAGGAGGCAGTTCTGGTTAGATTTAAAATAGATTGAATTATATTATTTTAACTAAGAGATTGGTCCTGCACAGTTCTGCTAGGTACTCACAATATATTTTGAAATAGGCCTCCCCACGGATCTGGTCAGGTTTTGGACTGGACTCCGGTTCTGGTCTCGGCACTTCACAGTGATCTGGGTCAGCTCTCTGGTTCTGCTAACAGCGGTCTGGGTCACTCTGGATCTCTGGCCTCTGGTTCTGGATACTGCTCTGCTTTCTCTGGGTACAGCACTGCTTCTGGATCTTTCTGCACAGCTTTCTCTGGACCCAGCGCTGATCTGCACGGCTCCTGGATGCTGCTACTGCTGTTAGGTTTGCTGGATGCTGAGGTCTACTGAGAAGAGTTCTCAGTTTGTGGGTTTAGGCCCTTGCTTTGAGTTCTGAATCAAGTTCTTTGGAGTTTTAAAGTCTAAGTGTTGAATCTGGTATCTTCTGGATGTTGTATGGTTCGGCAGAGTGCGTTGCAGCAACTGGATTTGAAATCCTCTCTAGCTTCCAGTGGCTCTTTTTATGTCTTTTGAAAGTGGGTATGTGTGCAGCATCACTAGCCAGCCCCTCTTTCAACTGCCCATTGGTCAAGCTTTCCGCACTGCTTTGATTGGGGGAAGGAAATGTGTGTCATGGTGATGCTGTAGGTTTTATGGGTCAGAGGATCCTCCCCTGGTCAGTTTGCCCACAAATCTATATTTGACCTAAAGACATATTTCATAGATACACAGTGGTTTGAAATTACATGCACCCATCACGTATCACATGAGGTATACTCTGTTCAAACTCTGATGTTTCTAAGAGCTTGCATTCAGAAACGGCAACATTTTGCGTTTTTTAACTGCTTTTGCAATATTGGTTTTTCATTAAAAATTATCCACATATACACGGCCTGTCCATACATACTCCAGTAAATTCCCATGTCTCTAGCTTAAACACAGAGTCTGTAGTATACATAAATAGCAGGGTTTTGCCCCAGAACATCACACAAATTGGAGTTTGGGCTTGAATCGAAGGTACATTTTTTAAATGAAGGCTCTCAAAGTTATACATTCCCATCATTTGATTACAAAGAGTTACCAGTGTTTCTGTAAAATATATATTTTGCTTTCAATTCAGTTCTCAGAGTGTTGGAGTCCGCCTCCAAAACTTGGGTGGGTCAGTGACCATGCCTCTGCTGGCAGGCAGGCCTTTTTTGACAGGAAACAGTCAAAATCAACATATTCTATTCAAGTGCAAGAGCCTATTGTGTGGTCTCCAGGAGGCTCCCAGCCAGTCTGCCTTCTATCAATCAAGAGGTCATGTGAGATTCTAACTCCTGGTGTGAATCTCTGGAAGTGAGAAGTTTCCCAGCCTTTGGCCTGTTAATTAAATCAGATTGTCTTCTGGGAACAGCATGTGGTTAAGATTTTAATTAACTCCCAGCCTTTGATGTAAAGGCCTCTCCTGCAACTCCTGACATGCAGTTTCCCTGTCAGAGTTTAGACCGCTAGCGCCGCCCTCAGTCAAAAGCGGGTACTGCATGCAATTTTTTTGGATCAGTCTTGAATTCAAGCATTTCAAACAAGAGATATTACATGGAAGTATATTGTCCAGGTTCAACAAATGGCATTGGTGTAGTTCTGCAGTAAAATAATTTTGTGCCCATAAATTAGCCATGTTTGACCTGAAGAAAACGATTTCCCACCAGTTATGGGTTGCTTTTGGCAATCAGCATTGCCCCTTTTACAATGGTTTTAGGCTCTGTGCCCTTCTGTGCTCACAACAGAGGCAAAAATGGGTGGCAGCCTATTCTTCATGCATTTCCCTGTGCATTTTCTGGGAAGTTCTGGCCATCATGATGTTTTCCATGCCGGTACTGCACAGTTTTTGTGGTAGGGCTCGGATGCATGGGTAAAAACATCCCACAGTGCATTAAGCTATGCATTGATATAAATAGGATTCTATTATTAACTTCAATCCAGTATACTAAGGTACTCATGTAGAAACATAGGCATTCTGTGCAGCATACATGATGGAGGTGCAATGTTCATAAGCTTGCCATGTTGAATATTGAAATGATAACTGTTTTCATATTAGAGTTTTGCGTACAGTGAAACTTGTGATAAGTAGGTAATAAAACCCACTTACTACATAATTGCATTATTATACACAAATCACAAAGAGACAACACCACATACAAATATGAGTATATACAAGGGAATTGAAGTAGGAAAAAGAAACAGCAATAGTTGCAGAACGTGTTCATAACCTAACTGATTACCTTTATGCAGAGAAATGATTGCTCTGTTTCAAAGCTGTTACTTAGCCTATCTATATATATCACATGATGTGTCTGGAGCCTAAAGAAAATAGTGTGAGTACAACATATAAAAATATGAGCATATACAGGGAAAGTACTATAATAAAAAAAACATCAAAAGTATCAGAAAGTGCTGATAAATCTACTGATAATTTTAATGCACAAAAAGGATTGCTGTCTTTCAAGGTTGTGACTTCTCCTATGTATATGTTTCTTATGATATGACTGGACCATAAGGGAATTATTCTAAGAACATACTTGAAGGATAAGTCTACGAATATAGTAATTTACAATTTTTAGTTCCTGACTGTTACTGAAGAAAATCATGTGGCCTAGATATGTCAGGAAAGGAAAAAAGGGGGAGTCAGACATGTGATGTCACCAGTGATGTCATCAATGACATTTGTGATGTCATCTTTGATGTCCTGGGTGTTAGTGTTAGCAGTGCACGGTGGCGGCGTGAGTTATGGTTGCTTATTTTACCATAACTGCCGAATTTCAGAGGTTTTTCGGTTTTACTTTGAACCATAACGTCCCTTTAACAACGTTTTTTCACTGAATTTCATAGGTTTTTAGTAGCGCAACTTAACCATAACGTCCCTTTAACAAAGTTTTTTTTTTTTACTGAATTTCATAGGTTTTTAGTAGTGCAACTTAACAATAATAACTTTCACTTTATGTACATATAATATGGAACGTACTGAACCCTTTCTACTGAATTTGACGGTCCGCAGACATGTTTGGACAACAGTACCACCACCTAAAAACTCTGGGAAGGTATGTGTAATAGTTATATCATAACATAGGAACATTTAACAAATTCACAAAGCAGCACACATACAAAGTATATGTAGTAATACTTAAAAAATGTTACCCATATATGTAACACACTAACCATTCATGTAAATACAATATGTTTTTAAAATGGAATATACCAAAAGAAGATAAAGTGGCTTCCACCATAATTACCTCACAGACGCTCCACAACCAACAGCAAGACCTGACGTATACACTACTGATTACATATCTCACCAGACATAGTAAGTGCACTTCTTTTTACTCATATATTTATAAACTTTCTATATTAGAAAAAAAAATATTACTTTTTTGTTTTCTCACAGAAATATGTAGTACTCTCGACTGGCTAGAGGAGCATTTCCCACGAGAGGAAATGTTAGAAAATAGTCCACCTAATGGTACACACTTTACTATATAAACCAATTAATAAATATTATTTTGTATACATTTAACATATACATTTTTTTTATTACAGACCATACAAAAATTCCAAGCATCTCACAACAACAATCAGAGGATATCACTCTACAGCAGATTAATCAAAAAATGGACGACCTTATGCAACATTTTATGGATTTGAAAAACTTTGTGGAAAATTATGTAAAACCCCCAACAGCACACCATTGTCCAACCCGCACTTGTCCCCCCTCACCCTATCCCACGCAGTTAACCCCAAACCCTGTCTATGGACCAAAGCGTTTCGATGAGCTTTCCTTCCCTTCTTCACCTGATCCCAGTTATCTAGAAATACCTAATTCTCCTGTTTTTGTTTCCGTTTCTGCCCCACCTTCCCAGTCATAATTGTATATATATATGAAATAAAGTTACTTTTCTTATATTGTGTTGTAATTACTTTCAGTTCCTTGTGATAAAACCAATTTAGGTGTCCACGGACACCGCGGTTGTTCGGAAATGTTCGTAAAGAAACGAAAATGTGACTGTCCTGAGGACACTACATCTGTCCGTAATGTTCTCATCCAAGTTGAAAATGTTCTAAGAACACTCGTAGTGTCCTGAAATGTTCGTAAATAAACGAAAATGGAGGTGTCCTTAAGAACACTATCCCTATTCGTAGTGTTCGATAGCAAGCAGAAACTGTTCTAAAAACACTCGTGGTGTCCTGAATTGTTCGTAAATAAATGAAAATGGAGGTGTGCTTGAAACGCTATGTCTGTCCGTATTGTTAGCAAATAAATTAAACTGTGCTAAGAACAAACGGCTGTCCGTAACTGTTCGTTTTACATGTAACGCTTTTAATTAGTTCAGGACCCGAAAACTGTCTGCAGAACATCAACACGCATGCGCAAAACAATGTCCGTACATTGGGTGTCCTGCGGACGACCTCTACCTTAGCGAACATGCTCACAAAACAATCATGTGACCGCGCCCAAGCTCATCTCGTGCTCTAAATGCGGACACTGTTTGTGTCCCCGACCAGTTTAAAAGTACATTTCCAAGTAATCCACAATATTTCTCATTAAAAAAATCACAATACCACAAATCCCACATACTAATCCTAACTTTCCACATAGTTTTTGTGACTTTTTGAACCTTTTTTGATGTTCGATCTGTCCTGCGGATGGCGCGCATGTCCGCGACCCGCGCACAAGCACCCCGATATAAGACCACACCCTAGAGCACATTCTCATTGTGTTTCTGACTATTCCACAGAGCACACTGCATTTTGCTGCATACTTTGCAGATTTTGAGATTTCCATCTCCAAGTCTATGACATCCATGGCTCGACTATTACCACATGGTGCTACATTTGCCTCAGCACCACCCCCATCCCCTCCACCATCACCATTTCCCCAAGGGCCTGAAGAGGGGAACAGGAGTGAGGATACAGAGGAGGAAGAAGAGGATGACGAGAATGAGGTAGAGGAAATCCCTACTACCCGGCGTCAGCGTGAATCTTGGGTGTGGCGGTTGTTTACCGTTCATGGAAACGGTCCTAAGTCTCATGCGAACCGTGTCACATGTAATGAGTGCAAAATGGTACTCAGTCGCGGGAAGCATGGTTCGTATAGCTTTGGGACCACTACCATGAAGCGACACCTGCGCTCATTCCACACTGGGGCCATTCGCAAGGTTGTACCTTGCGAGAAGCGTAGTAGGTTGATTGCCTCTACTTCATCCTCCGTTCCTGATCCTGTCACCACAAGGAACACCTCTGTGGGAAGCGTCTTCCTCAAGCTGCCTCACAGGCCATACAGAATTCTGATGACGCTTACCTTTCGAGGGTCACAGTTGTATGTGTGTACTGTGACACAGTACTCTGCAGGGGGGAGCGACTTCGGAGTGCTTTTGAGACGATCGTCGCAGAGCACCAGAAGACCTGCTCACTACCCAAATAAAACCCACTCTACATCTTCCTCTCTCAGCTCGCCCTTTCTTATCCCTTTGGTTGGTGTCCCCCTCCCTTTACCCTCCTTTCCCTCCTCTCCTAGTGTGTCGTGTATAAAAAAGAACAAAAAAAATACAAAATAACAAAAATCAAAAAAGAAATAAGGCTCTTTTCAGAGCCGCCTTTCACAGTTAAAAAATAGAAGTGAAGATACATAAAGCATAGCCATTTCCATTTCGTGAAAGTCCGCGGACGGTCCGCGAACAGAAAAACAATTGCATTGCTACCCTATTGAAACCAATGCATTTTTGTCTAACAGGAAGTGGTGGCTCTGAAAAGAGCCTTTGGGAGTTGTTTGAATGTAAAGCATTTTAACTACATAAGACGTACTTCAAAACGAATGTTGTATTTTTAAAAAAGGTCGCAATGCATTTTGTACATTTCTCAGAAAAATATGATTGCCAGCATAAGTAAGATGGACTCCATCTTTGCGAAAAATATATGTACTAGGAAACAAAATATTTTCATTGTTAAAAGAGGACATGCCAAAATCTCTTAGGAAGGCACAAACAGCCTTATTAACATTACGCCTTGCTTTCTCCATTTGTGGACCACATGAGAAAGAACGAAGCCACACTTGTCTCTGCGCAATCCATGAAAAAATTATTTTAGAGTTAGGAAACATGTCTATTATCTTCTGAAGTCCTTCTTTCATTGCAAATTGCAAAGAAATTCCAGACACATGTCCTAAACTGTTCTCTCCACAATGAATTACAATTATGTCTGGATGTTCCTCTATCTTCAAAGTTGCACAGAGAGGTAGTAAGTCCAACCACTTCATTCCACGCACTCCATGCCAGTGCACTTCCACATGTGGGAATCCAAGATCTATATATACTCCACAGCTTTCCGCATGCACCTTCAACCAATGAATCCACAAGTCTCCCAAAATCCATACAATCTGTGTTTTGAAACACTCAGCCATAGCTATCTGTTCTTCTCTCTGCAAAAACAATATCTGAGAAAACCTCTCCTAGCACAACACACTCACTAAACTTTACTGACCAATCCCTTGCTTCATCCTATCTCATTTCCATACCTCCCCTCCCCAAATTCCCCGGATGTAATACGCGGTGTCCTAGAACTACCGCCATGTCCGTGAACGTATCGTAACATGTACAGCCCTTCTACCATTTCGATTTCACTCTCTGTGCCATTCCCTCATTGGATGTAGCTAAGCAATCACATGACCATCCACCAATCAAATCCAATAACTCTACATGTAACTGCATCATCATAGAGCAGCACTACAAATGTATGGTGTATCTCTCGCAGTACAAGTCTCATACCATTGACAACCACGATCTACGAGAAATACTATACAAATCTCCAATATTTCTACTTGCAGCTTGGTCCATATCCATATACATGAACAGAAAGTACAGGTATGCATATTTTCTACACAGTACATGAACACATTTTCTAACCGACTTTTACCTTCTATAATCTGAAAAATGAATGGACGATCATTGTTTCATTGTCCTAAAATGACCTGTCACTTACAAACCTTTATATCGTTTAATTTCTTCATACACACACACACATGCAAATACTATTAAACTAACATTTTTGAAATAAAATATATTCACGACATATAATCACACAAAATAACATACACACTCTATGATCAAATCTCAAACAATAATATTTGCACAAACACATAATTGGTTTTAATTTTTTTCGTTTATATAAGTACTTGCATACATTTATATAGGACAAGCAGACTATGACATTCACTCACTGTTACGTGCAAAAGCAGGCTATGACACCTAGCTCTCAACTCACACGCTTTTGGCGGGTGTCACCCGCCTTGTAAAGGACTGACTCACCCGCCAAGCCTCCTGCACGCCCATTCATTCCAATGGGCATCTCAAAAACAAATGGCCAAAAACAAAATCAGGTGATTTCACCCGCCTTTGCAACACACATGGTTGAGAGCTATGATGACAATGACTCACTATTACGTGGAAAAGCTTAGTTACAAGAATAGTGGTATACATTGGTAGATTATGAATTCCACAAACCATAGTAAAGATATTTTCTTTCCTACTCTTAGTCATAATATAGTTTTAATGGTTTTCAGGAAGGCGCTGAGCATTTCAATTTAAAAAAATCTATGTCTAAAATGAAAACAGTGCTATATAGCAACCAAATTACTAATTTCTTTCTTTTACAATTGCAGTGAAGCCCATTCTCCTGAATAGAAGCAGCCGATTTTGATTTACAAAGAACTAAGAAGCAAACTACTCATTTTTGAAAAAAAAGTAAGTAGATTGTTACCATAATATTTGATTTATAACACATGCACTGTACGGTGCATTCATGGTATTTCTGTGCCTAAAAATAGAGATTCTGCACCATTCTGACCAAAAATCCCCCCCCGTCTTAAACAGTGATCTCCTGTCAGAAGGGCCCTCAAATTCCTATTTTTCGGCACACAAATTACCCAACTCAGCCGCTAGAATGTAGATGTTGTAGAGCAAATAACTCAACTGTTTTAATTGTATAGCTTTACCTATATTATTTATTCTTTTCCACACCACCGGCTTACTTTTTTCTGTCATCTGAACCCCAGTTTAGTAACACATTAATTGAAGAATACCCAGCCCTAGTAGTTCAACTTCCCAATTCACAATCACACACCATTACATACATCTTTATCATCTTACTCAAACAATCATGCACACAACACACATGCATTGCAGAAAACCCATACCTTCTGTATTTTTTTCAACAGACGCTAAAGAATGCCCACCAAAAAGCAACTCCGTAGAAAGGGACGCAGAAGTAGAGCAAATTAAAAGAAAAGTCTCCAACATAAACACCCATCTATAGCAGAATTTGTAAAAAACGTTGAAACACAAGAGCTAATACAGTCATGTTGTGAAACAGAAGAAGTTTCTAGTGCAAAAACTTTGCCTCCTCTATCACAAAGTAAAACAACCCAAAAAACTATTAACAGAAAATCAACTATCACTACAAATAAAACGTCTTCTATAAATCTTGATATAGTACAAAGTAAGCATACCAAGAAAAGTATATTAGCCAAAATGTTCAGTCACAAAGTCCTTCAAAATCTGATAAAAATAGGAGAGAAACCAGGTTCAACACTTCAAACCTATCGTAGGAAAGTAATCTTAGAAGCGTTGATAGACAGTGCAATTCTTCTCAAAATAAACTTATTTATTGTTGTGTTCAACAGAATGAAACCACTAACAAAACTAATAACTAAATTTCAAAAAAGACTTCTCAATAAACGAAATGTGAACAGAAATAACTTCTTAAATATCTGTGGAGGTGAATGGAGTCACACTACAACCACAGAACCATACTTTAATGAAGAAGCGTACAAACAAAAGCAAACAAATACAATTGCCATACATAGCAGTGGTCAAGGTTATGAAAAAGTTAATAATACCATAATGGAACAAGAAGTACTCCTTACAAAAATATGCCCTGAAAACTTAGATTTACCCCTCCATTCGACTGAATCAGAACATCTAATTTACACATGGTCATGCACGTCAATGTGTAACATTCCCAAAAAAATGTTCAAATCTTTACGCCTATTCCTCAATCAATATGTGAAAAGCAAAGATAAAATCAAAATTAAAATACTGCAAAGTATGGATGCTTGTCCAGTACGCAAGCACACAGGACTGCAAGGACATTCATTGGCCTGCATATCAGGAGCTACTTGCAAAACAACGTTCCATGATATCAAAAGGATATCAACACATCATGAAAGTATAAGAAATCTAGTTTATAAACTGTATTATGCAAAAAGTCCTGCTTTAGCACTAGCCAATTTAAATAACATTCTTCTACATGGTACACCAAAAGACCTACTAGAAGAAATCGAGTATATACAGAAAAAATATTTTGGAAATGAAACCCACTTACAAGATGAATTAGCTGTCAACCAACTTCGTAACAAATCTGCACATGGCAACCTTTCACTACACACATACAAAAAATAAATACTAAAATTTCAAAGCACTTCAGTTGAAGTACCAAACCACGTGTGTGTATGTTGCCGCAGAACGTGTTATAAAAGTAACACAAAAACTATAGACCTTTCATACAAAATAGAAGACAATGAAGATTCTAAATGGTTTGAATTAGCTCTCTACTTTATAGCAGAAAACAAATACGAAATAACTGACCCCATAATACTTTGCAGTTACTGCACTACCAAACTTGACAACAACCAAACTCCTTCACGTGCTATCTCAAATAACTTGGAATTACATCCACTACCAAAACTCCTTCAGCAACCTAATTTATATGGGAGCATCATAATTCAAACAGTTCATCCATTTCAAGCAATAATACGCCTTCAACCAAAAACTGCAAAATTACCTCCCTCTGAATTAGTGAAAGGTATTCGTGGAAAAGTAGTGTATTTACCATTAGATCTAAAAGAAAATGTGCACACTCTAGGAGTGCAACGTCCAATGCAACAATCTTTAATTATCTTGGTAAATGGAGTACCTACAAAAGACAAAAAAAATTGGCAACAACTGGTAGATTTACATAAAGTTAGAGAAGCCCTGCAATATCTCAAAGAGAATAATGATTATTACAAAGAAATTAATATCGAAGAAAACTTGAAAGATACAACTGAAATAATTTAAGAGATACAAGAAACTGGTCAATTTGAGCTCCTAGATCCTGCTACAATAGCAAACACTTTAGACCATTATACAATTCACCCATTGCACTCTAATGACACCATAGAAGATGCACTGGAAATGTACCAAATGTGTCAAACAAAAGGATCACCAATCAGCATATGGGAAAAAGTATAGAAGCACGTGCTTTTCCTCTACTCTTTCCTACTGGCAAAGGAGGAAGATACGATGATAGACCTGTTCAAATATCAGCATCAGAATATTGCTCATTACGAATGTATTCTGAAGATCCCAGATTTCGACAAAATGTGGAATACATATTCCACCTACTCTTTGAAAGTGAACTAGCAACTTTATGTTACGGAGTTGCACACATATTAACATCAGGATCACACTTTCAAAATATGACAGCCACACAATTATTACAAAAAGTTAAACAAAAAGATGAGGTTTTACAGGCAAATCTTACAAATCTATTAGCAAATATGTGAGGTACTAAAGAGTACTGGTTTCGACGCCATGGAGATGTACGTTGTATGATCAGAAACCTTGGCCCACCCACTTGGTTTGTTACATTAAGTTGCGCAGAATATGCATGGGAAGATTTACCTGCTTTCCTACGCATATCAAATGAAAACAAAACAAACATAGATATACTAACACCTGGAGAACTTTTTTTTATCAGGATCCTGTTAATGTTTCTAGATATTTTCACCATCGCTTCATTGCTATGCTGCATTTTATTTGTAATAAAACTGTTCCTCCCCTTGGAGAAGTGCAACACTTCTTTTGGAGAAAAGTATACCAAGCCAGAGGAGCGCCACATGTCCACATGCTTTTATGGATTGAAGATGCTCCTAAATTTGGTCAAGACAGTGATGCCACTATTTTACATTTTATTGAAAAATATGTCACTTGTGAAATTCCGTCAGAATCCACAAATAGTGATCTTCATGCAAAAATCTTACAATTCCAAAGACACAAATGTGGCAAATATTGTCGTCGCAAATACAAAAACAAAGGGAAATACTACACCAAATTTCCCTAGACCAGTTACAAATACAGGTCAAGTGAACAACCTCATGTCTTCAGTTAGATATAGTGTTAAAGGTAAGTCACCTAAAAATACATATTGCATAAAAAGAAAAGAAGAAGAAAAATATATCAATGATTACAATGCAATCATTGCCCACTTGTGGAATGCAAACATAGATGTGCAGTACATTGCAGACAATTCTACTGCAGTTGCACGATATGTCACAGCATACTTAACCAAATCAGAAAAGACAGAGCTCCAAGACCTCTGGAATGACCTGTCATCAGATAAAACAGTGTCTCAGAAATTATACAGCTTGGGCATAAAAATGCTGTCCCATAGAAAATGTGGATCCTATGAAGCAGCTGATCGATTAACTGGTACTGCATTGTATGGTAAATCTGCAAATATAGTATGGCTAAGTCTTGGTCCAGCTATATCTAGAAAAAGAGTTCTAAAATCATACGAAGATATAGAAACAATAGCCAAACATGATCCCAACAGCCAAGACATTTTAAAAAACAATTTATTGGACACATACTACCCAAACAGGAGTACCACTTTGGAAACCATGTGTCTATACCACATAGCCCAAAACTACACATACAAAAATAATATAAAACCTGATGAGCAAAACCGTAAATATAAAGTGACAAACTGTGATGGCAGCTTAGTAAAACTCACCAAACCAAATTTAATTAATCATATCAAATTGTCATTAAAGACTCCTCAACATAAAGAAATATATTACATGTACTAGATACCTATGACTCATATGAAGACGCTTTCAAAGCCAATGAAAGCAGTATAACTGATGTAAACTTTGCACAGTACAAAACAATGTTGCACAATGAACAGCAACACGAAGAGGAACTGCAGGCCCAACTAGATAAGGACACTCCTGACAGTAGTCAACCTTCTGTCACAGGAAGCCAAGAACCACTGGGAGAATCACTAATAACAAATGAGGCAGAATTAGCTATGATAGAAGTAGAAAACACCATGTGTCACTATGAAGATAAAGAAGACTTAACTACACTACAATCAAAACTAAACAAAGAGCAACGTAGCATTTTTCAAGAAATAACAAAATAAATTGCACATGGTGTGCAACAGGAAAACAAATAATGTACCTGCCAAAATTCTAAACCTATACTATTGTATGTCAGTGGTGAAGCTGGTTCTGGCAAAACATTCCTAATCAAAATCATCAGTAAGTTCCTTCAACAATTGACAAACAACAAACTGTCAGCTGTTGTCACTGCCCCCACAGGTTTAGCTGCCTACAACATAGGTGGTGTCACTTTACACCGATTACTACTCCTGCCAGTAGAACACCAAAACAAGTTAGATTATTACAAACTTTCTGCAGAAGCTGCAATGGAAGTACGCAGAGTATTGAAACAAATTAAAATGCTACTAATAGATGAAGTGAGCATGGTGTCCAACCTAATGTTGGCTTTGATTCACCTCAGATTATAAGAAGTACTCAAAACAAACTATGAAGAGCTCTTTGCAGGAAAACACATCATTGTTTTCGGAGATCTTCTTCAATTGACACCTGTAAAAGGTGAGCCTATTTTTAAAACATTAGGACACAAACTCTGCCGTAAAACTGTTGGCAGCATTGGAAATGTCAACCTTTGGCAACATTTCCAATACAGAGAATTAACAGAAAACATGCGCCAATCTACAGATCTCACTTATGCCAACATCTTAAAAAGTATCAGAGTTGGTATACTTTCTAGAGAAGCAGAAGCAATATTGAAAACCCGGCACATTCATGCACTTTATGGTGATAATGCATGTGCTACAGATGTTATGGAACAATTAGCCCACAAAAATGTCAATTGTATGACCTTAATGCCAACTCTTGCAAGCTGTTTCAAATTCAATGAAATAATGTTAAGCAAAGAAATGCAACCAATTATGGAAATTAGCGCCACAGACAAACTAGATGTACATGGAATGACACTACCCATGTGTGACCAAGCCACAGCAAGACTAAATAGTTTAGAAAAATCAATCTCAAACACAGCAGGCTTGGAAAAGATATTAAAATTATCCTTAAATTGCAGAGTAATGCTTAAACGTAACCTTGACGTGGACCAAGTACTAGTTAATGGAGCACTGGGTACAGTTGTTGGCTTTCAAACATACCCACCTGACAACAGAATTCAGTTTGTCAATATTCTCTTTGACAAACTTTCAGAAGTAAAAAGAATAGGACGCTCAACAGCTCGATTCCTTCTCTTCAAAGACATGTATGTACGCAGAGAACAATTTTCTCTAACTCTTGCATACGCAGTCACCATTCATAAATCACAAGGTCTTACTCTAGACAAAGCAATGAT
The DNA here is from genome assembly GCF_040938575.1 of Ambystoma mexicanum. Classification (NCBI taxonomy): domain Eukaryota; kingdom Metazoa; phylum Chordata; class Amphibia; order Caudata; family Ambystomatidae; genus Ambystoma; species Ambystoma mexicanum. Next base: position 1,089,055,551 of record NC_090933.1, read on the forward strand.
AGACATTGGTAACACAGTCTTTAAAGAAGGCATGAGCTACGTAGCACTGTAACGCCTACGTACAATTGACGGTCTATTTCCAATAAACTTTGATGCAAGTAAAGTAAACGCTGATATTCCTTGCATTTTAGAATACAATAGACTTTGTTCAGTATACACCCCCCATCTACAAACATATCCTGTTCCACAAAATGGAAAATGTTCTAAAAGAAAACTAAATCAAACAGAAATGCAACAGGATGTCACTGCAAATCCTCCAAAGAGACTAAAAGAAACTAAAACTTCATCAACTACCACAAGCAAAAAAGAATCAATTAGGGAAAGTAAACCAGGTACTTCTTTAAAGAAGGAAGACAAACTCCAAAAAAAGCAGTTAGATACAGAACTACCTGGACCATTTAAATTCTCAAATATAGTTGGTGTAAGCTGCTACGCAAATGTAGCAATGAATATTCTATTTCAATTACCACCAATTGTTGACAACATTTACTTACACAGTACAGACCCATTGTGTTTGCAAATGTTAGTACTTCACAGAAATGCAGCAAACAATCCTGACAACACGTATAGTGTTTTTGGAATAAGACAACAATTGGACTACTATACTTGAATGGTGAAATTCACTATAAACTCACAGGAAGATCCACAAGAATTTTGAATGTACTTACTATTAGTACTGGAAAACAAAAACATACCTATAAATGAAATCTTCCAGATTTCACACATGTGGAAACATACATGCACTCTCTGCAACAATGTGACACAAGAACAAATCCCCAATGAGCGCTTTGTCTATATATCAATACCTAATTGTGAATCCGTTCCATTTCAGCAACTTGTACAAAATGCAAACCACGGTACATTATGTTCTACCTGCAATTCGGATAATCGCTCCACGTTACGAATACAAACACATAGTAAATACGTAATACTAATGCTTCTACGTTACAATGCAGATGGTACGAAAAACAACTGCAAGCTGACTGGATTCACACATGGTCAAATATCACTTGGTAGGAAAACCTTCACAACAATAGGTATAATCTACCACGCAGGAGCCACAACCAACTCAGGGCACTACACCGCATATATAAAAAAAAATGTGGATGGTTTGAATGTAATGATAGTACCGTTACTCTAAAGCAGAGATTACCAGCTAATCTTACAAATGCGTATTTAATGTTCTTAAAACCAAAATTTGATAACTGAACTGTACTTAAACCTTAAGTACACTTGTAGTAAAAAAATATAAACTGTCACAATATTTCAAAACCTATCTAACTGCCCAAAGATTCTACAACAACTAATCAGATAATTTAATACCACTCAAATAGAGCAAAAAATAGACAGTTAGAATACGCCAATTGGTATCTAACTGTCCCAAAATTTACAAATATGCAAACAGATAAATCAATACCACAAAATTATATCAAAACATAAACAGTTAGAATACGCCTACTGGTATCTAACTGGACCAAAATTTTACAATATCCAAACAAATACCTAATATCTTACTGCTCACAAAAACTGGAACAATCCAATGCATAAAGCATTAGGCAGAAAGAACAAGTAAACGCGGAAAACAGACAAATAAATAAACTGTAGCATAACAGAAAAAGTTTTTTTTTTTAATCCAACATGGATTTTTTTTCTCCCACAGACCCAATGATTTTAGCAACAAACACAGAAACTTTGCACATTGCACAGTACTCTGGTTTGTAATCTACTAAATATGAGGGTCAATAAAAAGAAGAAAATGTTGATTGTACAATGTAATAAGTCATTATAAAATACTAATACTAACATGCTATTTTCTTTTATTACAGAAATGAACAAGAAAAACATGGACTCCTGTTACTAAACCAAATAGTACGTATAACAAGATAAATACAACCATCGCAGCATATCACACCCATACAAGCTTATAACATTGTTCCTTATAAATTAGTTTTTGACCCAAAGTTAAAAGCCACTATGGGTTTGATATGCTGCGGTGGTTGTGGCCAGGGCATACACTCTTGGGTGCATGGCCAAATGGCCATGCACCCAACATTCTATACCCTGGCCACAACCACCGCAGCATATCACACCCATAGATGCAAACATTGCAACCATTTTTATGTCCGCGGACAGGGGGAAGATCCTAGGACACATTCAACTTGCCAGAGGACAAAAAAAACAGCGTCCTCAGGAAACCCCCATTTTCTTTATGTACGAACATTTCTGGACACCGCGATTGTTCTTAAAACATTTTCACCTTGCCAACGAACAATGCAGACAACGTCTCCAGGACACCCCTGCAAACATTCCAAGACCCCACGAGTGTTCTTAGAACACTTTCAAGTTGACACTGAATCCATTCTGTTTATTTACTAACATTCCAGAACAGCCGTGTTGTCCGCAGACAAATCGAACACAACAAAAGCGTCTAGCACATAAATAAAATACAACTTTGAACCTATCTCATACTCCCCCATCCTCCCCAAAGACTTCTACACACCAACACACTCTACTAAATACACATTTTGAACAAACTTTCACTGCGCTGTCAGCGGACGTCAGCAAATGCAAGATGGCGGGCGCGACAGAAAATCTGACGCGCATCACGCACCACGCCGCCCAATCAGCGAACACGTCGCATGTCCGCAGACATGACGCAAGCCGCTGGGCCAATCGGGGTGCTGTCCGCGGAGCGAACACGGAAGTCCATCCGCGAAGCGAACACAGATATCACTAATTTTTTTGCCTTACATTTTGGTCATTATTAAAAAAAACTACTGGACGGATTTACACCAAATTTGCAAAAGCACGCTTTCGGGACCAGGCCGCCACTCCTGCCGCAAATTTGGTGTAAATCCGTCCAGCGGTTCGGGCTGTAGCCGTGCGCAAAGTTTTTTCCCATTCAGTCTATGGGAAAAAAAAAAGTTTTGGGACACCCCCTTTAACTCCCCCCCCTGGACGAATCCTCACCAAACTTTGCAATATACTTTTTTTGCAAAGTTTGGTGAGGATTCGTCCAGGGGGAGCGAAGTTATAAGCCGCCCAAAAAGTGCTCTTCCTATGGAAACACCTACTTAACCATAACTACATGGCCGCTACTGCGGCCATGTAATGTGTATATATATATATATATATATATATATATATATATATATATATTTCTTATTTTCAGCAAAATAGAGTGTTGGATATTCACAGGTGGTCTCAATATCTGAAATACGATTACATATTTATTGATGACATATTTGGCATGTGGACTTGCCCTGAGGAATTACTTCTTGTATTGTTTGAGTTCATGAACCCCGGATCCAACTCACAAGCAAATATAGTCATTCTAACATTTTAGATGCTGAACTTTATATGCTGGACGGAGTTCGGAATATTACTTTATACACCAAGCCAACAGATAAGAAAAGCATTTGTTGGTGTTGAGTTTTCAACACACTTTTGGATCCATACCTTTAAGTCAGTTCAATTTCTGACAATCAGGAATTTGCTAGGAAAATTGTTATTTTCTAAGATAAATTCCGGAAGAGGGGTTATACTTCTGAATCCATTCGGACTAAAGCTGAGAAAGAGTGTTATATTTCTCGTGAAACAGCATTTACACCCAAGCCTTTGGAACGTGCACCTACCTTGGTATACAATACCACTTATTCCCTTCAGAGCAACCAGATTAAACAAATCCTGACACGCCATTGAGACTTAGTGAAATTGCATCCCCACAATTATTTACTGTTTCCAAATCTCCCTTTATTTGCATACCGTAAAAGCTGTGCCTTGTAAAGAACTCATGGTGGCAACAGTAAAGACAGACACAAGTGATCACAGTTCAAGGGTGTTTATTAAATTGTTAATGCAGGGTGGAAAAACACCTAAACTAAACCTAAATCTAAGATGGGAGCAAGCGTCGACCATCAAATGAAAAATAAGGCAGTCCGTGTGGCGTCATGTCAAAATAAAATGGCCTATATTAAGAAAAACCTATTGCCAATTCCTTACAACTAATTACAAAAAGAGTGTGGGATAAGGGTTCAATAAAGAAAGATGTGTTCACAAATAATAAGTGACGATGTGATTGCCAGGTGTCTCCCTTCCCCACGTTTTCAGCACAGGACAAGGTGGGACCTTGGAGCACAGCACACAAATTAGCTTTCTCTGCACGAGCTAACAGTTCCATTCCAGCTATCAGGTTCTTCAATGGATAAGTCTCTTTTCAATAAAATGTCTATTGCCTTTGAGGGCCTGATGTATTCAAAAACAAACAAACAAACAAAAAGTTCCTTTGCATAGGCACTTTGGTGAGGACTTTTCAACCTTGGATCTCCCTCGACCGGGCTTGGACCCACTTCACAAGGGGGACTGTTCACTTCCCCTGGTCTTCCAATTCTTCTTACTTTCACAGATCTTAATGTCTTTTTAAACAGTTCTTCAGGCTTCACCCCTGATTGGCGCATTCCCTCTGCCGGGTTTACTCTTCCCAACTTTTGCAGACATTTCATGTACTAGTTTTTACCATGCAGGATTCATTTCCCTTTCTTTCACAATCATTAGGTCGGTCAAAGACATTCAATGGTACAGAGGATTTTACAAGACCCCTGTATGACCACTTTGACCCCTTTTCACCTATTCCCAAAGCCTTCTGGTTACAGTAGTCTCTTATCATCGGACAGAGTTTCCTGTGTGAGCACCCACGTGGTGCTGATGACTCTGTTACAGGTTTTCCCCTCTTTTCTCAACAGTTCTGTTCAAAGTTCAAATCAGCTCTTGCTACTTTTCCTTCAATACAGTTTGGTTTCTTATCGACTCTCCCCTCGACTCACCGGCTGTGATGAACCACTTGGCTTTCTTCTCCTTCGAGTCAAGGTTGGTACCACCAAGACAAGGGTCTCTCCCCGGCTTGGTTATCAGCAGAGGAGGCTCTCGAGTACCGTAGACACCTGCTACAACACACGCAGGCCTTTGTTTGCGGTCTTATGTTTCTGATTGCGTAGGTTTCACGGGCCTGGATCAGAAAGGGCAAGGTCACATCTCTTCTTGTCAACCTCTCAGTATTCGCTGTCTTTTGCCTCCTCTTGAACTGCCGTGCTGAGTTAGCCCTTGAGCCGTGCGGTCTGTCTTGTTCGTGATCCACCTTTTATCCCTGTGGGGAAGGCAAATGGCCGTCAGGTGTGTGTGCCTCTGGTCAATTGCCTGACTTTGCTTGACCCTTGTATTGGGACATGTCAGGTAAACAGCTCTGGTGTTAGTCCGTTGTCTTTCATGTTGTGCAAAAGTGTTTGTGTCGGAAAAGGAGGGTGGCGGTAGTATTTTGGAATATCCTGCATGGTAGGATGGGGAAAAGGTGTTCAAAGAAGGGGATACTGTGTGTCCCCGTCTGTGTCCCACTCCCCAAAGACCTCCCCCTATCCAGGTGATCCTCCCTCACTGGTCCACTCCCAGGAACTGGATCCAATAGCGATAGCCGTGTCCTGGCCACCTGGATGACAGATCCCCAGGGACTGGCTGGGGTGACACCTTCAGGTTTCAGACAGCTTTGAAAGACAAATTGAGACAAATTGATTAGAGCTGACGTACTACCTGCCCAACAAGTATGTGACAAATATTGGGGCATCTCAACCGGCAACAATTCCCAACATTGCCATGTCATCATTAAGGGGAATTATGTTGCCCATACATACATGGGTAAGCACATTTTGTTGAAACAGTCTTCTACCTGTGACACTAGAATGTTATATATGGTATCAGGTGCCCTTGTGGCTTTATTTATGTTGGCTTTACTACTAGGAAGGCCAAGACCTGCTGGTCTGAACATAAATCAAATGTACACACAAGATCTCAGAGGTTATCAGTAGATCAACACTTTTCCATGGCACACCACACATTATTGTCATGGTCATGTAGTCAGGGGCATAGGCATGCAGGACTTGCATGCACAGGAGACCTGGGTGGACTCTGTCCTGGCGCCTTTGGCGCCAGGCTCATGAACAAAAGTAAACAAGAACATCCATTTAACACCAAAAGCCTTTTATTATGGACATAGCACTTCAGATGCATTAACCTTGAACATTCCATCCATTAAGCAGGATGCATTAACCTTGAACATTTCATCCATTAAGCTGCCCCAAATGTATTTTTGGGTGTGGCTGCTAATGGATAGCCTTCGAACGTGCTCACTCTCTAGGAGTGGCACGTGCTCACTCTCTAGGAGTGGCAGTGTGTGGCTGGTAAGCCGGCCCTAATTGGCGTGCCCACGATCTCAGCTATAGAAGCTGCCCCGATCCTCAAGACAGACACTTCACGTTTTTCTGCACTTGTAAGCAGTGTAACGCTCACAGTCACCTGAGGTCAGACTTACCTTTGAAGATCCTGCTTCCTGCCAGCATACCTACCAACTGGGGGAAACTGTTCTTACCTGTACATCTCTTCGGCGAACCAAGTATTCATCTTTACACTTTCCGGAATGCCGAAACTTTCATCTTGGCACCGCAGCACGACACGCTCCATCGTCAACAGCAGCGCCTGCAAGGAAAAACAAAAGACAAGTTTAGACATCGAAAAAACAGTAAGTTTAAGGTTGCGCTTCGCCATACTTAACGCTTTTCCTTAAACCATCACTTACCTGCTGTCGAACATTGCGGTTGCATCCATCTTCCAACCGGCAGCGTATCGCGTCTCACAGCTGCATTGAGGCCGCATTTCCATCTAAGGGAAGAAAACAGAAGAGAGACATTATTGCGGACATAAAAAGGAGCAAAATATAAAGACATTAAAGAGGAACGAACAGCATCACAAGAGCTCAAGAAAGACTTACAATCATAGGGAGAAGCATAGTCGCAGCTGGGCTGGACTAATCCTTATCAGGGATCAGTGAAGGAACCAGTTCCCATTCGACGCGCCCCTGCCAGAGTAGCAGGACGGAGAGCTTATCTTCCATAATTCACACGTGAACTTTATGGGCCAGCGTATGATCACAGAAACCTTACTTTGGGATGAAGGTTTTGAGAGGTACAACAATCACAGATTGGCTCACTCACACACTCTTATCTCCACGCAGGAGCAGTATCACCACGTACCACTGCTCACAGCTTTTCTACTGAGGGAGAGGCCTGAAGGGGGTGATTCAAGTTCAGGGAGGGCTGCAACCGTGCCCCAACGCCTCCGCAGAGACCAGGCAAGCGTAACAATTATTCTAGAACATGTTATCTCTCCTAGGAGAGGTGGAGATATTTTTGACATTTTAGCACAACGTGAGGTTTACTGGATTAAATGCCTTGACGCATTAGCCCCGAGAGGCATGAACCAAGAGTGGGATCTCTCGTGTTACTTATGAGATATCAAGTCCTGAGTTTTACATTAATGTCTCATTGGGTTATAGACATATTGGTATATACATGCACATTCATGCATATATGTGTTTTTTGTTTTATGTATTTTATCAAATGAATGTTTTTAGGTGCAATCTTTATGTATTAGAGAATTTGAGCATATTTGTATTTTCCTTGTATGAACCTGCAGTATATTTTGTGTGTGCTTTTATGTCAATTAAGCTGAAATGAAGCTGAAATATATGAATGATTGAATGAATGAATGAATGAATGCCTGTAAGTCTTTCTGGTGTAATCATTGTACATCATGTATTTTCTTTTAACCAATATACGTGTCTTTTGTGTCTTATGATTTCGTTGACATTGATTAGAAACACAATTGTCTAAGGTGAGAATTCGAAGTAACATTATGTTTAGACTGTGACTCTGAATGTGAGGATTATTTATTCATATTTACTTTTTTGGAGCCCTGAGTACACTTTTAAAGTGCTGTTTGTTAGTTTCATCTCATGCCATTGAATTGTCTGATAAGGGAGTTTGATTTACCTTTGCAAATGTATTCCTTATTCTAGAATGTGATCTTTATTGGTCCTCATTATACGTTTGCTGGTATCCCCCCAGTAATTCTGGTGGGATACTGGCAAACCTTCCATACCGTACCCGCTGCCTAATATCCCGGTCTTACCGGGATATTACGGGTGGCAGAGTGCCGGTAAATTCCCATTCCCATGGAGTCCATGGGATGAGATTGCAGGAATTACCAGCATTGGTAGTACCAGTGCTGGTGATTCCAGCAATTATTTGCCAGGAGGGGCCTGAACCTTTGGCAGGTCAGGCCTGTCAGACATCCGAAGCCCGCACTGGCAAAGTTGAAGTGTGACGGTCAATAAAAAAAACACAGTGCCGGAATGACCGGCATTTATTCCGGACCGGCAAACTTATAATGGGGCCCATTGACTCGTTTTTTTTTTTTGTACTGTGCATTTATATATTCCTTTTGTTTTTGGTCCAGCCACTTTCCTCTTTGGCAATATGGATATTACGATATTTTGCCTAAAAATAATTTTATATATTCACTTTGACCACTAGAGAGAGCACTGGTATTAAATACTTGTCCTCAAATACATATATATTTAGATGACGATGAGCAATAGGTTACTGCCGTAACATTGGCTTTATACCTTTGTTCACTTATAATGGTCATCAGTATGTGGCATTGTGGATGCAAAGTGTGGCTCTCAGTTCACTGTGGTCAATAACCATGTGGGAGTGTTTTGATTTGGAGTATGTAATTTCTATAAACAAATATACGTTTTAGTCACATATTTCAAAATTGTCTGAACTATGTTTTTTATTTTTTTATTGTTGTTTTGGCTATAGAAAAATACATTTTTCCAACCTTTCAACATTTACATTTTACACTTTACAAATTCTAAAATTTACAAGGGTATTATTCACATTTCCATTAAAAAAAACACAATAATTAACATAAATAGGTATCTTCCTGCATACAATAAAATAGGAATTAATTGGTTGTTAATTCATATGACATCCATCAAAAACCAAAATTCAAAACACATTCTATAAACATAGGTATAATTATAATACAATAACCGTCTGCAAGTTCTGATCGTAGTTAAGAATAGTCTGTGCAAGCGACCCTGGTAGAACTTTCTACAACTTTAAAGCTTTTAAATAGTTAGTTATTGCATATTGCACCGATTTTTTTTCGTATAAAATAATGCACGCCATAGTTGCTCATGCATAACATTGATATAACCTTGGAAAAAAGGCTTAAATAGTTTACATCTTAGTGCTAATAGATGCACACAGTCAACCAATAAATGCCGTAGAGTCTCGGGTTCAATGTGGCAGAAACGACAATTGATTTTTTCTCGAGGCAGCATATTGCTTTTATATAAAAGGTCTGCCGTTGGGCATAGATGAAGTCTGAAGCGTAGAAACGCTGAGCGATGCTGAGAATTAGGTGAAACTATCAAGTATCGGGCTGTTTGACCATTTTTGTTTAATTCAAAGGGATTCTCTTGGAATATTTTGTAACGTATGCATTGTGCATATGTTTGGTTCGAATCATATTGCCACATTTTTTCCTTGACTGCAGGGATTACGGATTAACAATTGCGTGGATATATCAGCATCGCTAAACAATTTGAGCGCTCTGAACCTCCATGTTCTTATAAACTCACCGTGCATTTCCTCTGCAACATAAATTGCCATCAGACATGCCAGACCATTTTGCGACTCACCCATTATAAACTTACGATATAAGGAGCACCATTGCCATTTATATCTGCCATGCAGGGATATTAATCCTAACTCATAGCGAATCAATAGCAATGGCTCGGAATTTGGTACTGTAACATTTTTTTCCAGTAGACTCCTTCCATTCTGGCCCAATAAATGTAGGGACGCCACTTTCTGTTCCATATAACAGCACTGGTGTCATTTTCTGTTTATAGTATGCCAGCAAGGGATGTATAGAGAATTTACAGAATTTCGCTCTGATGATTCTGGCTTGCGATATGGCATTGTGTAGTTCGTCTTGCTTGACTTCCTCGTAGGGTAGATCAGTGGGGTGGTTGTTTATTAGAGTTCCCAAGTGTGAATATCTTATGACCACACTCAAGGCGCTGTTTTGTAGTACCCACGAATATGTGCGACATCTCTGCTTGAGGTTTCCAAATTGGATAATTTGTGTTTTGGTCGCATTGATAGATATGCAGTTGGATTTTGCATATTTGTCGATTGCTTTCAACATGATTTTCAGGCCCTGTGGCATCTTCGATAGAAGCACCATGTCATCGGTGTATAAAAGCCAATTTATGGGGGTTCCCTTAAGTCTTAGTGCATCTCTATTCAGACCCTTAAAAGAGTGACCTATGTCCGAGAAAAACTCAAAAACTGCGGACGCTAAGAGACCCGATCTGTTTTAATGTCATTGGATAATAAGCTGTCTCTACGGAGGCAGACTTGAATGCTTGTCTCAGACTGGATCTGAATTATCCACTGCAAGATAGACCAGGGACAGTCCTTATCCAAAAGTTTTTTAAATAGCAACTCTTGCGGTACGGCATCGAACGCAGTTCGGAAGTCAATAAAGGCCACGAAGATAGGCTGTCTTCGTTGTTTGTGGGCATCTATAAGACAGTTGAGGGTAATCAGATTTATTGATGTTCCAAGACCTGCTACAAACCCAGTTTGAAATTCATCCCTAATCTGTTGTGTAGTCAGCCACATATTAAATGCAGCTAACAGCAGGCATGCGAAAATTTTACCAGGACAGTCCAAGGGGGCGATGGGTGGATATGATCTTGGGTCAGACCTCGGGCCTTTTTTGTATGCTGGAACTATTATAGACTTTTTCGAATCCCTTCAAATTGGGCTCACCTTGTGCCAAGAGTGAGATAAGTAAACGTTAGAACTCGTAATTTAGCAGATTTGCCAGCGCCTGCGCACCGTGAACAGTAAACAGTACTTTCAAGTACTTCACGGTGCGCGCGAGTGCGCTGGCTGACGGGTATTTGACGTAGGGAAGGCATAACAGAATCCAGGAGGAGGGCCCACCAATTGTGTGAGCCTGGAAGCAAAGGATATGTTTTTAGAGGGAAGGCTGAAATTATTTCAAACAATTCAAACCGACCCAGAATTCCTCTTACTTCTTAAAGGGCCCACAGTAATCCAGTGTCACTTTTTAAGCAGTCCTCCTGTAAGTATTTTCACTGCACGGCACCAGCAGCATTCACACGGCAGGATCCAGCCGGCAATGGAAAAGCATACGAGCAGAGCCCAGAACCAGTAAACAGTACTTTCATGTACTTCAAGGTGCGCGCGCGAGTGCGCTGGCTGGCGGGTATTTGAAGGGAGGGAAGGTACAACAGAATCCAGGAGGTGGGGCCACCAATTGTGTGAGCTTCTTAAAGGGCCCACAGTAATCCAGTGTCACTTTTTAAGCAGTCCTCCTGTAAGTATTTTCACCGCACGGCACCAGCAGCATTCACACGGCAGGATCCAGCCGGCAATGGAAAAGCATACGAGCAGAGCCCAGCACCAGTAAACAGTACTTTCAAGTCTGAACTATATGCTTTACATTTGCTGATCACATGACTTTTGATGGTTTGTTGTCAGAACGTCTGATGCCGTCGGTATTCACCTGATCATGTGACCCTTTTCAAGTGTTTAAACTAACGAGGGTCGGGAGGCTATCTATGGCCTTTCCCATTCCCACGTTTCGTTTTGAGTGCAGTTTCAACTATTTTGGTTAAGACGTTTATTTTTATTTTTGGCTTATATAATTTAGGATTGTTTGCTTTGAGTATATTATTGAGGTATTCTGATTGGCTGCATTTTGTGTTCTAGTTTCAATCCACGTATGGGATGTATACATTTGTTGTTGATCTGTACTTTTGTTCTGCTTTTAACGAGTGATTAGTCATTGCTCATGGAATCTTGAAAACACCATTGAAGTACTGGCTCTTGCTTTGTCTATGTTAAACCTACGTGTGTGAGTTATGTGGAAATGCCACACCAGTATTTATTTAACCATCTCTATTGGTTGGTTGATCAGCCTTTCCGACCGATTTATCCTTTTTTGTGCTTTGAAACGGCAGTTTGTCTTTGATAATACAGGTATTAGAAGGTTTGTCAAGATTTGTTTTGTGAATTAAGGTCTCTGTGACAGGATAGTGATAAACTATTTTATGTCCACACAAATTATGTGATGACAGACTCAGTGTTCATTTAGTATGTTTAACTTTATAGGGAGACAGCCCATCATCACATGAAGAAGGAGCTATATCCGAAAAGCCTAGTGTTTTCACTGAGTTATTTGGTACCTACAATATATCAACGATTTGTTGCTTAAGCTCTCATTCTTTGGAGTGTTTCATTCTGCACAATCACAATAGTTTGGCCTTGTGCCATATGCTGTGATAAAACAGGAACATTTGCTGGTTTGAATTAATTTGTTATGTTGTATACTGTGTTTATATAGTTAATGACACCTTATTTTGAACATTGCTGATTGTTGAACACATTTTTCAATATGCCGTTAAGACCCGATATTGCACCCCGGGTTACCGCTTCCCATTTAATGAATGAAAATACTGTCTAAAGATGGCCGCCATGTAAATGGAAGGCAGTGCTCCATGCGGGCTTCTATGTCCACGGCAGCCATGGAGTGACAGCAGAATCATGGCGGCAGCGGTAGAGGGGCCGCCGTTGAAAACAAGTAAGTAGTAGGGGGGGTGTCGGGAAACATTAGGGAAAATAAATAAGGGAGGGTTGCATATGATGGCACTGAGGCAAGGTAAGCAGCCAGTAGGCTGCTCGGAACGCAGGCTTGATTACCAGTTTCAGCCCACATTTCAAGCAACCTGATTGGTTGGCACCCCTGCCCCAGGCGCTAATAAATATTATAAATTCTATGTATTTAAAATAAAAACAATTATTTTAGGGTGTTCCCCTTAGAGTTACTGGGTTGCCATCTGTGCAAGGTGGGCTTGTTTCTGCTCTTCTATTTTGGTCCACAGTTCTCCGGTGACTTGACGTATAGGTTCCACAGCCAAAATCCTTAAAGTGCCTTTGGTGCATTACAAATAACCAAGTCAAATAAAACAATGCAATAATATTTTTGACTGTAGGACAAAAGAAAAACAATGTGTTTCAAAAGAATGCAAAGCCTGAATTTGCCTCCAATTGATTGGTGTAATTGTGCTGGCATAAAAATTCCAGATAAAAATAGTTATTTTGCGCTTAACTAGTGTGTATGTAGCCTGTATTTCATTTATTTGAAAAGAAAGCACGCTGAGTACATGTCTTTTCATAAGTGTGCCTCTAGATGGCGGTAAAGGATTATTAAAGCTCTCAATGAACCAACACCTTCCGTACTGCTGTTTCTTTATGCAAGTGGTGAGAACAGAAGTATTTTTTAATGCTTCAATTTGTTTGATTAGAGGATTAACTCGGATTATATGGATTCATTTGGGATAATCCAATGCTACTAGGGTGTGGGTAATGAAGATCTGTATTTTAGTTCATTCTTTTCAATAGTTCAACGTGTTGTCTCACTGTATCCATTTTATACACCCAAACATCCCCTTTGCATCTGCCGAAAGCCAGCCAAATAAAAGCAATCATGGGGAGCCATACGAAGGGAAAACCATGAGCAAAAGTGGCAACTAAATATTGGAGATGAATGGCTAGTTCAGAGCGATTTCTAGGGTCAGGTGACTCCTGCGCCCCAGGTGACTGCATGGGGCACAGGACGTTGAGGGCACACAGCCAGGCGTTATCTGCTTTCCTAGAGTTCAGGAAAAGCTCAGGTCTTGTGTATTTTTTTTTAAATGAAAGATAGTGAAACAGGGCACTGTAGACCCAGTGGACATGTCTGTTGAGCATTGGTATCACACATCACATTGAAAACAGGAAGCAATTAACGGTATATATCAACTACTTTTTCTCATTGCGATCTTTGCTCCTTCTCCCCAACCTCTTTTCTTTCTTCTCTCTCAACTGTTTTTCCCTCTCTTTTCATTGGCACTGCCCTGACACAGGTTACAGTAACACATTAAAGAGGGGTGAGTGTGTTAGGGTGCAACCCCTTCCTTCTCCCAAGATCCAGCACAGTATGTTCCCAATAGGCCAGCCCACTGAGAGCTCTCATGTGTCCGGTACGGTTACCAGACATTTGGTCGAAAAAAATTGGTCGACCAGACAAATGGTCGAACCAATTTGGTCGAAAACCAAATGGTCGAATTTTTTTTTTTTTATTTTCACCCCTTTTTTTTTATTTTTTTGGGGGGGTCCCCCCCAACCCCCTTTTTTTCTCTGAAAACCCCTTTTTTTAAAAAACGAAAACCCGAAAAATAAATACATAAATAAAATAAAAATTCGACCATTTGGTTTTCGACCAAATTGCGTCGACCAAATGTCATTCGACCAGTTTTCAGTCGACCAAATGACTGGACAGCGCCCGGTACTATCACTGACCTGGATAGGGAACCCTGGGTGGAAGTAGCGATAGAGGGAAGAACATTTTCTTTCTTGGTCGACACTGGAGCAACTAAATCCTGCATTATGGCGGGCTTGTTCCCTGTGTTGCACAAAATAATGGACACACAGGAATTCTCTGGGGCTGTTGCTTCAGTTCCCTTCACTGCAGAATTGCCCATCACCGTGGTCATGCAGGAGCTGTTAGCTACATTGCTGTATTTGTGAGATTCCCCAGCTAATCTCCTGGACAGAGACCTAATGAGTAAGTTGAACATGACCATCTCGTTTACAGAGGATGGCATAGAATGTTCTATGACCGGCATGTACAACACTATAACAGCAACAGTAATACAAGCACTCTTTGCCCACCGCACATCACCAGGTGTGCCGCTCCACCTAGACTTCTTCCTCTATGAGGCAACTGTTGTGTTAGAATGGGTTCCAGGGATCAGGGACAAGATTTTATGTGTACCTGCCAAGTCCCTCTTCCAACCAGTGGTCCAGCAGGAATGGGCTCAAGTCATGGTAATCAAAATATATTTGGAGGCAGTGATCACTAGAGCAGGCATGGTAATCCTGTGCGGTCTGGACGATGAAGACCTGGAATGGTGCACAGTTTTGTGCATTGACCAAACACAGCCATTGAGGGGTGTGTCTTATGAGTGGCTGTTCAAGGATACTGAAGATGAGGGGGAAAAGATATATTTGAGATTTGTATACCCTTCCAGGTGGTGGTAGAACACAGGACAGTATTCCACACCATACCCCTTGCCAACATAGTCCCATCATACCTACAGGAAGACTTAGGGAGGGTGCCCAAAGAACTGTGGAATGATAGTCCACATGATGTAGGATTGCTAGATCCCATGCACTTGCGCAATCTGAATGACACCTGGCCTAGTAAGATTGATGCCTGTCTTCCCTCTATTCCCCCTCCCTTGCCTGGTCGGGCCTTGAAACACTTGTGTATAGGCGCGTTGTAAATGCCATATCATATCATATATCATTAGTCAAAAGCATAGAGGCAGTTTGCATTAAATTGAAACCAGGCACAGTATTGCCCTGCATAAAACAGTACCCCATGTTGAAAGAAGCAGACAAGGGCATTCACTCTACCCTACAGGCATTGTGGCAACAGGACATCATTTCAGCTTTCAGAATCTCCCTGTAACACAGCTATCAATCCTGTGAAAAAAGGGTATCCAGTGATTTAAATGAACACATTTCAGAGAATGATTTTATAACGAAACAATTATAATGAAAAAATATTGATTTCAAATATATATATATATATATATATATGGGTCAGGGTTAAGGGGTTAAAACAGGTGAGGAGGGGGTTGGGGTGGGGTTACAAGCATAGGGAAATGGGGGATTAGGGGTGGCCACCCCAAATAAAAAACATAATAAATACAAATTGCTATTTTTTCATCGTAAATGTTTCATTAAAAAATCATATAGAACTGAAAAAAGAGAAATGGTCCTCCTGGAGAATAGTTCAGGATTTGTGCCCATTGAATAACATCGTAGAGGCAGAATTCCCAGTCGTTCCCATCCCTGCCACCATCCTGTGTAAAATCCCCACAGATGCCACATATTTCACTGTAATCAATCTGAAACATGTATCTTTCTTGATCCCACTACATCCAGACTGCCATTACCCCACAGCTTTTACCTACCAGGGCCGCAGATTCCAACACACTCATTTGCCCAAGGGTACTACAATCACAGTGATTCAATACGTAGATTAGTTTTTGGTTTATAGTGCAACAGAAGAACAGTGAAGGGAGGATTCAGTCAAGCTTTTAACATTATTGGCAGAGATCAGTTACAAGGTGGACAAATTGCAGTACTGTCAGCGAGAAGTGGTGTACCTAAGGCAGATAATATCATCATCGGGGAGAAAGATCACCCCCAGAAAGGGTCACCACAGTACAGAATAAGCCACAGCCAGCCACAGTAAAACAGATGCACTGCGGATGGAATGTGGTAGTTGGCGACTTGGTGGCATGCATGGGTGAATGAAGGTGCTGTGGGTCTGTGGAAGAATTGGACTAATGGGTGCATGGACAAAGGCCTTAGGCCGTAGGGTATAGGGCATGCACTCAAGAGCGTAGGGCTGCAACATACCCACAGCAGGAACGCATGTTTGACTCTGCATTTGGTACAGGGTGCTACTTGTATAGTGTGGTATGTGCAGAAGAGCTAGTGTTGCGACCATAATGTGGGTAGGTTGGCAGTGACACAGTACTTTGTGAATGGAAGTGGGGACGCCCATAGTAAGTGAATAAAAGTGCACAGAGGTGCAGGACACCATGTTTTCTTTGCACATTATGTTCACTGTTGCAATGTGTTGAGCATAGCTGCGTGGCGGTGCGCAGGTTGGGTAGGAGTGTTGGTGACAGTGGTGTGTATGTGGATGGTGGTAGTGGGTGCCATGGTGACATGCATGGTGGCATTACATTGCTGTGGGTGTGTTCCTGGCCTATGCTGTGTGCAGATTTCTTTAGGTAGGCCCAATGTTGTGAAAATGTTGTGGTAAGTGACACAATACTTTGTGAATGGCTGTGGGTAGTGGTGGCGGAGGCTGTGGTGTGTTTGTGGATTCTGGTAATTGCGACCTGTTTTCATTTATGGGTGTTTTGTGAAGTGGTGCCATTTGGTGTTGCTTAGCGCCATGGCGCTGTGCAGGTTGGGTAGGAGTGATGGTGGCAGTGGTGTGTATGTGGATTGTCATACTTACTGACATGGTGACATGCATGGTGGCATTACATTTAGACCATGAACCCAAGAGCCTAGGCCTTGAGGACACCCATGGCAGTAATCCGTTTTTGAATGTGCATCAGTTAGAGGGTGGTGACATGTAAGGAATGGTTGTGGAGCACATTTCAGCCGTTATAGCCCAGTGTTGCAAACAGATTGTGGGTAGGTTGGAAGTGGCACAATACTCTGTGAACGAAAGTGGGTATGCACATAGTATGTTATTGAAAGTGCACAGGGATGCAGGAGAGATTGTTTTGTTTGTACATTATGGTAACTGTTGCAATTTGTTGTTGCATAGGTGCATGGCGGTGCGCTGTGCATACTGTCAGTATGGTATAGCTGTGGGTTTGTCCAAGGCCTAGACTATTGGGTGCATTGCCAAAGGTGCGCTGGGTGCATCTGAGTATCTTTCTACGTGCTGCAATCGTGCATTATTCAGCAGAACTTTCTGGTGGAGGGGTCTTGCAATGAAACTGAACGTGAACGGAGAGTGTTCAACAGTAAATATGGAGTGCTGTATAGAAATGAGAGTGTGCAATGCAGAGCCTTTGTATGTCATTGCTGCATGCTTGTTTGAAAATTTGACAGCACCCAATGGGGTAGTGCTGCAAAAAGTGCCTGTGCATAGGGAAGAAGTATTGTCTCAGCTTCACTGGACCATGGCCCTCACTGTATATGGGAAAGCGCATGTGCACATCCTGCCATTATGAGCAGGGTGGAAAGGGAATTGGAATTGTGCGTAATAGGCAAGTAGGAGTTTAGGGCGTAGTTCACAGGAAGAGGCGGTACCATTTCCTCCCAATACTGTATCGAGAGGGTAGTTGAGATGGAGAGATGCACAGTGCTTATCGTCAGTGATATCTTTGTGAGCCATTTGCACAGGTGTTGTGTGCCAAGAGGCGTTGCTGGTAATTTCGGGTTGGAAGGAGTGGACGTTCTCTGGGCCTGTCAGGGTGACTGCAGTTCAGCGGGATAGGTCGCCTTTGCAGATATGAGGCGTCCGTCATGAACATAGAGTTTGTCGTGCTGCACTATGGAAGTCTCAATTTGGGTTACATGTCATGTGGATGATTAATCTGTCACCTGAAGAGGTTGCTGACCGCAGTGATATGTATTTTTCCTACTGCGAAGGTCATTTACTCATGTATAACAACAAGAGGAGTTTTTGTTCATGATGGTGTAATTTGGCTGCAGACAGAGGTCGGAAGGTGTGCTATAAACAGAATTATGCGTGAGTTTGTGCAGACTGCTGGCATGTTCTCCACCCACTATGAGATCATAGTGGTTACGTAGAAATTGCATTTATTTGAGCGTCATTGGCAATGCCATTTTCTTTTACACTGTGCAAGAAGCATTGACCAGAATGTGGTAAAAATGTGACGAGAGACATACAGAAATGCATATAAAGAGAAAATAAAAAAAGATGCTGGCAAGCACATCACAAAAAAGAAAAAAAACAAAAAAACACTTTCATACATCTACGATGGAAGACTGAATGCCCTACCCAGTTTGATATTATTTACTCTCTGTCCCACCACACTATCATGAAAAGGTAACGCATTACATGGAACATTCAAGATTACACGTGCCAAATCCAAGGTGGCTATGTGGATGTACATCGATGGAGAAATCGTGCATACTTTCATTGAACTTTGTAGTGGACGTGCTTTGGAATGGCACGACATTTGTACTGTAAATGTGTAATGGTACAACGTGTTGTACAGGAGTGACTGTGTTGGATGATGGTGGCTTCGATGCAACTGGAGGATGCGTGTGTGCCTATTTACACGTAACCCAATGAAGTAGAGCTGCAGAGAACATATTGCAAAGGGAAGGACTGCTCCAGCTTTACAAGGGTGCAGCTCTCACGCTACTTTGGGAGGCGCACGTGACAAATTGTGCCCTTTACACCACCTTGCCCAATTGCCATGGCAGTGTGGGGATTAGCCAATCAGGTAGTGTGGGTGTGGTTAACAGGAAGGGGAGGTGTACATTATATTCTGCGTACTGAGGGTGGCTGACATGGCGAAACACATTGTGTTGACTGTAGGTGATCCCTTTGTCATAGATCTGCACAACTATACCCTGCAAAGATACTTTGACAGCAATTTTCCTTTGGAAGGAGTGGACGCATTGTGGAACGGTGTGTATGAGTGCAATTTTGCTGATATGCATGCACTTTGCAAAGACCTCGCCACTTTTTCAGTAGTAGATGTCATCGTCATCCATTACGACGGCATGCATATGGGTTACCCGCCTTGCTTAGATTTGTTCCGTAGACTGAAGAGATTGCTGAATGTCATGAGGATGCTTTTTCCCACCACCAAGGTGCTTTTCTCATCCATAATACCACGAAGAGTATGACCTACTGCTCATGGTTGTTGTTCCGAGCCAGACAGAGGAAGGTGTCTCATCAACAGAAGAATGTATACTTTTTTGTCTGCTCCTGCAATGTTTTTCTGCAACAATGACCACATTAGTTGTGGAAATGCGGAGTGTTTCCAAGAAAATTGCATTTTGCTGTCACCCATTGGCAGTGGCGTCGCCAGGAATCTAATTTAGGAGGGGCACAAAGGGGGCCAAACACAAAAGTAGGGGGGGGGGGACAGACAAATGTAAGGGGAGAACATGGTCACTGCTCATTTTAGGCAGGGGGCACAAGGGGGGGCACATGGTTTCACAGGGGTGCCCCCGGCCCCCCATCGCCCCTAGCGACGCCACTGCCCATTGGCAATGCATTTTTGTTTGCTCGTCTACAGGCTGCAGTGAAGAGTTTACTGCACTACTGTGAGCAGCGGAACTCACAAAAGCTAATGAACACCGAAAAAAGGTGTTTCCGTAGAAGCATCGAAACAAAAGAAAAAAACGGCTCTTTGAAGAGTCGCCCCTTACCATGAACTACCCCTACCCTGGTTGCAAGTTATTCCTCACTCCCGCACACAGCTTGAAAGCTACATCCGGGGATTTTGCGAGTGGCGGCCACGGAAATTGAACTGTACGGATTGTCCAATCACATAATTAGGGCGTGCGCCAATAGGAAGAGGGACTTCACTTGGGCCCGGCCCTCGACGTACTTGGGGACCCGCACGTGTTTCATACAACCCTTTTGCAGATGACGGCCATAGAAATGGGTCTGCAGAGCCTACGGAATTGGGCAATAAAGTGTGTGGGTGTGGTGTGTACAGACAGACTGTGGTACACAGTGTATTTGTTGACAGAAATGCAGAGGGTGTGGTTATGGCTGTGTGTTTCACGAGGCACAGTGTGCAGGTTTTCGGGGATTCCGACATACATTGAGTGAAAGTGAATGGAAAACACTGTGCAGTGTCTACTCATTTTGCGATCTATCATGTGCATGTGTAGTGCAATGGAGTAGCTACAACGAACTGTCAGATTTTGATTTCTCTGTGTGACACTTTGGTGACACGCAATCATGCCGGTATTATTGGTGTTCATTGCTCAGGAGAAATGGAGCAGCATGTTACACAACCTTAAGTGCTGTTTGCAATGAAGGAGGCACTTGCCCAGTTCATGCGTTTGTTTCAGATCTCTTGCAGACGTTTGTAGCGCATAATGCAGCCACCGATGTGGCAGCGTCATTTCCTATTTGGTCCGTGAATGCAGACAGCGCTGTACATTGCAAAGAAGAGTATTTGTGGCTTTGTTTGACATGTGCCAATGGTATCCTTCATCCATGGGACTATGACGTTTCACAGCACAAATACTTTTCTCTAGCTATAACGTTTTTCTTACTATGCCAGCCATCCAGATTTTTGCACACCCCATCTAACTTGTCTTGGTGCCCTTCTTGAAAGCAGTGACAATTATTTGTACTTAGTTTTGCACTGTGGCTCTCTTGAAAATGCTCTGGAACACCTACAAAAACCTCTTTGTACAGCGACCCCCTTTGTAACCGATTGAACTACAGTGTTTACCACAATGCCACGCCTCCCGCCCTGCATGCATGCATTGGAAATTCTGTTGTTGATCTGTGAAAGGTGCTTTCTTCATTTACCTTTTTCCCTTTCACAGTTCATTTTTATTTTTAACATTTATCTCACACACCACAGAAAGAACGGCAGGAAAGGTCCGGTACAGAAGGGGCAGCACCTGGCTGGATACTATAGGGGACGTGCCAGGAGACGGAATTATTGGGTAGTCCTCACCCACATAGGTGCTAGTCATTGTAATGCTTCCGTAAGCACCGTTACCACACCCTTCCAAGTAACTTCCCTTTGTACATTAGCGTTTTGCAATACATGCACAATACAGTGCCCTTTGCCGGGTAAGGGTCTGTAGCGCGGCATATGGTTTGCAAAGGTTGTTTTACAGCTGTGCTGCCCTACAGGAGTGCCCCTCTTGTTGCCCCCAGCAGATGTGCAAAATGCTGTACATGAAAGTACCCTGCGTAATTGCTAAAAGGGTGGTAGTCTTTCCACTGGTCCATTGTGCTTTGTTTTCAGTTGTCGTCCTATGCAGTAGAAACTGTTTATGCTACGCCATTAGTGTTAGGGGTAGCATTCACAGATTTCCATACATCATGGAATACAAGAATGTTGTTTACAAGGATGGGAAAAACAGCTTCATTACGTGCAGCAGGAAGCCATTTATTCTGTGCGACCCATGCAGCTGGAGCACTTTTGTAACCAGCACTAAAGTTGTTTGCACTCTGCATATTTTGCTGTTTCCTTACTTGCCTTTACATGCACTAGTATGTGCGTGAGGAAGGTGCAGCAGCTTTGCCATTTTGCAGACTAAGTACAAACTGTCCCACCTGCTCTTACATGTTTTCTTCAAATGTACGAGCGGCATGCGACCTCTTGATGCTTTCCATCACACCGCTGAGTGCAGACACAATGTATTTGTATCACGGGTCATGGAAAGGCAAGCAGAAGATAAATTAAAGTAATGAGACATTTAACACAGCCACGTGACATTGAAGGTTGCTGTTCCTTGTTTACCAGTGGCCGTTATACAGTTAGGAGTACTGTAGCCACACATTGGTAGGTTTGCAGAGCCACCCACGAAGTCGGGAGCAGTACTTTAAATGCGGTAGCTTTCTGCATGATTCTGTAGGGCTGGCGAAAGGGGCGGTGTTACCAGCATACAGTGGATGATCTATTCATGGGTCTAGGTGTGGAACGGAAACACGTGCGCTTCCACAACTACTTAAAAGTGCATTCGAAGATGTGGCCATGCGGCCACTAATGGAGACCTATGGATACTTGCAGTGTGATTGCACATACACCAAACAGGTGCAGTGTCCCTAGGAAACATCCATATTGCTAATTTGTACTCATCTTGGCCAGTACTGTGCGGCACAGATTTTTCATGCCCTGTTAATACAAAAAGAGGCCTACTGACACACTAACCAACATTTACTATGTACATCTATAATTGATACGATACGCCAACACTGTTTGGAAAAGTAAGGGGTAGCGCAAATGGATACATACACCAGAAAATGTGCACTTTCCTGGTGGGCAGACCGGCCCCTGCGAGCAGACTATGTTGGATGCACCGGCACCATTCAAGAATGGTGCCGGTGCATCCGGCTTCCCCATTCCCATTGGGGCTCGAATGGGAATGGGGAGCATTTTTTTCCGGTGCCCGGGAATGGTCAATTCCCAGGTCCGCCGGGGCTGTAATGCCCCAGTAATTGCCCATTCCCGGGCACCGATTTCATAATGACACCCAATGTCCCCATTCAATTTGGAATTCCTTGCTCACTCTCTACTGAGAGTGTGCTTTTAAATCAGCTATCTCCCCATTGCTTCACAAGGATTGGACTTTTTGGCACAGCACAGACTCAGAGATTCAGCTTACTATTGGGGCCCCCTTCTACTTTAATAAAGGGGTCAGGGAGCGTTAAACAGTTTGGAATTTCATTTTTGAATGCACCCCCCCCAGGTGATCCAACATTACTTTAAACAACTATATCATTATCAGCACTTGGAGAGATTGGTCATCAGGTCTACTGGCCCGATTTCTGGGAGTTCTTTCTCAACCCATCTGAAATTACATTTCTGACCAACTCAAATAAGAAGTTAAAAATCTTCAACATGGCACTTTTCTCCAATTTGTAAATAAGGGTCACAAACCATATATTTCTAAATTGGTCTGATTGGCAGATTTATGTCATTTCCAAATAAAGGATTATAGTTAGGATCCTGATATATTACGGACAGGTATTTGATTCCATAAGCTAGTAGATACCTGGCTCTCTCTTATCTGTAATTTATTCTGGGAAGCTGCAATCACGTTTTCCCTTATAATGTTGGTTTCCACTGTCAACAGATAGTGCTCTTTCTGTGCGTTCCAGAAAGGTATGAACCATCTTTGTATCTGACATGGTTCCCAAACTGCTGCACAAAATATGATTTCCCATAGAAACCTATGGCATCCTCTTAATTATATGCATACTATTAGCTCCATAAAACAATATATTTCTATTCCCAAGGCCTGCAGCAAGGTCTGGTTTTCTCTTCTGTTGCCATAGTCTGCAATAAAATATCTTTACATTCTAATGATCTGAAAATGCATTTCCTTATCTCCTTGGACAGAGGGACTACAACTCCTCCCCCTGGGGTCATGTGGCATTCTGTGAATGTCAAAATGGATCCAGGCTCTGTGCCTTCCACAAAACAGAAATACATTTTGGTTATTTTAGAAAACTCAGGTCCCTGGGTTATATTTCTGGTTTGAATAGTTGCCCTTGGTGATCACCAAGGGCAACTATTCAAAATAAACATATGTTCTGAGCACCAACTTGTCGCTGTCTGATATCTGAGTATTTTGGTTTAGTATTAGTTTCAAGTGGTTTATTTGGCTTTTTAATCACAACTCAGGAAGACGCGACAAATGGTTTACCATGTCCCAAGATAAACTCATATCATTGCTCAAACTATTGGTGTCGCCTTGACAAGACCAGACCTCCAAAGACAAAACTATTTCCTATATTTCTGCACCATGCCATCATGCACAACTTTACACTCCAACATATCTTTGAGTTACTCTGGAGTTTTCATCTTTAATATGTTCATTTTCCAATCAATCCGCTGAATTCACAGAGTCCGCCATAACAGTTCATTTTTTTGCCTAAGCTGTACTTCAGTGCATCGGTCATCTGTTTGAAAACATATACCTTCTGGCCCTGTCGCTGGTCTTTTATCTGCCAGCCAACAGTTAATGTTCCATATTTCTACGCCTTTGGGCCTAAATTAACCTGATGCAGTTCATCTATAACCTGGGGCTGAAAACACGCCACAATATACAAAGACTGTTCTAAACAGATGTTTGGTTATGTTATGCTAATTGTTTATTCCATAGTTCTAAGGGCCCCTGGGCATTACAGCACTAGATCGTAAAATCCCAATTGATGCCCGTACAACCCCCTTTTTAAAGTTGTCCTTGCCCAAGTCCAGATGTATATAAGGTCCAGTTCTATCCTAGTAAGGATATTGTAACCCAGGTACTCCTCATAATAGCTAATACCCTGACAAACAGGTATACAAAGTGTACATTTTCGTGTGAATAGTGTTCCTTTTCAAATGAAATTGTAAATTTAATCCATCACTTTAAAACTGACATCAAAGTTAGCTTCGGTTTGCGTTTCATTTGAGTTCTTAGGAAATGTTACTTGTGTAATCTACGCACAGTAAAAATCATAAGATCTCTGCACAGTTCGTATGACTTGCCTTTCATGTGAGTTTTGAGGAGATACTATTAAGTATGTAATGTACCAACTGTAAAACCCAAGCATTTGTGTAGCCAGCAAAGAGGTGTTTTTCTTATTGTGGCTTGGCTTTTGTTTCCCAGTGTTAAGGACAAAGCCAACATGATGAATGTTCTTACATGGTCATTCTGTCCTACCTTGGTGCAACTATTCTGTGCAGGTTTTCTCACTATGGCATGGCATTTCTTACTGGTGTTAAGGGCAAAGGCCACAGGAGTAGGTATGTGTATCGGAATGATGGAATATACATCATAGATGGCAACTTACTCAGGGGAGTACCCCCCAGAAATCCCTTTAATTGGTGTTTAATCCCTCGCTATGCTCAGTTACTCATGTATATTCATGGGAAATCTTTACGTCACTGCAGTCAAAAAGATTCACCTGCCGCCAACAAACTTGAGAGACAGTGAACCCAGCTCAGGCAGAAAGAATGATCATGAGTTCATAGAATCAACAAAGGCGAGGTCAGGGAGAATGCAAACTGCCATTAATAAGTGATGTGCCACACCTCTCTTTTCCGCCTAGTGTGCAACATCTGCATCCTGTTGGGGGCCGCCTCATCAAGGGTACACACATTGCAGTCATTAATGCTGGGTATTATTCAATTAGGACACCAAGTGTTTCCCCCGATCATATCAAGAGCAGATCATGAACCATTGGTCCACACTTTTGGGTGGATGTGTTTTTAGTATGGAAATGAAGTTATTTAAAGCTGCCCATGTGCTTAACCTGAAAACTACAGCTAGAGCAGAGCGTTGCTGCTAGAATGTTAATACGTGTCCTGCACTTCAAGCGACTTACCCCCATTCTGCATGATTTGGTCTAATAGCAGTTATTTTCCATGTTAAGTACCTGCTGCCCATTAGGGCCTTTCGAGCTCAGAGCCTTTAGAGATAACCCTTTGAGGCTTGAAGAGGAGAAGGTAAGAAAAGAAAGGAGAAGAAAGGAGGAGGACTGAACAAATCTAAATGCAGAAAGTATCGACATAAAATATCAAACATGGTATAGGTTTTCGCAGGGTTCCTCCTGAGGCCAATAAGGATGCGAAGACCACATGGTGTAGCTCATTTTATTTTGAGATGTGTCACAAGAGGGCCCACTATTATGAAAGTAGGCTCTTCCCCAACACACAAACAGGCAGGGTGCTTCTCACTTCTCACTGAGATTTGGTTAATTTTCCTCTCAGAGACTCTGTCCTTGTCCACTGTTTTTTCTACTCCTTGTTGGTTCCCTGGCTCCTCGGCGTTTTTCATCTCAACTCACTCATCTAACTGTTGGTGTTTCACAAGGTCTTGGGTCTGCTCCTCTTTACACTCTACAACTCAGATTTTGGGGCACTAATTTCCTTTGGGTTCTCAAATCAACTCTTCGGATGGCACCCACATTTTCTTTTCCTTAACTCTCCTCTGATCTCTCCATCAAAATTGGATTGCTTTGCAGTCTCTGATGTTAAACTCTACCAAAACAGACGTGCTCTTCTTCCCTGTCAAATGCTCTCTATCACCTCTTCCTGTGCCTATCCAGTTCCCATGTGACACTCTCCCCTACTCTTCTTCAGCTAGAAACCTCAGTGTCATTTATGACCCTTCTCACACCTTCTCTACTTTCATCTCCAAAACTGCTACAGCAGCTCACCTCAACCTCCTAAATATTAGGAAACTCGGGCATCTCCTTATTTTAACACTGCCCAGCATCTTTTAACAACTCTTGTCTTCTCTAAACTGGAATACTGTGTCAGTATGCTCTTTGATCTCTTCAATTATGCTTTCAGTCCTCTCGACAAGATCATTAACTTTGCTACCAGGCCTCTCATTAAACTCCCTCACTTCACACCTACTTCCTCGTACCATCACCAGGCCAGATTTTAATTTCTGCTCCTGGTTCACACATACATCAGCGGTAAGGCACCACTGTATCTACCCTCTTCTATCCAACTCTACAAGCCTTGTTGTAATCCCCACTCTGCCTCCTCAATTGCCCTTGTGGCACCTCGCCCTCCCTGTGCTTTCTCACGCTTCCGCCCTTTCTCTCTTCTTGCTCCACTTGCATGGAATTGTCTTCCCCCAGACATCGGAGAAACCATCCACACAGATTTGTTCAAAACCAAACTGAAAGCCTACCTCCTCATCTCTAAATTAACCCTTAACCTACCTCTCATCTGCCTGCTAGCTAACCTTTTCCCTCGCCTCTGTCCTTCACTTCCTCTGCCTCCACTCTAACACTTCACCCTTCTTCTCCATCTGATCTAGATACATGCGTTTCCTTGTCCTGTACCCCGAGACTCACTGAGGCAGAGTTAGAGGAGGCCCTAGAGTGAGGCCTAATTCCTGGACTGCCCCTGATTCCTCTTCCCTTACCTCTTTGATTTTAAATAATCTACTTGGACTTATCTCATTCCTCCTCTCATCCTCTGATCCTGTCTAAAAGGGTCTGCTGGAATATTCCTGCTGCACCTAGCTTAGAAATGGGTCCCTCTCTCCAGCATGGCCCCTACTTCGCCACCTCATTCTCTTATATCTTTTTCCATCTCCTGGAGTTTTACCAGCTGGTCTGCTCTGGGGTCTCTGCCTGCTGGTACTACCTCCAACCCCTCTCCTCTGGGCTTTTCTCTACTCTGGGTTATTCTTTTCTCCCCATGATGTCAAACTTCCACTGTACCACCCTTTCTACACTGCCTACACCTGATGGTGTTACGTCTTCCTCCTCTTTCATATCACTGTCTCCCTCTGATGATACCTCCTCTGTGCCACTTCCTTCCTCTGATAGTATCACCTCCTCATCCTCCTTGTTTTTTACCGCCTCCTCCAGCATCTAGATTGCTACCAAGTACTTTTGACTTCCACTTCAATGTCCTGATGTTATCATGTCTTCATGCATCCATCGTACTGTTGTTACAACCTCCTTTTTTCCCTTCTTAACTCTAACCACCTCCTCTTATGCACTCTTTCCATCTGATTTTGCCACCTGCTCCTTCACTCTCTTAGCTGTTGCCACCTCCTCCTGCTTTCCACTGCTGCCACCTCCCCACTCTCTTGTGTCTCTCCAACCCCTGATTCTTCCACTGCTCTCTAGTCTTCAGCCTTCTCCAAACACATGCCTTCTGCTCCAGCATCATCTTCCCTTGGGTTGGTCAGTCAGGGTCTTTAGCATAGTAATTCAGTGAGCACTGAGATTAGTTATTTTACCTGTGCGCAACTGGGGGTGCTTTGTCTTTGGAGGGTGGGGGACAAACCTTTGATTGATTGATTGATTAAATGTTTATTTGTATAGCGCCTATACACAATGGGCCTCATTACGCGGTAGGAGGTAAGGGATTACCGGTATGGGACCCGCTAAGGGACTTCAGAGCTAATAACGGTACTGCAAATTGCGGTACCGTTATTAGCTACTTCCCCATTCCCATTGAGCCCTATGGGGGCTGAAATGGGAATGGGCAATGGTTCTCAGAATGGGGACTCACCGGGTCCTCCAAGGTTGGAATGACCCGGTAAGTACCCATTCTGAGAATCCGGACCCGGTATGCGGTAAGGGGGTAGCCAATAGCACCATGGCTACCTCCTACCACGTAATGAGGCCCAATGCGTTTCAAAGCTCTTCAAGTAGGGAGGGAACATAGGAAAAATACAGCTACATTCTTACAAGTCCTTCAACTATTCAGAATGTGAAAAATAACTATCTTAATTAGCCTGGGGATATGCAAGTGCAGCTAGTCCCTCGGGAAATGCCGTTAGATGGACCCCCAGTAACATTGAGATCTGAAATCAAAATCTGAGGGCCCAGCTTAATCAATCAACTCTGGAATGGAGGCTAAACTCCTTTAATGTACCTGGGATTATGTCCCTTATCGATGAAGCGGTGAGGGGCATATGACTACTACCAAACAGAGTGGCACCTAACCCCCCGACATACTGGCCTTGGCTAAAACTCTCATGAGAAAGGAGATCAGGGGACTTAAGATCTTAAAACTCGATGAGAAATTACAGAACAATGGTATCAGATCAATAAAGCAAACATATAAAAACCCATGTAAAATGCTAAAATATCGACTACTACAACAAGATGCCGAATTTATGTTGCAGATCTTAATCCGGGAAATAGTGCAAGTGCAAGGAACAATAAAAGGAGGAGGGGTGGGGGGGGTGAGGGAGGATAAATAGACAAAAACAAGCAGTTACATTACTATGCCAGTTGACAATTGATGTAGTGCCGGAAAGTAACAAGGAGGGGGGGAGGAGGGTGTGTGGGGGTCACTCACATCATCACAGGGAGCAAGGGGGTGCGTGGGGGGCACACACACCATCACGGGGGGCAAGGGTGTGGGTGGGTGGCACGCACACCATCATGGGGGGCCAGGGGGTGGGTGTGGTTCACACACACCATAACAGGGGGCAAGAGGGTGGGGGGCACACAAACCATCACAGGGTGCAAGGGGTTCGGTGGGGGGCACACAATCCATCATGGGGAGCAAAGGGGTTGGTGGGTGGCACACAATCCATCAAGAGGGCCAAGGGGGTGGGTGGGAGGCACACAAACCAACACGGGGGGCCAGGGGTGGGTGGGGGCACACAAACCATCACAGGGGAAAGGGGGTGGGTGGCAGCCACATGAACCATCACAGGGGGAGGGGTTTGGGTGGCATAAAACATGCTTGGCGGGTGGGGGGTCGGTAGGGGGCACACAACCCATCACTGGGGGAAAGGGGGTGGGTGGGGGCATACAAACAAAAACAGGGGGCAAGGGGTGAGTGGGGGTGCACACAAACCATCACAGGGGGCAAGGGGGTGGGTGGGGGGCACACAAACCAATACAGGGCGAGGGGGAGGTGGGTGGGGTTCACACAACCCATCATGGGGGAAAGGTGGTGGGTGGCGGGTACACAAACCTTCACGGGGGCAAGGGGGTGACCTTGACATGTCCACCACTTTAAAAGTTAGTTATTCCATCACTGATGCTGCCTGTGCTGAGTGGAGGTCTTCTGTGGTTCCAGAATTTGAGGAAGGTGCTACAAACACACTGGGTGAGTTATACAAACACTTTTGGCCCCATTTCAAGTTTGGCAGTGCAGGAAAAAAGTGGTGCTCATTCTGTTACGCCACTTTTCCAGCACCGCCAAACTGCATGTTTAGTGGTGGGGTGGCCGGAATTACCAGCAGCTCTGGTAAATCCAGCTCCCCACCATCAAAAAATGCAGGTATTACTGGCACTGATATTACCGGTGCTGGAAATACCAGCAATTCCCCCGTGGGGGAATCGGAATGCGGCTCTATGGGACTCCATGGAATGGGAAATTACCACCATTTCCGGCACTTGGAATATGCCAGTAATTCCGGCATTCCAAGTGCTGGTAACAGTTTTACAGTTTTGGTGGTATCCTGCCAGATTTACCAGTGGGATAGCAACATCCTTGTAATGAGGCTGTTTCAGTTTTCATATTATGTGCGTGGTGAAATTGGAACATTGTATCCCTGGCATGAGAATTTCTTGCTGGGGAACAATACTGCTTAAACTTTGCTCCCCAAGAGGTTTTCTCAGCATTTGGAAAGTCATGGATTTATAACACTGCACCTGTGGAGCTGCGACTTCACTTCAGGGGATACATTTTCTATGCATTGTGTGAAGCTGCAACTGTATCTAAACACATTCTACCATCATTGAGTGAAGGGGCATTTTTCTACTTAAGGGCAAGTTTCCTATCCTGGAGCCTTGGGTCTGCTGAAAGGGAACTTCTGGCCATCTCACTTGTTGAGGGGGTGCATTATTATTGTTATTGCCCTACCAGGTCTTACCAGGAATCTGGGTAAAGTCAAGACTTATGAATTGTGCACTTTAATCGACTGACAAAGTAAGTGTACTCGGAGCCCTCATGTCTGGCCTGTATTGAGGCACTGTGATTGTCCTCTGTCATGTGGATGGCTTGGTTTGGTGAGAGGGGTCATCCCCATACCACCTCCGGGACCAACATCCACTGACTGAGGGTGACACACAGCACCCCCATTCACCACCCATCTGGTCCAAAGAACCAGGCAGGTGGCGTCATCACAATGGTGATTGCACCTGAAAGAAGTTCCACACTTTGATTATGTTACAAACCCATTGAACCATCCCATGCTCTGACAAAGCATTTGCATGATGGAATGGGACCCACAAGACCAACTTCGTATGGTACAGAAATATGGTTCCATACTAAAGCGTTGTGTCTGCTGGTAGCGAAAAAACAGAAGCTGCGCTTGTGTAATTAAAAGCATTTAAGCTATTTGCTTGAAATAAACTGTGTTGGTTCAAAGATCAAGCAAGCAAACACTGAAATCCCACAAAACAATGACGTTTAACTGGGAGGATAGCACAGGGGCAACGCGCTGGTCTAGGAAGCGAGACCACGCAGCAAAACAGAGGTTTGAATCCTGAATCAGCACTTAGAAACCAAGCTCAGTTATGGTATTGGTCCCCTTATCAAAAAAACTCCATCCAGTTTTGCTCAACATTAAGCTTTAAAATGTACCATTTGCCACAATCTTTCCTAAAGATCTATCCTCTTTATTAATTAAGGCGGTAGCCTTTTTAGAAAAGGAACAGCAACGTATTGAAGATTTGTGAGTTGGAGATATTTATTGAGTGTATAGAAGGTTATATCTAAGGTTGAATGTATCTTGTATGAGATTCTTTTTTCTCTTTTATTTAAGAAATATTATGGAATTAATTGTATTGCATGACGTATTGTATACATGAATTTCGTGCTTAGAATGTCTAAGGTTTATAATAAACCAAGTACTAAATACATAAATAAAATATAAAAAGATCAAAGATCTATCAGGGAGAACCATCACAAACCCTGTAAAAAAAAATTCTAATAATGTCCAGTATTGAAATGTTTCATGGATTCAATGTGATTTTTGACCTTTCTTTAAAATTGCTTGAGAGAGAACCCAGAATCCCTTGCATACAATTATCTTGACATATTCAGTTCTAAGCAATATAACTGGCCCAGTCTGCCTCAAAATGTGCTATTTGCCACAAACTTTCTAGAATTCCTGACAGGGGTGAAAAATCCATCTTCCTACAAAATGGTATTTAAAATCCATCTTTAAATCCCATTCATTTTAGAGCAATGCTGCTTGGCCAATTTTCGTTTTAAAATGACACTATTTAATTAAACAACATGCCATTGGTTACTGGTAGTATGCAGTGAAATTATGGTACAAGAATGTTGGTCAGCTTTAGGTTTGTAGACCTGCGTGTTGTATCTGTCTGATCCCATCCTTAGGCAGATCATTTTACAGTGCTTAGTAAGTAAGCCCTGAAAATCCGGATTGAGCTCTGAAATCCGGAGTTATTTTCAAGTGAAATCACAGTAGTCTTTTAGTGGCACTTTACATTATCTAAATATTCTTCAAATGCAGAGACGTTGTTTTAATGCAATTCTAGCAATATATGATGGGCAGCCCCCTCAGAAGGGACCAGGTGGTGCTATGTTGGCCCTAAGGACATGAAATCTGGTCTATTTTAAGCGACCTGGGCATCAAAATGGCCCTGCAATCGGCACACCATTAAATAGTTGTACAGGCCCCTAATGAATATTAAACCAAGCGATGGGCAGATGTTCCTCTTCCCCGGCATCCTTGGCTTTTGATAAAACACTGTTTGCTATAAACTAACCTGCAAGGTCATGCTCCAAATGGTTTATGTGAAAGTATTGCTTTCTGCTGGCACGATCTTTAACATGAAACTGGTCCAGTGCCAAAGACGCCTAAATGGAAAAAAAGGAGATTCAATATGTCAAGAGGTTCAACGGTGCAGAAAAATAGACTAAAAATGCATTCAGTCTAAACAAGACAGCACATGAAGAGGAGAGTGAATCGGAATGGAGACAGCATTCTCTCAATTGGCAGGGAGGGGGGGAAGAGAATACACAGGCTGAGGCAGGGGTGGGAAACGGAAGAGTGGGGGAAGATTGGGATCAGGAAGGCTTAACCTGGCCCCAAAGCTCACTCTTTTTCAACTGCCTACAATCAACCAGTTCACTTTAAGAAGTACCCATATCCAACGGTCATGTTGTGAAAGATGGCAGCATTGCAGCGACATGTAGATGTGTTTTGAACTGGTCCACTTTAAGACACTGCTTTAACTAGATGTAATGTCAAGAGGCCGATTCACAAAGACGTTACTCTGACTTACTCTTGGTTTAAACATGGAGGGCTATTGGGTTAACAAAGAAGGGACAGTGAGCAACTTTGACTCACTCCTATCTGATTACTAGAAAGGGAGTATTAAGTCAGATTTAAGCCAGAGCAACTCATAGTAACTGCTTTGTGAATCAAACAGCCCCCTCCAGGTCTAAGTCCGGAGACTGTTAGATTACTCATAGTAACTTCTTTGTGGCACACTTCTTAAGGTTTTTTAAGGTTTTCTTTAGACTTTCTCTATAATGAATAACATAAGCTTACAAAACGGTCATTTTAGAGGCCGTTTTTTGTCTACACAAGGGCTTTGTAACTTGAACATGACCTAAAAGTGGTCAGTCTGGAATATGTCAGATAAAGTGGTTACTTAGTTACATTGTATGGCACCACCACTACCAAGCTGAAGGGGGTATTTTCTTACCCCCCACATTCCTGGTTATGTCATTGCAGGATTTAATTAGCTGTACCATTTCCAATTGAGGCTAGAGGCAATCCACATTGGGCAATTGGAGAGGAGCTAACAGTAATTGTTTTGCTCTAGATATACACACAGGCGCAAATGACAGCAGCTGATGATTGCTGGACAGACAATTTTGTGAAATAGAAGGATTTTAATTGTTTTTTGTATATGTTTTTTAGATAAGATAAAGACTCTTTGAGAAG
The DNA here is from genome assembly GCF_040938575.1 of Ambystoma mexicanum. NCBI lineage: Eukaryota > Metazoa > Chordata > Amphibia > Caudata > Ambystomatidae > Ambystoma > Ambystoma mexicanum. Next base: position 1,089,089,228 of record NC_090933.1, read on the forward strand.
GTGTTATGAAGAACAGATTATACACCTTATGTTTGAAACAGTTTGGTCCTGAAGAAGACGGACATCAGTGCTATTGTAGCTCTAGAAGTTGTTTGGTCGAAACTAGTACTAGGGAAGTTCGATGTAAAATATCGAGGAGCTGCACCTCTGAACAACCTTTAGTTGATGATGACTGTAATGAATGAGTTCTTTTGAAAAATCCATTGCTATTTAAATAACAGGTGCTTTTAGATGGGTGTTAAGAAAGGAAGAAGGCAATGAATATGGCAAGGGAAATGTGCACGGAATCACACAGTGAACAACTTTGAATCTAACAACGTGCATACAATACCCAAAACCCAGGAGTGCAAATAGAATGAAACAATAATACCAATATATGAAAAGGGATGTGGGGTAAGCACTTAGAACCTCCTTATGACTGAAAGGAAAGTTGGCAAACTCCTTACCCACTATGCTATTACATATACTGACAGTGCTAAGCCCACGTAGAGGGCAAGCAAGGACAGGATCTGTGAGCTGACACTCTGGATGATACTGAATAAGGAACTTAGAAACAGTACTCACGAGGACCGGAAAGACCACTTAAATTTCAGTAAACCCACAAACCCAGATGATCAAACAGGGACCCTGAAGGCTATAACAGCAATGGGTGGAGGAAAACTAAATACATAAGACCCTAGTCAAGGGGCAAGTAGGAATAGTGATTAAAAAATAGAGAGGAAAACAAAAGGCATTCACACTGGGACTAGTTACAACAGAACCCCACACCTAATAATCAATGAGAAATAAATGCAGAAGTGCAATGGAAAACATGGAATGGATCCCAATAGAAAGTAAGGATCAGGAGCAGGGAAAATGAAATCACAAAAGGAAACCTTTCCCACCCATCCAAGGAGAAAAGGCAGGAAGCTGAATCTATAAAGGGAAAGACTAATGCATCAAGTTTTTCAGTAGCAAAGGACAGCTTCAAAGAAACCGAGAACACCGGCAAATTGGGCAGCATCAAAGGGTAAAGCACAGAGAAAGGCTGCCTGCAGACAGAGGAAGACAGAAAGGGAAATCCTGAAAGCAGAAATCAATTAAGCACATAAATCCGAAATCCAGGGCAGAGGAACAAGAAACAGGAACTAGGAACTAGGCACAAAAGCTAGGAACAAGGGACCAGTCACAACAGGAACACTGCAACAATGACCAGCGCTGGACTGAAGTAAACTGAGGCTTTTAAAGCTGCTTAACGAGCACACCCCTCAGGTGTGCCGCCTGCTGCACCTGCAGCCACAGGTGTTGCCTATCCTCCACCCAACCTTGTCCTGCAAGGGAGGAGGTGAGGCAGTGAGCCAGGCATTCTGGGAAGCATAGTCATTAGATTAAAGTAGCATGCTGGCTGCCAAAAACCAGGAATGGATCCGGAAGGGAAGTAACTTGGAAAATAAGGTTTTAGCGTTCCCAATTCATCACAGCACTGTAGCATAAGGTTCGGAGGAAATGTCAAGTAGGGAAAAAACCCTAAAACATGCCCCCAAGTGACGGGAACGGGAGCGAAGGGAGCGAGCCGTGACACTATACCCCCTCCCACGGCCGACTCCAGGCGGCCATCACCTGCACAAAACATCTTCCTTCCATGACAGGAGCGCTTTGTCCTCGGAGGTGGCACTGACGGAAACGATGACCCGTGGGCAAAAGCAGAGGGACTGGAATGAATAGAATCAGGCCGCAGTCTAGAAGAGCCATAGGCAGGTTTTCGGTGAGGAAGAGACTCATGGGTCGAAGAAAGGCATGAAGGACTTGCAGGACCCGAAGCAGAGTTGGAAGGTCCAGGAAGCTCAGTCTCTGGGAGCGAACACTCATACATCCTTGAGAAGGAAGGCAGGCTGGTGCAACATGCTTTAGACAATGGTAGATGCTCTGGTAGCCTCCCTGCCGAGAGCGGACACACAGGAGGTGAGAAAATAGCAGGTTTCAGGAAATGTTCATGTTCAGAAAAAGAAGGTGGCGGCCGAGGTAGAGATTCGGATCTTCTCCCATCATCCATCTGGTTAAAGGCCTGTGGTTGAGGGTGACCAAGGTTCGACTGCATCTGTTCCACACCTTGGGGGCCTGGAAGTCCAATGGGTTGTACAAGGCTGGCACTCCTGGTGTCAGTCATGTAGCCACCTTGTTGCACGTGGGATAGAACCGCAGGGACGTTTGGCATACCGATAGGAGTGATAGACGCAGTACTTGGTACATCAGGCACACTCGCAGCAGGAGCAAAACAGGCACATCTTGAACTGCAGCAGTCATACCCTTCCTTTGGCTACTAGCACCCGGATGGTGCAGCAGCTGGGGGGCCGTGCCCGTCCCCTCCCTCAGGCTCATGTGGGATCCGGCAAGAAAAAAGCTGTCAAGTGGCTGATCCAAACCGGCCCCCAAATGCAAACCGTCCAGCCCGTTATCCTGGTCGGCTACTTGTTCGGTGACTGGGCCATGGCAGATGGTATCCGTCTCCCTCTCGTAACACTCCAGGCAAGTCCAACGGCCTTGCATGTAAGGCCCTCCCGAGTCGTGATCCAGCTTGATGTTTCTGAAGAGAGAGCTGGCAGAAGTCTCAGACTCACATGCTGCATATTCGGGAGGCGCTGATTCTACAGTCAAGCAGTTGGGAGAATCAACTTGTGTAAAAGGCAGGCCTTCTGGGGATCCTCCTGAAGCATAAGAAGGGCAGGCTGGACGTTCATCCGTAATAAATGGTTGCGATTCAGGAGGTAACTCTGAAGTAGGAGAATATGCAACATGATCAGACAGAGTAGACAGGTGCACCTCCGATATTCGCAGTGAGGCTGAGCAGGATACAGGTCTCTCATGAACTGAAGCCAAACTAGCAGTAGGCTCTGGGACCGAAGACAGGCACTCAGGATGTGCTACTGGAGGCTCCATGCCTGAAGGATAATCCGCTGGATGAGTCACTGTAGCCGAAAACAGGCATGCCAGAGGAAATTCTGAGGCTGAGGGCATGCAAGCTGGAGCCGTCTCATTAGCTGAAGACAAACTTGTCAAGGTCTTTGGCTCTGACCACGTACATGGTGAAGGCTCTTGAGTGACTGGCAGACATAGCAATTGTTCATTGATTGAAGACAAGTTTGACAACGATGACTGCAGAGCCGTGGACTGGATAATCGAAGAGTCAATGGTTGTAGGAGGACAGACTGAAGTCCCAGAAGTCGACAGACACATTTGTGGCTCAGGAATGGAAAGCACCTTTAGGGCGGTTGACTCCTTGGCACCAGTAACCAAAGACTGAGCTGTACCCCTGCTGTCCCTCTCCTTAGTGGATGACACAGAGTCTCTTCCTTTGTAGAAGTCAAAATCAACCAGAGGAATCACCATAGTAAAGTCTCTGTTAATCAGGATTTCGTCAAATGTCCATTCCTCTGTTTTAGCTTCTGAAAGTGGCATATTAACAATCAACAGTTCAGGAATTGCCTGCCAGGTCTTTGGTTCAGTATACTGCGGAATGAGTCCATCAAAACATGAATTCTGTACTGTCTTTGACTGTTCGTTGTGACAAGAATTGGCAGAAGGAGGAGCGAACACAGAGGTAGCATCGTTTTCCACATCAGCTTGAATGTCTACTTCAGTCTCAGCAGCTAGATCAAGGGCAGAACCTAAGCCTACAGTAGTGACTGATTCTGTGTATGCCACCATTGTGGATTGTGTTTGGGAATCAGAAGCATGTATGTGTTAAAGCTCAGAATTATGACAAACTGCTACACAGGAAATCTTAGGTAAAGGAGTGGCTTGTAAATCTTCAGCTAACGGCAATTCCTGACAAACGGTAGGACAATTGTCAGAACCTGTGCCCTGAATAAGTGCTGTGCTAGAAAAAAAGACTTTCACTCCCAATAGATTTTACATATTGACAAGTATCATGACCTACAAAAACCTCCGCACTCAGGGACTGAACAGTATTCACTTCATCAACGGATAAAGTTTGAGGTGTATTCAGAAAAGACTGTAAGGTTTTATTCTCCTCTTGTAAAGTAATGTATTCTTGTTTTAACTCCTCAAGTTCAGCTTTTAGCATGCCCCGCCTTAACTGTACATCCCTATCAGTAGGCACAGGGGAAGGCATGGTGGCATTAGGGCTGGATCCTGCCCTAGCCATCCGGATCTGCACTGATTGTACATTGCCATTCACTGCTTGCAGGTTTTGTGATCTATACTCTCTCTTACCGACTTGGTCTGGTTTCCCTTAAGCAGACTACTGACATCAGACCTCTTGGCATTTGGGACTACAGTAAGTACTTGTGCAGAGGAGTAAGCAGTAGACTGAGGGCTGAAAACAGAAGATATGCAAGGAACCCCTCCATTCTTTTTGTTTGAATCATGAAACTGTTCAATCTGAGCTAAGGCACAACCGGAATCATGGGCTTCAACAACAGACGTGCTTGTGTGTAGTAAATCTAGCAGTGTCTTGTTTTCCGCTGCTAAGGCTTGTGCGAACATAGAATCTGGATCAAAATTAAAGACAGAACTAGGATCAGGCAATGTACGATGGGCCATCCTGTGGGAAAAAAACTTTGCACGTAAATACCCATTTGTAACAAGGAGTTCATTTAAGTCAGGATCAGTGATTTGATTGTCACAGGTAAACTTAAGGGAAGCTTTCTGTACAAACTTGTTAGTGGCCTTGCTGCCTTTCTTTCTTGAACTGGCCATATTCAAACGGGAATAACGGCTGGTCATTCTGTTAAGAAAGGAAGAAGGCAATGAATATGGCAAGGGAAATGTGCACGGAATCACACAGTGAACAACTTTGAATCTAACAACGTGCATACAATACCCAAGACTCGTGTATACTAAAACCCAGGAGTGCAAATAGAATGAAACAATAATACCAATATATGAAAAGGGTTGTGGGGTAAGCACTTAGAACCTCCTTATGACTGAAAGGAAAGTTGGCAACTCCTTACCCACTATGCTATTACAGATACTGACAGCGCTAAGCCCACGTAGAGGGCAAGCAAGGACAGGATCTGTGAGCTGACACTCTGGATGATACTGAATAAGGAACTTAGAAACAGTACTCACGAGGACCGGAAAGACCACTGGAATGTCAGTAAACCCACGAACCCAGATGATCAAATAGGGAACCTGAAGGCTATAACAGCAATGGGTGGAGGAAAACTAAATACATAAGACCCTAGTCAAGGGGCAAGTAGGAATAGTGATTATAAAATGGAGAGGAAAACAAAAGGCATTCACACTGGGACTAGTTACAACAGCACCCCACACCTAATAATCAATGAGAAATAAATGCAGAAGTGCAATGGAAAACATGGAATGGATCCCAATAGAAAGTAAGGATCAGGAGCAGGGAAAATGAAATCACAAAAGGAAACCTTTCCCACCCATCCAAGGAGAAAAGGCAGGAAGCTGAATCTATAAAGGGAAAGACTAATGCATCAAGTTTTTCAGTAGCAAAGGACAGCTTCAAAGAAACCGAGAACACAGGCAAATTGGGCAGAATCAAAGGGTAAAGCACAGAGAAAGGCTGCCTGCAGACAGAGGAAGACAGAAAGGGAAATCCAGAAAGCAGAAATCAATTAAGCACATAAATTCGAAATCCAGGGCAGAGGAACAAGAAACAGGAACTAGGAACTAGGCACAAAAGCTAGGAACCAGGAACAAGGGACCAGTCACAACAGGAACACTGCAACAATGACCAGCGCTGGACTGAAGTAAACTGAGGCTTTTAAAGCTGCTTAACGAGCACACCCCTCAGGTGTGCCGCCTGCTGCACCTGCAGCCACAGGTGTTGCCTATCCTCCACCCAACCTTGTCCTGCAAGGGAGGAGGTGAGGCAGTGAGCCAGGCATTCTGGGAAGCATAGTCATTAGATTAAAGTAGCATGCTGGCTGCCAAAAACCAGGAATGGATCCGGAAGGGAAGTAACTTGGAAAATAAGGTTTTAGCGTTCCCAATTCATCACAGCACTGTAGCATAAGGTTCGGAGGAAATGTCCAGTAGGGAAAAAACCCTCAAACATACCCCCAAGTGACGGGAACGGGAGCGAAGGGAGCGAGCTGTGACAATGGGGACATGTGCAATTAAAGGAAAAACAGTGTACTATTCAATGTTGCAGAGTAGATAATGTGTAATTGTATAGCTACCAGCATAATGGCAATTTCTATGCACCATTTGTGTACAATATTCTCTTCATCCTGTACATGATTGAATATTTTATAATGTCCTTGTTTAATAGCTATATGTTGATTTACTGTCAGTTTTTTTTACTATGAATTAATCAATATGCTATAATCACAGAATTGCTTAGACTGATCCATGGCCCATGTTTAAGCACTTAAAAATTAATATTTAAAGTAACTGTCTCGTGAGACACCACTTGTGATAGATTTATTAGCAAAATAGACACGCCACGGTTGAAGACTATGCAAGCAGTTCTGTTTTGTATCTTAAATATTATGCAATAGGTATCAGGTTATCATGGTAGGCTAAAGCACACCGGAATGGAGGGTTGCCCTTATCTATGCCATAGGTTTAAATGCATTCTAAACCTTCCAGCTATCACCTCTTTCGTTTTCTGTATTGTGTACATGGGCTCGATAAACTGGGGCATATATGAAATCATGTTTCCACTCAACGCACTTTTCAGTCATTTTTCAAAGATGTGGACGAAGATAATGGAGTCTCAGGAAGTGTAATATTGATAATGAAGCTAAATGTCCCCTGCTCACCTAGCAGTCCTCTTGTAGAAGACAGCCCCTCATGAAAAAAGCAGTATTTCACCTACGGTGAAGGCAAATTCAGCTGAAATCAATGAGGTCTGGATAATCAGCTGTTGTTGCTGGCCTTAAGTTCCCACAGCCACAATTGAAGTTCAACGCAGTGCTCTTAAATGTGTCATTTTCAATCAATATCAGACCTTACAACCAATATCGATGAGTGGAGAAATGCCTACTTACTTTTAATAAGAGCACACTTGGGGCTCTATTCATGGAATTATTTGGCACACAAGTTCCCTATTTCCTGCACAAACTGTATGCAAAATGTTCTTTGTCGATTCATGGAATCGAATGTGTGCCGTTGAGTGCCTTCGGAAGACACCACGCAGAGCGTGGGCATGGCTTGCACAGAGGGCTGGTAACTGGCGAAACTCAGAAAATGAGGAAGAACATGCGAAAAACTGGGCGTTACGAGGGACGACCCACAGGCAGTCCCTTGCATGCCCACGTTTGAGCCAAACGACACGTATTCATGGAATCCCCCCGCAGCCTCTCGACATAGAAATGGCCACACAAGCCGCTTGATCACAACGCCACCCAAAGGCAGGTGTAACAACACTTGTGCATAGGATTTGTAATGTGGAGGTGGGTTTGCATGTCGGATTTAGGGGTACTTGTACTCAACCGGGGTTCTGATCGAACTTAAAGGTGCGTGTATGCAGTGTAGCTAGGTGCAGGAATGGTTTGTAGGGCTTTGCACACAGATTTTCTGAGTTTAAACTGAGTCACAAATTTTTAAATGCATATTGTTGGGCTGCCGCAACAGGTGCGGGTGACCCTGCGCAGGGTCCCCGAGATGTAGGCCTGCTTGCGGGGGACCCCACGCACCGTTTGATGGGTGCATGTATTCGTGTCTGGGGGAGCACGCAGAGGTAGCTGTTCTGGTTGTTTATGCTTTGCGCTGGGCGTGTCAAAGGCGTTCGGGTGCCACTTGCGGATATGATTACTTTGCTCAGCGAATTCCATGAATACGTAGGGCGTGCATTTGTTATTCTGCGCGCAGTGTCCTTCACGGCAGGAGGCCCTTGCAGGATTTCTGTGCACATTTCCATGTATCGACCCCTTGGTGTTTGCTTCCTATATATTATAATTCTTTCTACTCTCTTACATTTGGATTCAACTAGTTAAGGAATGGATTGTAAAGCGTGTTGTTGCTTTTGGTCTACACTGCATTCTAGAAATAACAAAAATAGGAACAGAATGAAACATATTTTCCAGGTTACAAGTTGTCCTAGTAGTAGGCTATCATTTGAAGTATTAACAATAAGATTTTCTTTTTTTTTTTTTTTTTTCAAGATATATGGTTTGGAAGTTATTCAGCCTCTATGATTGAATAGAATATGCAAGTGATACGCTGGTTATGTTTAAATAATGATTTATCGAAATATGTGATTAACAAATATGTGTTAATTTTCCAGCTAAACATTTTCTCCCAAAGCGTAATTGCACTTACTACTGGTGGCATGTTTACTACTAGGAGTGTCAGGCAGGATAATCCAGTGTGGTCGTGAACGCTAGCATCTGCCTTGACATTCAGAAGGAGGCGAGCCGATTCACTGCGATCTGTGAAAGCAAGAAAGACAAGAATGTCCATAAGTGTGCAAATCCGCTGGTGCAAGCAAGCACTTCCTGCTATATCCCTCTCTGGCCTTAAACTGCGATGTGGTTTAATACACACAGAGGTCCTGATGCACAAGCAAGCTACTATAAGTTATTGCGATTTACCCTTGACTTAAACCTGGAGAGGGCAATTACATTCACAAAGACGTGACTGTGAGTACCTCTGATTTACTCCAAACGCACTCCTAGTGAGTGTGCA